>NC_000072.6:86232039-86532039 GCF_000001635.26 Mus musculus
AATTGTAGGCTCCCTGTGCCAACCAAGGGTGGGACATGGGCTCAGAGGAACACAGGGTTTGTCCCCTGAGCTTTTTTTAAGCATTGGGGGAAACATGCATGCCATTAGAGCAGACAGTTGCTCTGGAACTTTCTTGGTAAGATCTTATTTTGTTTCTTTTCCTTAGATCCCCAAATATGGAGGGTGGAGGGACCCAGAGGTATGGGAAACTGGGTTGCATCATCGACTGCTTCTCAGGCGTTTACTTTGGGTGCGACAGTGAAGAACATGGGCCTTGGGGAGGAGGCCAGGATCCTGTGGTGGGGCCCACTTACTTTCAGACTTTCCAAGTTTCTGAGCATGTTAGTCCTCAACTATCTGCTTAGATTAGTTCCCTCATCTGTGGGACTGGACTGAGCAATAGCCTGAGAATCTCCACACGCTGTCCTGATGGACAAGGTAGGCCTGGTAGGGAGATTCTGAAGATGCCTTTACGCTTTTTAGGAATCACTGTTGTCAGGGATCAATTGGTGATGCCTGCACACAGCCAGATAGGGAAGTGGTGGTCTAACCGCCCTGCAGAGTTGGCCCTTCATATCTACAGATGCTGCCTCTGAAAGCCAAAGGATAAACGGGTCAGAAATACCTGGGAAAATGGAACGCATAGCAAATATGTATAAACTTTTTCCCCTAAACTATTTACAAAACAGCAACAGTATGGCCACTATCTATGCACTGCTGGTGTATATAGTAATGAAGAGTCTGTTCTAAATGCACAGAGGGGCTAGGGAGATGGCTTGGCGCAATTGTGAAGAGCGGGGTTCATATCCTCCGAACCCACGTAGGAAATGGACAGGCATGGGGGTTCCCTGTAATCCCGGGATGCAGGAGGCGAGACAGCTTAGGGCAAGCTGGTTAAGTTAGACGAGCTCAAGCAGTGGGAGTCAAACTCAACAATACAGTGAAGAACAAGGATATTAACTTTGGGCCTCCATGCACACATGTGCACACACAAACACACACACACACACATTACTAAATGTGTGGGAACATGAGTGTACTGTCCATGTTTAATCTACACCCTGTCCTGGAAGGACTTGAGCATCCGTGGGTTCCAGTTCGGTTGGATCCTTGCTTCATACAGAAGGACGGACGCATTTGATTCTCTAGGGGTGCTGTACCTCAAGGTTGCTCTTGTATCTTCAGATCCTAACCCTCTGCTTGCTAGAACCCTACAAAGGATCAGACATCTCTTCCTGACCCTCCAGGGGCCAACCTGGCAGGTAACTACCCGGCCTGTGAACCTTTCTTGGGAGTGTCGCTGAATGCTCACTGTGTGTGTCATTTAGACCATAAACTGCCACGGGAGTGGAAATCAATGTTCTCAAGTTTGGAACATAAACTTTTATCCTTGTCTGTTTATAAAAAGTCAAAGAGAACATCAGCTGGAGGCAGGTGAGGGCGTTGGCACCCACAGCTTAGAACACCAGCTACACCCTCCCCAGGAAAAAGCTGACCTGTCTTCAAAAAACACTTCTAATGCCCCCTTTAAAAGGACAGAATGCACCCAGTCGCAAAGCTATCAGGCAGCTGCTTGCCTCGCCCTCAGC
This sequence comes from Mus musculus, assembly GCF_000001635.26. Lineage (NCBI taxonomy): Eukaryota > Metazoa > Chordata > Mammalia > Rodentia > Muridae > Mus > Mus musculus. Next base: position 86,233,629 of record NC_000072.6, read on the forward strand.
AGGACAGCACATTCCCAGGCTGCTCATCTGGTTCTTTTCTCATGAGACTCACTGTAATGTCCAAGAAGGTGTGGTGAGGGCCCCTCTGGGCCCCTGGGAGCCAAGCTCCTACCCGCCTGCACACTCCTCAGATTAGCTGTCTACACCTCTGATTCCTCATGCTTCACCCTGGCCAGTGTCTATGGAATCTGGCCTCCCTGTGTTTACTGGCTTGTTGAATTTAGTATCTGGAAGACTTTTCAGAAATGATGAACATAGAAACATCACCACGTGGTTCTTTGTAGGGCTTATCACCATCCTTACTTGCATGGGGAGGTGGGGCCCAGGTCAGGCATCAGTGGGAACTGTGGACTCCAATCTGCTCAGATGAGAATCCGGGCTGGGCTCCACCGAAAGGAGGGCAGGTCAGACTAGAGGGGAAAGCCTTTGAAGGTTCTGCTTGTTTACAAAGCAGAGGGAACACGAGCCAGCCAGCCGGCCAGCCAGGCCTCTCCTCATTGCTCACCTCCTTCAACAAAAGCCTTTCAGAACTTCAAACTGCTTCCTGATTCTTTTGTCTGCAGTTTTCCCACACGTGAAGCTGAAGTCATTCTAAAATTAGAAGGCTCACGTGTTTGACCCAGGTACATGGTTCACCTGTTTCAAATCTCTGTCTCTCGCACAAGAGGCACACACACACACACACACACACACACACACACAGACCTGTGCAAGGTTGCATAGTGCTTAGTTAGCATGGAGGAGCGGCAGGGTGGAATGAGTCTTCCTGCCTTCCAAGGTGCATGCATGCCTTCGCCATCCACTTCCTCATTTTACCTGCTCTCTCTCTCTCTCTCTCTCTCTCTCTCTCTCTCTCTCTCTGTGTGTGTGTGTGTGTGTGTGTGTGTGTGGTGTGTGTGTGTGTGTGTGTGTGTGAGAGAGAGAGAGAGAGAGAGATACAGGCCTGTGCATGTTCATGTTTGTATGCATGTGTGTGTACAGGTGTATATATGCTTATATATTTGTATATATACATTGAGACTAGAGGCTCACAGACATATGGTGTCATCCGCAATGGCTTGCCACCTTTTTTTTTTTTTTCTAGTTTTGGTCCTAAGATTTTTCTCTTCATTTCTGTATATGTGCCTACCTATATTTGTTTACTTTGTGTGTATAGGAGTTTGCAGAATCCAGAAAAGGGGTCGAATCCCCTGGAACTAGAGTTACAAATGATTGGGAAGTCATCATGTGGGTACTGGAAACTGACCCCTAACTTAAACCCTGGTCTTGGCAAGACTGGAAGCACTCTTAACTGCTAAGCAATCTGCCTTATTTTTTGAGACGAAGTCTCTCCCTGAACCAAGAGTTTGTTGATACAGTCAGGCCGGCTGGACAGCAAGCACCAGCAATCCTCCTGTCTCTGCCTCTCCAGGGCTAGGATTAAAGGTTTGTGTTTCTGCAGCTGGCATTTTGCATGGGTGCTGAGGATGGGAACTCAGTCCTTCGGGTTTTCAGGGCAAGCGCTGGACAGGTGAGCCATCCCCTGGCCCCTCCCGACCTGTTACACTTTGCAGAGGAAATTGTACTGAGTCTGTTGCTTTTCAAACAAAGCCTCCTCCGTCTCCGTTTCCTATCAGTGAGATAAAGGAAAGGTATCAAGTTGGTGGCTTTTCAAACTCTGAGTTACCAAGTGACTCTTATAGGGACATGGACAACATTCAAAAGCATTCACAGACTCCCTTGGAATAGAGGCACTCAGTGTGCAGGACAAGGACTTGGGTGTCCATCTGTGACCACCACCTTGTCTGAGAAAGGGTCTCTATACTTTTTTCCTCTGTATGCCAGGCTAACTGGCCCATGTACATTCAAGGATTCTCCTGTCTCTGTCCCTCATTCCCCCCACGTGGGAACCTGACAGCAGATCAGCTTTAATGTGCTCATCTTCATTGGGCCTTTCCAAAACCCTCAACTCACACGAACAGTAGCTCTCTCCTTCCAGGCAGATAGTGAATTAATTTACATAATGCATAATTAAATTACTCAAATACAATAATGAGTACAACTCACGTAAACAGGTTTGAGCACAACCCAGTGGCCACTTGGTAAACATCTGAGCTAACTGGTAAGGACAGAAATAGGCTGTCAACTATGGACACCACCACCTAAGCCTATGCGAGCTGAGGGCCTTGATCCAATGAGGCCAGCAAAGGAAGGCGGTGCTTAGCACTGGGTGTGCTAAGGGCAGGTTTTAGTGGAGCTAGGATAGGAGAGCAGCCATCAACTTGGGGGGAGGCCGGGCAAGTGCTAATGTCCATAGGATTTTAGAATCTAGGACTGTGGACACCTTATTATATTGTTGTTTTTAGGACTTTACATTAATTTTACACACATTGCTGAGAACACTCTGCCAGAGGCTGGAGGGCATTCATTGTATCCAGCCCCAAGGAGAACTAAGTGTTAGCCCCGCCAAAAAAGGGATGGTGATTGGTTTGGTCTGGTTTGGTTTGGTCTTTGGAGACAGGGTCCTGTGCGGCCCACACTGGCCTTGACCTTTGACTTCATATATAGATGACATTAGCCTTGAACTCCTGATTCTTTCTGTGTTTGCTTCTCAAGTGCTGGGACTACAGGATGATGCCAACGTGCCTGGCCGATTGCGATGACTGTGTCATCCCAAATGCTGAGAGAGCCAGAGCAGATCATGACAGACTTCTCTCAAGAAAGCCATGCTTGTACACTGGGAGGACTTGGTGCTCTTAGCCTTGGCTCCCAAATGGACAGTTTTGATCCATTTTATTGATCCGTACCTCACTACACCTAGGTGCCTAGCAGATTTTCCATCGAACTGGCCACTCCCCCAAGCTGTAGCTGTGGCCTGGCCAAGAAGAACATCTATTTAGGTATCAATCCAATCAAAAGCAGAATCCATGTCCTACAAACAAACAAACGAACAAACAAACAAAAAGGAAAACAACAATAACAACAAAACCCCAGCGTCCTCCCACCATCCACCTACACAGAAAGTGGCTACTTAAGGAATTGGCCTCAGAGTCCTGCTGGGAAAATACTGGGTGCCCCAGCTGACCCAAGGAACACAGGCCAGCTGGGGCACATGCAGACACCCAGGGGTCATGCACAGGCTGGGCCATTACTCTGTCTTCCATGAGAACATCCTAGGCCAGCCATTCTACAGCTGCCTTAGTGAAGTCTGATTCTTAGTGACAAATCTGGCAAAAGCAGAAGAGGAAACCTGAAGGTGGCAAAGGACCAGAAGCAGTAAGGCTGAGGAAGAAGGCAGATTCCATAGTTAGACCTGACAAAGAGGAACCCAGCACCCCAAATCCAAAATGACCTGGGAATCGTTCTATATAGCAGATGTTTGTTGAGCAATTTGCTGCCTTCAATGTCCTGATTATGCTAGTATTAACTAACTCTCTATTGGACCCAATGTAGAATTGCCTGAAAACAACCCCAGTTGGGTAATTGTCTTTATTAGGTTGGTCTGTAGGCGTGTCTGTGAGGGATTGTCTTGATTATTAATTGACATAGGAGGGTCCAGCCTACTGCAGGCAGCACCATCCCTACGTCAGTGGTCCAGGGGGAATATAAAGAAGCTAACTTAGCATGAGCCACTGTGCAAGCCAGCAGTGCTCCTCCATGGCCTCTGCTTCGTGTTCCTGTTTGCATTCCTGCCCTGACTTCCCTCAGTGATGGATGGAGATCTGGAAGAATAAGATGAAATAAGCCATCTCCTCAAGACCTTCCACTTCCATGAGGAGACAGACATCATGGATGTTACTCTACTAACCTGACATAGTGTCAAGAATGACACTAGAATTTGGGACATCTCTTGTACTTGTCATGGGATGGCAGCTAATGGGTGTGGAAGCCAGGGTGACCTTTCTGAGATTTGATAGGGTCTTCCCATGTAGCCTAGCCTGGTCCTTAAAAGCAGCTTAATGTTAACATGTTAAACAAGAACTTAAACATTGTGCAGAGCATGTGGCCCACTTTGGTCCTTCTAGGGAATCTGCACTATAAAAACAGAGAGAAGTTAGGTTATTCCCCCACGGGAGTGAAAAGAGGAGTCTTTAAATGTCCAAAATGGGGAAGCAGCTCTAGAACAGGTGGGCAGAGGGCTCCTAGGTGGCCTTCAAAACTGTGTTGTTGAGAAAGTGGAGAACTGACTCTGGTTGAGAGCACTGGCTGCCCTTCAGAGAACCAGAGTTCAGTTCTAGTGCACACACGGCAGCTCACAAACCCCTGGAACTTCAGTTCCAGGGCCTCTGAGGGCACTGCATGAATGTGGTGCACATAACATACATGCAGGCAAAACACCGATAAAAAAACACATAAATTTTTTTTGTTTTAATTTTTAATTGTTAATGAGCCAAGCAGAGTGGTTCCTGCCTGTGATTCTGGCGCTTGGAAGCTGAGGCAGGAGTTTGAAGCCAGCCTGGGCTATCTATAGAAAGACTCTGTCACAAAAAGAAAGCATCTTGGTTGTTTTCAGGCAAGTGCTCATGGAGCCCAGGCTAGCCTCAAACTCACTATATAGCTGAGGATGACCTTAAACCCCTGATTTTCCTGCCTCCACCTCCCAAATTCCAAGGATACACATATGCTTTTAGAAAGTCTACTGATGAAGAAATAAAATGTACAATAATAAAGGAAAACACACATGATGTCCATGTGGAATTGAAAGATGAACCTCAGATTTGCAATTGATATGACGAGATGCAAAGATAAAGGGCAGACATAGGCACATTTACAGCAGATGAGCCTGTCTCTCCCTGTGTCCTTGGTGTCCGGCAGCTGCTGTGGTCACCAAGGCTAGCCCAAGCCCAGAGATCCTCTACTAGCATTGTTCAAGAACCTGTACACTGTGCCTGACAGCCTGGCCCCAGGTCCTGATCCCGATACAGCAGCCTTCCCTCTGGCCTTGGTATCCAGTTGAGTGTCCCCCTGTCATTGAGGGAGGACTTTAGCAGCCCTATATCTCCCAAGTCACAATCCTCTTTACAGAAACTAAATTCAGGCATTCCTAATCATGAATGGATTCTAGAATGAGGCAGGACTGAGTTTTCAGTGAGTTAGAGCCCTCACTAAGCCCCCTGTCCCCATTGAGGTGTCATCTCTGGGATGACGGGAAGTACACAGGTGACTTTGAGGAAGGATGGTGGCTTCGTTTCCTGGGGTCTCAAGCCAGAGTGGGCAGCTTCTAAGCTGTGGAGCCTCAGAGCCTACAGTTCACAGATTCATCCTCAGTGGTTCTTTCTAATGCTGTGACCCTTTCCTTATGTTGTGTGACCCTTTCCTTATATTGTGTGACCCCAGCCATAAAATTATTTTCATTGCTACTTCATAACTGTAATTTTGCCACAGTTATGAATCATAATGTAATTATCTGATGGTCTTAGGTGACCTCTGTGAAAGGGTCATTCAACCCTCAAAGGGGTCATGACCCACAGGTCAAGAATTGCAGGTCTAGTGTCTTATCTTGAAGTCATGGCCCCATTCCCAGATATCTCACACACCTGACCCTGTGTGACCTTTGGCTAATCTGTGAGCCTAGGAGGAAAGGAGTGAGATGGGGCAGAGCAGAGGCCTTGTGCAGCAATGGCAGCCTGGAGCCAGAAGCAACATCTTCTCCTCCTTCCCCTTTGCACTCATTGACCTTTCCCATGAGCCTTTTCTCATCTCTACTCTGAGGGGCTTGGACTATGGTAAGCACTCCTCTGCACCTTGCCTGGAAGATCTAGAAATGTGTTTTTGAGATCTCAGAAAGGGAAGGTGTCATGTGTTTCACTCTGAAATCTGCCACCAATGAATCTTCCTGATACTCTATAGAGGCTATGGCATGCCTCTATAAAAGTCTGGCAACTTCTACTAAAGCCAGTTTTTCAGCACTTTGCAACTGGCACCTACTTAAATAAAAGCACAGAGAAGGCAGAATCCTGAACCCTGACACTGGGGGCCACTGGGCCAGAACTTCCCAACCTTTTTGGAATAAGTACCCCTCCATAGATAGATAGATAGATAGATAGATAGATAGATTATATATGTATGAGATAGATTTCCTATGCATACATGTATGTGTATATTCACACACACACACACAAACACACACACACACACACACACACACACACACACACACACACATATATATATATATATATATATATATATATGGTTTTACTCTAAAGCTCAGAATGGCCTGGAGCCCATATGTAGCCTAGGCTGATTTTGAGTTTGTAGCAATCCTCCTGCCTCAGTAAATATCAAAAGCATAAGCCCTACAAATAGTAGCTGAGTCTTTATTAATTATATCTTATTAAATCAATATATGTAATGTCCAAAACTGCTCTGAGAGTACAACATATCACAATAGACTTGTATTGGTTGGCCATGTTAAAGTCATGTACTCCCAATGTGAACTGACTGTATTTACCATGTGCTGAGTATTGGTCTGTTCGGCATCACTTAACTCCTGCAACTCAGAGGAGGAGACAGTTTTTGCAGCTGCATCTTATACTTGACAAAACTTGGGCACAGGGGGAGTTCTAAAACGTCCCCAAGGTCACTAGAAAGTGGGAGATGTGGAACTCAAACCCAGGTGATAATGGGTTACAGGGTTCTAGGTAACTTACCACTGTGATTTTAACTTCTGCTTACACACACACACACACACACACACACACACACACACACACACGCCTCATCCCAACACATGGTATTTAAGGGCAGACTCACATCCAACTCACACCCAGTCACTGGTTCCTAGTCTCTTCCTTGTGCAGGATAGATCAGAAACTGTTCTCTTAGAGGTTCGTTGGTTTGTTGGCTTGTTTGTTTGTTTGTTTTTATCTTCTGTTTCATTAAAAATTAGACTTGTGGGCCAGTAAGATGGCTCAAGGTAAAAGTGCTTGCTACCAAGCCTGACTACTTAAGTTCAATCCCTGAGTTCCATGTGATGAAAGGAGAAACTGACTTCCCAAAGTCTCCTGACCGCCACATGCATCCCATAGCATCATGAACACACACACGATAAATGAATTAAAAATATATATAACAAAAAATAAAATTAAATACTCATCTGAAGCAAACCATGTGTGTAATCACCAATGTATGTAGTACATGGATATAGCATGTGCACATGGAAATACCATGACAGCATGTGTGTCAGCAATAGTTCACCTTCTTTCTTATCACAAAGTTATATAATCTTCCTCTGTCTGCCCGGCCATTCAGTCAAGGCCAGCTCAGGTCCTCCGGTGGATTTTGCTCTTAGATGTATTTCCATGTATTTGCAGGGGTCTGGTCAGAAGTGCTTCCTGACAGAACTTCCTTGTAGATCCTGTTGAGACCCGACACCATATCTGGAGACCTGGGGAACATGGGCGACCCTGTAGATTGCAAAGTCTGTTGGCAGGGATAAAAGTACTGTTCCTCCTGGTTCCACTTTAATGTGTGCAGTGTCCTGACTGCTGGGCACCTCGGGTGGCCACAGTGCAGGAAGTCTCTGGGTCAGCAGGAGAGAGTCAAACCTTCTCACCATGTCCCTCTGACTTGTCGAAAAATGTCTAAGCAGAGCACTGGGATTCTGGAAGCCTGTGTGTTAGGTTACCTTTTAAAATCTTAAGTAGCATAGCTTTATGAGTGACCATCCTCAGGACCTGTATGTCTTCCTTGGGTCCAGTGGTGGCCTCTTCCTGTGTGTTTTCAGGGGTATGGTCATGGGTGCTTCCTGGCAGAACCTCCTGATGAGACAGTCAGGACAGTTGTGAAACATGAGGTGAACTTTGAGGAGCGTTGTATTTTAGAATATGGTAATTTTGTATTTTAGAATATGGTATGTGGCTACGTAGCACTGGGGACAAAATCTAGAGCCCTGGGCGTGCCAGACAAGCACTTAACTACTAAATGAACCACAACACCCTCCCCGAAGGACACACTCCCTCCTCCTCCTTTTTTAAAGACTGACATCATTTAGAATCTGGCTCCAGCCAGGCATGGTGGCACCCAGGAGGCAAAAACAGGCCTGAGAGTTTGAGGCCAGCCTGGTCTATATAGCAAGCTCCAAGCCAGCTAAAGCCATATAGTGATACTGTCTCAAAGAAGAAAAGAAAGGAAATTTGGCTCAGAAAATGCTTTCTTTTTAAATAAAAGAGCCCAACCCCACCCCCAGCCCCTGCCCTGCTGCTCGGGCCACATGCATAGGTGCCTTCCCCAAAAGGAGGCACCTCTGAAACCTTCTGGCCAGTGTGTAGAAAATCACACTGGCCCATATGACAGCCACATACCACTGGGGAGCACTTGATAAGTGGCTAGTCCAAGCCAAGCATTGGCAATGAACAACAGATTGTGGATTTTATAGGTTAGTGAGTTTAGAACGAGTATCTGAATAAATATATACAGTAGCCATCTTTATTTTGATTACTATAGGTCAGATCTAACTCACTACTGAGACTCTAATTCATAGGTCTGGGGTGGATTCGCCAACATGAGTGTAGTGGTCTTAACCCTGCCATGGGAGTCTAGACTGTAGCCACAGTAAGAACTGTGGGGCAGAGTGAAGACCTTGGAGCCCTGACTCAGATGCAGACAGCACCTTAGTTATACTGTCAGTGGCCATGAGGACCCAATGAATGTGAAAGAACCTACTCCCTATAGCACCAAGTACACACCAGCCATCATACCCTAGCAGGTGTGAACATGAACAGTAGAAGCTCATCTGTGTGGGGCAGATGTCCTTCCAACCCCAAAGCCAGAGCAGGACAGAGGACATCCCCTATACCATTGCACAGACCTCAGCTGTAGCTGGGGGTTCTTTTGTGCTCCCTCTATTTCTCTTAATAATAACCTGGCATGAGATCAGAGACACTCTTTTTTCTCCTTGATTTCCCTTCTCTGTAGACTGTCTCCAACCCCTGAACCTAGAGCTATAGCCTCTTCCCTGAGTCCTGTTCACCTGACACAGGTATCCCATATGGCTGCTTCCCCACAGCCCATTCACCAACGGATACACCTGGCTCTAGGGAGCCCCATACAAACTTTCTGGTGATTCCATCTGCAGGGGAACCTATAGTGTTCTAGTTTCTCATCTGCTGCCGTGATAAGCACCATGAACAAAAGCAATTTGGGGGTGAAGGGGTATCTTAGTTACTGTCCTCTTGCTGGTAAGAGACAGTATGACCAAGGCGACTCTTAGAAAAAGAAAGCATTTCATTAGAGGTTTAGAGGTCTAGTCTGTGATCATCACGGTGGGAAACAGACAGGCATGGCGCTGGAGCAGAGCTGGGAGCTTCACATCCTGATCCACAGATGCAGGCAAAGAAAGACTGGACTAGGCTGGGTTTTTGAAACCTTAGTGACACTACTTCAACAAAGCTGTACCTCCTAACCTTCCCCAGACAGTTCATAAACTAGAGACTAGGCATGCAAATATATGCACCTGTGGGGGTCATTTTCATTCAAACTTCCACTGGGAGGAAAGGGTCTATTTTGGCTTCCAAGTCTCCACCACAGCCTATCACTGAAAGTCAGGGAAGGAATTCAAGCAGGAGCAACGGCAGGAACTGTAGAGGAAGCTGCTTACTGGCTTGTCTCCCTGGCTCACAGACAAGGCCGTTAGCCCTCTCTGATGGAGGCAACTCCTCAGTTAAGGTTCTCTGCCTACACGACCCTACTTTGTATCAAGGTTATAAAAACTTACACATAGTGCCTGTACACTTGTGCCTAGTACACTGACCCTAGCTGTAGGTTCCACCTGCCATGTTTTCCAGCCTAGTGAGTGGTACAGAAGGCCAGTTCCCAGACGCAGTGACCAACACCTCCTTGTGACATTCTGTCTTCTGTCCTTTAGGCTGGAAATGGCTTGTTAAGTTGGTTTTGATTATTTAAAAAAGAAAGAAAATACCAGCTTTCTAGCATTGGCCAAGCTAAAAGTGAATGCTAAAATAAGCTGGTTTTAATTATTTTTCTTCTTGTGCCTAATCATTTTCCTCACTGTGAATAAATGCAATGGCCTTTATAAAGGATTTGTAACTTGCTATGAACTGGCTTTAACCCTGGCTGGAACGGAGCTAAATTACCATTTTCACAAATTAAATAACTGCACATAAGGAGAACAGCCACAACTCCAAATATGAAGAACAGCGGCTAAGGAGATGGCTCAGTAGGTTAAAGTGCTTAGTGTAGTCATGAGGACTGATTTCAGACCTCCAGAATGCCTATTTAAAAAACAACTCTGTGTGTGTGTGCACGTGAGTGCATGCTTATATGCGTATCCTGTTTTACATGGCACATGTGGAGGTCAGGGACAACATTGGTCAGTCCTTGCTTTTACCTTGTTAGAGACAGGGTCTCTATTCACTTGATGCTGCACATGCCAGGCTAACTGGCCTACAAGCCTCGGGGATTCTCCCAGTCTGCCTCCCATTTCACTATTGAAGCTCAGGGGTCATAGATGTGAGCCACTGTGCTGGCTTTACCTGGGTTGTGCTCTGAGAGGATGCTTCTAAGCCACTTACTCTGTAGTGGATAGTAGCAGGAGATGTTGCCATAGTTAGCATACGGTCAGCCTTCTCGGGGGCTTACTGTCCCATCTCAGAGTCACTGTGGCATGACCAGCCTGGACTCAGAAGATGTGAAACACCACTTTATCCCTTATCACTTTGCTGCATGGATGACTGGATCTGTTCTGGGTTCTTCCATGCTGGCTTACAGATGTAACATTTTTGTGCCAGTGTTAAAATGCTTTAATTATTTCTATTTCATTATGTCCATTAGAATATCTGATGATCCAAATCTCTCCACGTTTAAAGGAACATTGTGTCTTTAAATATCTTATATCTTACCTTTAAAGGTGAACCTAGTGTCATTTAGTCAGTTTTCTCTTATCCTGAAGGCTTTGAAAGAGTAACTGGGTCTTCCCTCCCTTGAAGGCAAATGTACCAATGAGAACAATTTTATAGTATCATGCTACTATAGCACAATTCCTGCTACATAAATTACCTTAAAAGGAAAGACCTGTGGCGTTCCACAAATAGATCCTGAAGACACCTTTTGAAAACTCTTCCCAAGTGTTCTACATAATCTATATTTCAAACGTCTTTGAAGGCTGTCTTTCCCTGGATTGTTGTTGTACTCTTAAATTTTTATGTATACAACACAACATGGTGAGTTATCATCTTTAAAGATATATTTTTTTATGTGTATGTGGGGGTGTGTGGCTGTTGTGTGTGTGAGTACAGTTATCTCTAGAGGCCAGAAAAGGCATCAGATCTCCTGGATCTGGAGTCACGGGTGGTTGTGAGCCCCCATGTGGGTGCTGGGAGCCAAAGAGCAGCAAACTCTGTTAACCCCTGAGCCACCTCCCCAGCCCAGCAGTTTCAGGAATTCCAAGCCCAAAGCTTTGCAGCAGATCAAGGCTGTTACACAATGGAATTTCATGCCATGGGTAGAAACCCACCCTCCCCCAATCCTACATGTTTTGAATTGGTTACCATGGTTTTGAGGCAACTTCTGAGCTTCATCCTGACAATGGGTATTCTTCAATACACATGGTCACACATAGCAAGCTGACGTGGGATACAATGGTGGTTTACATCTCTAGGTAGACGGCAGTTCATGCCACAGAGACTCTGATACAGGACAATAAGCATCTGAGATAAGCAGACTTAGGTTTGGAAGCTAGACGCCATTTTAAGATAAATATTAGCAGGTTGAAATATTTCAAAGATGGAAGCATAAGAATTCTCTAAGAAAATACAAATGAGAAGCTGGCAGTGTAGCTCAGTTGGTAGCGTGCTTGCCTACAATGCACAGAGCCCTGGGTTCAATTCCCAGCACTGTATAAACAAGGAGTGGAGGTGCATGCCTGCAACCCCAGCACTCAGGAGGTGGAAGCAATAGGGTCAGAAGCTCAAGGTCACCCAGTGGGTGCCAGATCAAGGCTCCATTACCTTGGGTTGTGTGAAAACCTGTTGCAAAAACATTTATTTTATTGTATTATATTTATTTACTACATATTATATACATTAGATATTAGGAGTTGGGAAATAGGGCATTTGCCTGACATTTGTGAGGCTCTGAGTTTTATCTCCAGTACCAGAAAGGAAAAAAAAAAAAGAATATTTATATGACTGAAAAGCAGCAGGGAGGGAGGGAAGAGAAGAGAGAAAGGAAAGAATAACTAGACCATTAAAGAACAAATAATATAGGGAAACAGTTATAAAAATTATAGTTTTATGAGCAACAAAAGAAACCACTACAGAAAAAAAAATACATAGTCAATATCTCCATTCTTGAACCCTAAAAGGAATTCATATTCTTAATATATAAAATACTGTCTCAGAACAATGGGAAATCTTAAGAGAATGAGCAGATTATTCAAATGGGCATCTTGTAAAATAACAGCTCCCCAGGCCAAGAATTACAAAGCAGATGTCCAGGCTTGAAGCCTCCAAAGAAATGGAAATCCCTGTGAGGAAGTGTTGGTGCTCACAGTGGGGAGAGTCAGAAACAAGTGTTGGTGTGTGAGACCTGGCAGTGTATGAAAACAGGTTGTCAGCACTCGGCACAGGGTTTGCAGGGAGGCCCCGCCCTCCCGCCGGCACACTTGTAAGAACTTACCCTAAGGAAGTAAGCATTGGGTGGATTTATGTTGAGACCTAGCCAGGGGATGGGGTTGGGGGCTGACAAGATGGCTCAGCAGGTAAAAATGCTTGCTGCCAAGGCTGCCTACCTGAGTTCAATCCCCAACAACCAACATGGTGGAAGGAGAGAACAGACTTTCTTCCATAAGGAATTCTCTGCCCTCCACATGCCACTGTAGCACATGTGCACCCTGCACACACCAAAAACAGTAATAATTGTGGTAATAGTTTTATAAGGAAACTCAAAAGTGCTGAGGGGATTAGCTGCTGCTGGCATCAGCATGAAGGATTGGCGTAGCTGTGGGATGCGAGAATGAACAGGCAACCTGTGTGCTGGAGCCCCTGGAGAAAGCTGAGAGCAGTGTGTGTGTGTGTGTGTGTGTGTGTGTGTGTGTGTGTGTGAATAGAACCAAAGCCTGTGTGGGGCTGCAGTTTGGAGACTTATCTCTGACTGGATGCAAGCGTCTCAGACTCTTACCCTTCAAGTTACTTTGAGTTTGGGGTCAGATTTCTCACCTCTGATTTCCCCATTACAGCTTAGATTTATGTGGTTCCAAAAGACAGAGTCATGTGTTTGAATTTCTGAATTCTTTTGGGTGTGGACTCTGATCATTCACACTCAAAAACTTGAGTCTCTCTTTTGTTGCTTTGCCTTTTAGAAGGGTTGTCTTGAGGTTGCAGAGGGGACTTAGTAAAAAATTAATTAATTAACTAATTAATAAAAATAATTTTTTAAATGAGCTAAATACCTAATAAAAAATGGAAAAAAAAATAATTTTTTTTTAAAAAAAAGAGCACTAGCTGTTCTTGCAGAGGACTGGAGTTCAGGGCCCATCATCTACACAGCAGCTCACCCATCTATAACTCTAGTTTCCAAAGTCCCCTTCTGACCTCCAAGCTTGGCAGCACCAAGCCCATACATGGCGCCTAAACATACATGCAGGCAAAACACACATACACATAAAAATAAGTAAGTATGTCTTTAAATGAAGGGCCATCACAGTAGAGACTATCTTATTACAGACTGCAGGCAGAAGGGGACTCTTGCATGGTGTGACAGACTGAGCCCCAAAGATGCCTACCTCCAGCCCCTAGAAACTATCACTATGCTACCTCTGTGGCCAAAGGGACTTTGCAGGACCTTGGAAGCAGGATTATTTCGGGTAGATGGTCTGATTGTAGTTTTTCAAGGACCCTTAAAATAAGCAAGCAAGAGAGCAGAGGGCTCGGCGCAAGATGCGACAGGAGCAGAATTGCATCTCAGGATGAAGAGCTCTGGCAACTTCTGAAAGCTGTGGAATGAGCTGGCTGGGCAGTGGCTCACACCTGCTTGACATTCGTGTGGCTTCCAGGATTGTAAGACAATACACTGTGCGGTTTTCAAGTCATTGAATTTGCAATTTTCGTCATCGTGGCAATAATAAATGAGACATGTGGAAGAGAGCAAAGACAGAATTTGAACTTGAGCCTTCTGTTCATCTTAGGTGGTCCTGGTGAGAGACTTAAGGGACTAGAGCCATTGCAGATGGACGGAACCACCTTTCAGGTCTCTCTCTTCACCCTTCAGGCTCCCCACTTGCTCTGGAGTGATGTTTACCCCAGTCTGTGCCTGGCTGTTATGTCACTAATAAGCGTGGGTGAGGCTGAGGAGGAAATCTTAGCTGATTTATCTTGAAGGCATTTTCCTTTTTGGGGTGTGTGCTCAGCTGGCTGACATATTTCACGGATCCTCCTTCCGTGAGTGCTGTGCAGGCAAAGAGGGTGGACATAGCAGGTAAGAGCCACCAGAGCCCTAACAAATGGAGGCCATGGTGTACCTGATCCTGGGTGTAGACCCTTCAGGTCACACATGGTGGTCCTAGATCTTTCTAGAAATGTTTCCTAGAAGAGCCTTCTTGGGCTGGTGAGATGGCTCAGCAGGTAAGAGCACACTGACTGCTCTTCCGAAGGTCCTGAGTTCAAATCCCAGCAACCACATGGTGGCTCACAACCACCCATAGTGAGATCTAACACCCTCTTCTGGTGCATCTGAAATCAGCTATAGTGTACTTATGTATAATAATAAATAAATCTTTAAAGAGGAGGAGGAAGAAGAGGAGGAGGAAGAAGAGGAGGAAGAGGAGGGGAGGAGACAAATTCATATAAAAAAAAGTTTGAGATTCGGGGATGGAGAGATAACTCAGTGTTTAACTGAGAATACTGCTCTTACAAAGGACCTGAACTCCATTCCCAGCCCCCATGTGGGGTGGCTTACAACTGCCTGTGACTTCAGTTCCAGGGCATCCAACACCTCTGGCTGCTCCAGCACCAGCTCTTGAACTCACATACCCACAGAGAGACACAGACACAGAATTTTAAATGATGAAATAAAACATTTTGAAAGGGAAGTTCAAAACTCTAGCATCATCATAGGCCCAAACGGTAGACATGCCAGGTCTCTCAAAGCCATTTGCCTAGAAGAGGGAGTGAGTCCTGCTTGTTCCTTGTCCTTCCTGGCCCACAGGAAACACAGGGGAACAAAGAAGAGCTCTCACTCATTGCCAGGTAATGATATGGACACATTGGAGCTTTCTAATATGTTATAATTATATTTCAATTTAAAAAAATAAAAAATATTTATTTTTTATACTATGCCTTTCCTGGATGCATAGGCACAATTGTCATAATAATTAGTATCCATTACAATTAGAGTTTGAATCTGTTAAATATAAATATATATACACTGTTCTCAAGTTTGTGTCTGCAAGATCAGGACTCTGCTTAACAACGGACTGAATCAGTCTTAGAGCCGCTGTGAACAAATGACTGACGGTTTTCAGCGTTCACACAAAAGCCGAGTGTTTTAATGAGGGAATAACGTGAAAGACACCTTTGTCTTTTGAGCACACTCGTAGCACAAACGGTGATTGAGAAGCAAGTAAGGGGGGTACACAGATAGCTTGTTAGCCCAGCGTGCGGAAAGGGTGTGAAATTAGCTCGGGATGTGAAAACCCCCCACTTTCTACGAACGTGGTTCATACTCTAAAGGAACAGCAAGAGAAATGAAGCCTGGCAGCAGCCACGAGAAGAGGCGGGGAAAGCCAGGCCTTGCGTTCACTAGGACCCTGGGCTCTGACCAGCTCCCATGCCAACCAGCAAAGTGACCTTAGACAAGTGGCCCGACCTCTCCATTTCCTGGTCTGTGAAATGGGAAGATAATACCTGCTTGTCTGGTGATGGTAAGAAGTAGGGCAGCCTGACACAGGCAGCCAGACACTGCATCCCATCCACGCCTGACCTCAGAGGGCATGCCGTTCAGCTGCAAAGATGCCAGAGCCATCCTTAACTGACCATACTCCAACACAGAGCCCATTCATTCCATCCATCCTCTCTCCTTGGCCCCACCTGGGCCAGGTGTGCAGAAGGAAATGTCACGTTCAAGTACTTGTTAAGGCATCCTGTAGGATGGTAGAGTGGCTAGAATCAACGTGATACCAGCTCACTCTCTTTCCCTCTTTCCCAGATCCCTGTGTTGGGTCTCTAGTCTTGTTCCACTCCCTCCTCCTCTCAATCCCTTTGTTTTTCTCTGCCTTGAAACTCCATCAACAGGAGTGTGGGTACCAACCTCCCCCAGACTAAGGCTAGCTTCTATGCACTTCTGTTTTGCAGCATTGAGCCAAACTTGTGGCGGGGACACATATAAGGCCCCCAAGACACAGGCTTCTTCCTTGAGTCTTAAGTGCTCCTTCTCAACACCATGTATAAGTTCAACCTTGTTGTTGCGTATAATGTTACTTGTATGGATATGATTTCAGAACTGACCTCTTTGCAGTGAATAACCCATTTGGGGGCCCCACCCGCTCTCAGCATTCTTTAGTTGCCTGTAGTTCTTTGCCTAAGGTTAGGGTCCCATGAGACTTCCCCCTTCTGTGTGAGCATGTCTGTTGGGCTTGTCCTCTTTGGGTCATGTTTAAAAAACGACATCTTGGTGAGATCTCACAGATGTAGCCTCTCTGACATTTCTAGGAGGCAAAAAACTCACAGCAAACTTCCTGTTCTTTAGGCTGTACAATCTTTCTGCGCCCTCTCTTCTACTATGAACCCTTTTTTATACTTAAGTTTCCCAACTCAGACATGGTGGCCCACACTTGTAAGCCAGGTCCTAGGAAGGCAATGCCAGGAAGGTCCCTGGGGCTCACTGACCAGTCAGCCTGACCTACTTGGAAAGTACCAGACCCCCACAGAAAAGTGAATGGCCCCTGAGGAACAACAGTGGGGCTGTCTTTTGCCTTCCACACTTCCACACTTGCACACACACACACACATACTACAAACAACGCAAAGGGACCTGGTGGGCACTGCTGGAGCTGGAGCTACCTTAAAGAGAGTGAGCTTTTGATCTGTACAGTTGGTGACTTCTGGGTTGTGCCGCTCTGGGAAGTGTGGCTGGGGTTGGGAACACGCACTGGCCATCCGGGTTTTCACTACTTTCCTCCTCCCCTTTCCCATGAACTTACTGGGTTCTGCTGGGGGCCCTGGGAGGCTCCAGGGCTTCATTTGGGAGTCTAAGGTTGGTAGCCTCCAGAGTAGAGCAAGCAATGCTGAGACTTCAATACCATTGGAGTGCTTTTGCTTCTCCGATCTTCATGAATGGCTTGAATTCAAAGGCAACGTGCTAACTCATCTGCATCCATGCACTCTTTGTTGGAAAACCCCAGAAGCAGAGAAAGCCTAGGCCTGGGGAGCCAGCCGATGGAGGCTGACAGGCTGCCCGGGTGTCCGTCCACAGCTCACTGATGAGTTGGAGTTAGAAAGGATGACTGACTCACAGAACCTTGATTATTTACTCTGCACGATGCTGAAAGGCATCGGTGTTTTTTGGAAGTTCTGTCCCTTGGCACAGAAATAAAACCTCCTTTCTAAGCTAGAGAGATTGATGTCCAACTACAGTAAAGGAGGTTGTGCGTCAAAGGAAAGTCTGTGTTCTGAGAGCGAACACTAGACTGTCGCCTCGGCCCAGGCAACCCTAGCACACCGCATGTTATCAGACTAAAAGCCACTACATGAAAATAAAGTCAAGCTTAGAAAACTTACACATAGAAGCGGTCCGGTTCACCAACGCCAGAAAATCGTTGTGTGAAAAAGTTGTTGTTTTTCAAAATGTATTCACGAGGAAATGATGGTGGGGTGGGGGTGGGGGTAATGTTATCTTTGAGCTACGCTGAAGAACAGATTTCAGTGATTTTCATTTTCTCTTCATAAGTTTACTGACACCATATGGTAAAGTTCTATCAGATGGGCTCTTTGTTATGTGTTTGGTTGGTTCTCAGTGAGGTTTGCCGCAATGGTTCACACCTCTTTCTGGGCTTCCATTTATAGTCTGGGGAGGAACGTCTCCTTTATGGTTTTCTTGTTATTGTTTGTTTGTTTGCTTTAATCTATTTATACATGTCCTGAGCCATTGGCTCTCAACCTCTTCTAGACAGTAGACACCCCAAGGAACAAGCTATTGTTCAGGCTACACCTCAGAACAATTAGGTCATTATCCTGGGTATGGGGGTGGACACAGTCCCGTACTTTTCCAAGGTGATGTCTCCAACCTGCCCGTAGCTGAGGCTAAGAAGCAGTGGGCTGGGGGATGTCACATCCCTGACTGTGGCACATGTGGCACTGTTTCTAGAGTGACTAAGAAGTAGTTCTGGGTTGAGGGGACAGCCTGACAGTCTGCACTTCTGACAAGTGTCTAAGCTACAAGACCCACACTGTTCAAGAGAGTGCATAGCTAGACATGAAGCATCAGACACCTCGCAGGCTCTTTGTTGTGCCCTGGCTGCTGTCCTCAGCTATAAACAAATAGCAAAGCCACCAGGGCATGGGTCCTGCTTTTCTCTTCCTATGAGGTGTTTGTAAGCCTCAGAGGGAGAGTCAGTATTCCTCTGACATTGCCTGGTGGCTTTCTTGTCCCTGACAAGGTCTGCACCCTCCAAGGTGGAAGCCAGGGGCCTTCTGGCCTGCAGTGGGATGTGATGGAATGGCCACACAGTGTGGTTCTGCGCTTGGTGGCTGCCAGGTTGTGGGAACTTTCCCAGGAGGCCCAGGGAGCCCAAGTCTCGTGCTTCCCGTGGTGGAGGAGGGATTTTTAGTAAACACTGCGTGGGAAGAGGAATGAAACAGACAGAGAATGAGGTTAAGGAAGGGGTGTGTGAAATGCCAGGCAGAGTGAGGCCAGGACTGCGAGGAGCCGCATTCCAACACCCACCTCTCCTCAGCAGCTGGTGGGAGCAGACACTCACCTGCCGGGGCAGTTCTGCCCTAGGCTGTGAAGCCAGGTCCCATCCCCTGAGGTCAGTCAGGCAGTGCTGGGCACCAGGGCATGCCTGCCTCCTGGCATAGATCTGTGCACAGCCCATCCAGGTACCCTCTCTGGGCCCAGAGGAAGGGGGCAGCTACCACCTCTGTTCCTCACACCCTGCTCCTTTCAGAGGGTCCATGCTTGGTCTGTCTCTTGGAATGGGGAAGTCCATCCTACTCTCTACCTCCCTTGCCCTCTCAGGTCCTAGAGAGATAAATCAAGGCCAAGGTCCCTGAATTAATGAGCCAAGGAACCATCAGGACTGGCCTGGGCTTTCTGTATCAGGCCCTCACTGCTTTGAGTGGGCGGAAGCTGTTGAAGTGCAGCCAAAGATGTTGCTAAAAGGGACAGACTAGGAACCAGCGTAGAGTAGGACACCTGCAACCCCAGCACTCTGTGGGGCTGTGGCAGAAAAGATTACACAAGTTTGAGGCCACCCAGGGATACAAAATGAATTCAGGGCCAACCTGGGGCTATATAGGGAGTTCACGGCCAGTCTGGAATATATATAAGAAGATACTGTCTCAACAAAAGAAGGAAAGAACAGAAGAAAGGGAAGGAGGGAGGGAGGGAGGAGCTATGAAGACTTACTCCAACCCAGCCTTCCCTCACAGCCACTCTCTGGTCAAAAGTCATCTGCCGTTTGTGTTCTTCGGTCACGACAGCTCTCATTAGCCTCCCGGTTCTACTTAGTCCTACACACTGCTACAGAGGGAGACTGAGCCCACATTTTCTGTGCCTCAAGAGCCACATTCCAACCCCCCATCTGTCTCTGAAACAGTCCCTACTGTACAGCCACCTGGACATTCACTAATCCATGCATGCCTACGGGTTTTGCCTTTGCCATGGGGAACTGCTCTGCCCGCCATCTTTGTTTTTGTGACGGGGTCTATGCTGGTCAGTTGTTGTTTGTCAGCTTGATACAAACTAGAGTCACATGGGGAAGGGGAGCGTCTATTAGGAAACTGCCTCCATCAGACTGGCCTGTGGCTTGATTATTGGTTGATGGGGGAAGGGCCCAACCCATTGTGGGTGATGGCACCCCTGGATTGTATAAGCAGGCTGAACAATCTATAGGAAGCATCCAGTAAGCAGCATTCCTCTGTGGTCTCTGCTTTAGTTCCTGCCTTGACTTCCCTCGGTGAATAGAGACATGGGATATATAAGCCAAATAAACACTTCCTTTCCCAAGTTGCTTTCGATCATGGTGTTCATCATAGCAACAAAGAAGTAGGCTTGAACAGAGCCTTGTGTAGCTCTAGTCCAGGCTCAAAGCCACTATATAGCTGAGGCTGACTTTGGACTTCTGATCCCCCTGCCTCAATCCACCACACTAGGTTTACACTGTACTGGGGAGGGAACCCAGAGCTTCATGTGCAACCTCTACCAACTGAGCCACCACCAGACCAGCTCATTTTTGATAAACTCTAATCTGTAAAGAACTTCTTCTGTATAGACCTACTACCTCATTTTTTTTTTAACAAAGATACAAACAAACCCAGGGAAAGCTGTGACTTGGCTAAAATTGTGGAGGATGAGTGTGGCAGAGCCATCACCAGGCCGGGTCTTCAGTTGTTATCCCAGCAGTCATGGTCCATCCTGCGAGCCTCTGGTGCTCAGCCCTGCAGTGGTCATGACTGTTTAAAGCATCTGCTGAGTCTGTCCATATAGTTAACAAGACCAAGGCCATGAGGTGGAAGTAATAACTCCAGCCGTGTGGTGCATCCTTACAGTGGATGCACAACTGAGCCCTGACCAAGTGGAAAGGCTCTTTGTGACTCTAGCTAGAAAAGTCCAAGTTGTAAATAAGCCCATTGTTCCTAATATGTTGCTCCAGTTCACCTAAAAAAAAAAAAAAAAAAACTGTGAAAATTGAGGAGGGTCATAAAAATTGATGTAGAAGAAAATAAAAAGGTGAAAATATTCAAACTATGTTTAGAAATAAGGAGTGAGGTGGGGTGGGGTGGGGTCAATGGCAGATGGTATTACCAGGTTAGAACGCAAGTGGTTTGGAGTCAGAGCAGACAGATCTCAGTGGAACTGGACTGAAGAACCAGAAAGTGAGTCCTGATGGGTAGCCGGTATCCATTTGAGTCAGCAAGGAGACAATGAGTTAGTCAACAAGCGGCTGGGGTAAGTGGCGGATCACTTAGGAAATAATAAAGCTCACTTTGAACACTAAAATAAATTACAGATGGTTTACATTTGTGTAAACAACCCAGTGGTAGAAACACAGGTAAATATTTATATAATCTCAGGGAAGGGACGGCCTCTAATTACAAGGTCAAGGTGTCTTCTGCATAAACAAAATGAAGACACAAACCACAAATTATTTGTAGTATACATAACAGGATACAGAATTGTTATCCTTAGTAGTTTAAAGAGAGCTTATTAAATCAACAAGAAAGGGTGTGTCCATAGAAAAATAGGCAAAAGGCATAGCTGGCTAATTAAAGTCAAAAGTGGAGAAGCCAAAAATCTACAACCCAAATCTCAGAGGAGACCCTGCAAAGATTCCCATACATACAGACTCAGTCAAGGGGCTGGAGAGACCACTCACTGTTTATGGGCACAGACTGCTCTTCCAGAGGATCTCAACTCGGTTCCCAGCACCCACATCAGGCAGCTTACAACTGCCTGCAACTCCAGCTCTGGGGATCTGACACACACACACACACCCCAATCTGGCCTCCATGTATGCACACAGATATGCATGTAAACAAATATTTAATTTTTAAATTTTTTTAATTAAGAAATTTGGCAAAAAGGATCTGAAAAGTGATAGGTAACACTGACAGAAAGATGAAGAAATATCTTCATCCTTCGCAGTGGTCGCTAACTACAGTGGCTGCAGCTTGATCAAAGATCTCAGAAGTCTCAGCAGGAGGGGATCCCTTGTCACACTGATTCTATTCCCAGGAGGATGACAGTTAGTGCACACAAACAGAGATGAATAGCAAATGCTAGGTGTGTGCCTTTAATCCGAGTACGTGGAGGCAAAGGCAGGCATGATCGATGTGAGTTCCTGGCTGCCTGGTCTACATAAGGTGTTTTGTGTCAGCCAGAACTATATAGTGAGACCCCCAAAAAAATTATATTAGGAGGAAGAGCAATAGGGGCAATAGGGAGACACTTTGGAAGGCTCATGGGACCCAAAGGTGACATACATGTGTGTTAAGGGAGGCATCAGCCACTGAACCTTCCTTCTAACACCCAGGTTGGGGCTTGTTATGGTTTGAATCTAAAAGGCCCCTCATGAGCCCTTGCTTTGAGTGTTTATTCTCCAGCTGGTGGCAGTAATTTGGGAGGCTGTGGAATCTTTGAGAGGTGACTCCCAGGAGGAGGTAGGTCACTAGAGAGAGCCTTGAAAGACTCTGATGCAGCCCCTGGTTGGTTCTGGGGCACTGTCTGCTTCCTGATTCTCCATGATCCGTGGAAACTGCCTCGTGCTCCCACTGCCACGGTGCGCTGAGCCCATAAGACCCCGTCATTACGCCCTGTCAGGTGTGGTACAGCACCATCAGTCATGCCTCATTTCCACTGCACTGGGTGCTGTGAGTGCTCTGGGAGCAACCCAAGCACACCAGAGGTCCTTTGGAGGTTGCATTTGACTGCTACAGAGTTCATCGGGGTCTTGAGCATCACACGCATGGGTTTCAGTGTCTCCAAGGCTCCTGAAAATGAACAGGGGCGGTACCAGTCGGCAGAGACTAAGGGAATTCCATGGTTTTGCTTGTTCAATCTCAGATTCAGACACCTACATGCCAGTCTTGTGACCCTATGGCCTTGTGGTTAAAACAGTGAAAATAAAGCCAGGCTGTGTACCCCCAAACCCTCAGAGTTTGCACCCCCAAGCCCTCAGAGTTTGAAGCTTCAGTATTGCTTCAAACTCTTAAAGCAATCATCTTGTAAAATTTTAAAAAGACAAAAAAAAACTATAAAAGAAAAAGTAATTACCCACAGTGCCCTCCCAACATTGAGACATCTCCTCTTGGGACAGGATCTTGACAGAAAAGCTGTCAAAGCAGCTCCTCCAGACCAGTGGCACACTCGAAATGACAAAGGCCACATGTGTCTGAGACCAACGGTTCTCCCCTTGCAACAGCTGTTTTATTTTTGTAGAGACAGAGATGGGGACTTCTGCTGTATCCCAGGCTAGCCTCAAACCCGTGAACCACCCCACCTCAGCCTCTCAAGTGTGTTACTCAGTTGCATCACTGTGCCTGGCCTTCCTCCTATAGTTTTTTGAGGAGTGTATTTATATTATGTCTGTGTCTGTGTATACATGTGCCATGGGACCTGTGTGAAGATCAGAGGACAGCTTGTCTCCTCCCACCTGTGGGGATTGAACACTGGTGATCAGTTTTAGTAGCAAGTACCTTTACCCACTGAGCCATCTCTGCAGCCTCTACTCCTGTGATGTTG
Source organism: Mus musculus (assembly GCF_000001635.26). Classification (NCBI taxonomy): domain Eukaryota; kingdom Metazoa; phylum Chordata; class Mammalia; order Rodentia; family Muridae; genus Mus; species Mus musculus. Next base: position 86,257,026 of record NC_000072.6, read on the forward strand.
TTGTTGTTGTTGTTGTTGTTGTTGTTGATGATGATGATGATGATGATGATGTCTTCTGAGACAGGGTTTCTCCATGTAGCCCTGGCTGTCCTGGAACTCATTCTGTAAACCAGGATGGCCTCAAACTCAAGAGATCCGTCTGCCTCTACCTCCCGAATGGTGGCATTAAAGGCATGCACCACCACTGCATGGCTTACTCCTGTGTTTTCTAAGGCTTTTGAGTTTGCCTCAAGTTCACCTCTGGGAGCCTCGGTCCCCCCATTCAGAATTAGGCACATCATCTACCCACGGAGACTTTGTGTATACGTTGCATAAATAAGATGTCTGTTGGAAGTTCTGAGGACAGAGGGTGTGGCTCGGTGGTAGAGCACTTGCTTCAAATGAAGAAGGCCTTGGGTACCATCCCCAAAAGTTCTGAGGACACAAAATATTCTAGAAAAACAACCATCTCTGTAGTGTTTATAATCCTTGATCCAGAAGATTTGAAGGGATTAGGGTTCAAAGACTTAGCAGAGGGGAACCTTTTTTCCTTAGGGCTGATTGAGGGTTTCCTGCCAGCCACTCTACCTAACAATCTTGCTATTTATAAAGAGAATAGAGACTCACAGAGCTGGCAATGGCAGGTAGCCCCAGGCTCTAACGGGACTCTTCTTTCAACAAAGCTGGGGCAGAATTCCCCAGCTGGCAGGGCTCACCTGTGGCTCGCAGAGCCCCCTCTATTCTGATTCTGAGAACTCGGTACAGGTATCCCCTCATTGACTGCATGAATGAAAATTGGGGGAGAAGCGTTTTCAGAACGCCGACTGACACCCAAGAACATGACATTAGAATAAAGGCTTTCTGGCTTGAAGATATGAAAGCAATGGTCCTTCTGTTTGAGATCAAATGATTGAATGCTGGGCTGGGGGACATTTGGCATCTGTCTTCAAAGCAAAACCATAGCCTGCTTATTTTTTTCCCTTAAAATTACCAACGCTTTGGTGTAGACAAAAAGAACAATCTGTAGGCTGAACCCAGGGTCTCAGGAGCAATAACAGCCATCTGCCCTCTTCTATCCCCGGAGTTCATAATAGAGAATGCAGGCTAGAAGGGGGCTGGCCTTCCCAGCTCCAAGGGAAGTAAGGGCCCCAGCAATACTTGGGTGCAGGTAGGTGACCCCTGAAATCTACATACTGTGACATCTAGTGGGACACAGAAGTCGATTCCATCCCAAACTTCAAATTAACTCAGTGACATTTTAGGTTCCTAAATTTTCTTTACCAATTTAAGCCATTTTCCTTGGGAATCTCGGCTCCTTTCATCCTAAAATGCTCCTGAAATGTTTTGATAATCCCAGACTTATCTCCAAATGAGTCATCTGGGTGTGATGGTGCTCATTAGAGATTCCTGCCCCTCTACTCACATGACCACGCCCTGAAGTGGTGGTCAGGTGTCAGAGGAAGAGCCAGAGTGGTCCCAGCTCTGCCGTTTACTGAGTGAGCAGCTTTGAGCCATTGTCACAGCCCTCTGCTTAAGTTCCTTCACGCGGCAGACAGAGCAGCAGCGGCCTCCCATCATGCTGAGTGTGACGCCTGCAGTCAGACAATCCATCAGTGGCTCATGTTAATAATGTTAGCTATCACCATCACGGTCCCGCCTTGGAAAATCCAACTGGATAAAAACTGTAAGCTCAGCTCCCTCGGCTGCAGTGGGGTCCTGGCAAGACATGTCTGCACTCAGACTGTCTTCTTGAGAGAAAGAGAAGCTTCAAGCCTGCTGCTGACTCTGCCTTTGACTTTAAAGGGGGCACAGCAGGGGGACCCCTTGGGTTGTGGGATCCCCAGTGATAGTGATGGTGCTGGACTCCCCGAGGGACTGATTTCCTAACACAACTTTGGACTGTCAGTAGTCAGTGTCTCTGTAGGAGGGTAGAAGGTGGTGCCTATCTTTAAACTTGGCTCAATCATATCTCTTGGTCATTGTCTGGGGCAAGAAATGAGCAGAGGAAATCAAACTGGCCCCTCTGTTCCCTGTGTTACTCCCAGAGACTTTTAATTTCAAGTTGCAGAAACCATTTCAGCTCTGCCTGAGCCTTGCCCTGACCCAGAAGCTCCCAGGTTTCCTGGGCATGAGTGCCATGTTGCTCAGGGGCAGAGTGGCAGGCAGATCACAGGTCATGGACAGGCCCACAGCCCAGCCTAGCTACTCCTCAGTGGGCCTTTGCCCATGCGCCTAAAATCTCCTGTGTGTGGTTCTGGCCAGTGCTTCCCTGTGGAAATGAAAAGTTGCCATACTCAGTTCCTCCTCTTTCAAAGAGCAGAACTTCCTCTCATTCCTCCTAAAAGTGTCACCTCTGCTAGGAGCTGCGTCTATTAAGCAGTCCCTTCCCCGATGCTGCCGAGGCGTGCTGACCTCAGTCATGTGCCTCTCAGCTTCTGCCATCTCAGACTTCGGTGGCACCCTCACTTCCCACAGCTCTTCCTCTGCTCAAAGTCAGAGAAGAACGAGCTAAGCATTTAGTTCTAGCACCTTCTAGCCATGTGCTGTCTGCATGTCTAGTTCCTGGATCTGAAAGACTAGTCACAGGATACACAGTAGTGCAAGGTTTGGCAGAATAATGAAGAACCCTTTTTCTTTTTTTTTTTTTTCCATTTTTTATTAGGTATTTAGCTCATTTACATTTCCAATGCTATACCAAAAGTCCCCCATACCCACCTCCCCTACCCACCCACTCCCCCTTTTTGGCCCTGGCATTCCCCTGTACTGGGGCATATAAAGTTTGCATGTCCAATGGGCCTCTCTTTCCAGTGATGGCTGACTAGGCCATCTTTTGATACATATGCAGCTAGAGTCAAGAGCTCTGGGGTACTGGTTAGTTCATAATGTTGTTCCACCTATAGGGTTGCAGATCCCTTTAGCTCCTTGGGTACTTTCTCTAGCTCCTCCATTGGGAGCCCTGTGATCCATCCATTAGCTGACTGTGAGCATCCACTTCTGTGTTTGCTAGGCCCCGGCATAGTCTCACAAGAGACAGCTACATCTGGGTCCTTTCGATAAAATCTTGCTAGTGTATGCAATGGTGTCAGCATTTGGATGTTGATTATGGGTCTTTTTCTTAAATGAGAGGATAGAGCCTGGTGGGTGCCCCAAAGTCGGTTTACATGGAAAATGACAAATCCAAGCAGGGTGGAAATCAGTCAGGACAGGAAAAGACTGCTGAAAGACCTAGAACATCTGTGTCCTGGGGTCCTGTTGTGGGAAGCACAGTTACCTTTAAATTTACATTTATTGGTTTAATTGGTTGGTAGGTTGGTTGGTTACTTTATCTATCCATCTATCTATCTATCTGTCATCTATCTACTATCTATTATGTGGGTGTGTTTGGGGAGTGGGTACCACAGCACATATGTAGAGTCAGATGATTCCCCTCTCAGCCCTATAACCAGGCCTGCTATCCTGAACCCAGCCTCCTCAACCCTAGGGCCTCCAGCTTGGCCTCATGGTGAGATACTTGTCTAGCCCTGAAGGGGGCGCCCTTCTGGCATCTGCCTCTCCCTGGCTGTAGTCAGCTCTGCCATTGTTGCCTCTGAACTGCTACCCATGGCTGGAAAATCCTGCTAGCTGTCATGTTAAAACTATTGGAAAGTTACTTGGGCTACTTGCGGAAGTGATGAAAGGGCTATAAATGACGTCAGCTTTACAACTGGCAAACACGACATCTGGAGAACAGTGAAGAGTCACGGTCTTGTAGGCCCCCATCAACTAGCTAGACACACAGGCCAATTAGGGCTCTTCCTCAAGACTGCTCAGGGGTGTGACTGCTACAACCCTGGAGCTCCCAACCTCAACTCCCAGAGCCCCTGCAGATGGTGTCTGCCCAGACTTCTGACACACACCCCTACACACACACCCGAACCCGGGGATTGAAGCAGGGATTTCCTCATCCCCTGATTACTATTCCAGACACTTTCTGTGAGCTGGGCTGGGCTCTGGGCCCCATTAGTGGGTCTGTGGTCTCTCCTTCATAGTTTCCCCAGAGAGCAGTGATGTCCACAAGATGGGTGTCCGGTCTCCAGGATGGAGGGGCCTCTCATCAACTTCACAACGACAGGAACTGAGCAGTTGTGAAACTCCAGCTGCCTACAAGTGTCTGGTGCTGGATTGCTCCCTAATCAGACCATTTGCTTTTCCTATCAGCCCCACAGCTCATCAGACATGCCACCTGTACAGGTGGCCCTGGGCAGGAGACTGGGCCTGGCCTGCCCTCCAAGGGCCAGCCCTTCTCTAGGTGTTACCCAGTATACCCTACCCTTCACCTACCTTTTCTACCTGGCTGTATTTCCTTAAGCTTTCCTTATGTCTCTTGATATTTTATTGAGTTTTTAGAAAGAGAAGGGAGGGGCAAGGGAAAGGGGACAAACGTATGGTACATACTTATAATTCGAGCCCTCAGCTAAAGTAGGAGAACTGATATGAAATTGGGGCAGCCTGGTCTACATAATGACACCTTTAAGCGAGGAGAAAGATCTGGAGATAGAACTCAGTAGTTTAGATGCAGTAATGCTTGTCCAAGTTCACTTGGCAGCATTTGCAGTCACAAGCGCGTGCGCACACACACACACAACGCACACATCTTTTAATTTAAAAGAATAAAAAGAGAAAAAGAGTTGAAAGGTCCAATCTTGGGGGAAGATATCGGGAACTTGGAGTCTCCTCGTAAACTTACCAGTTCTGTGCTTTGGCAGCTGCCCCTGAGTCCCAGGCAAGGGCAGTTTCCTGGTTGCAATGTGATTCACCCTTGATTTTTAGAACAGGAATGTAAGTTCACAAGTATGTCATTGGTGTGTGCTGTGTTTTTATGACTCTTGATGAGTTGAGGATTAAGATGTGCTTTATTCTCTAAGGTGGATTTTATTCTATGTCAGTAGTTTCAGTGAACTACCTTTGCCATTCAGAAAAGCTTCTGGAAAAGTTTCAAAAGTGTATGTATCACTGTAATTAAAGCAAAGGGTTGTTTTATTTTTAGCTACCATTTAGTTGTCATAGCATGGATTGTCATTCCTCTTCCTTCATCCTTTCTTCTCTTAGCCTGGAGAAGGGCAGCAGAAAGGACTGGAAGCATTTATTATAAGTAGCAGGAAGATAGTTGGCTGTATGAAGGACCAGAAGTGGGCTGGGATGAGGCAGAGTTGTAGAGTGCTGGCCTGGTTTCAATCCCAATACTGAATAAACCAGGAGTGGCATCACACTCCTATAACCCCAACACTTGGTGGGGGTGGAGGCAGGAGGATCAAGAGTTCAAGACTAGCCTGGGCTACACAGTGAATTCTAGGCCAGCCTGAACTACTTGAGGCTCAGAAACCAGAGAATCAGAAGTAGCAGGCTTCTCATTCTCACCCTATGCTCCAGGGACAGAGAGACAAACCTTTGGGTGTCATGTGGAGTTTCTTCATGGTGTGGACCCCAGCTTTTGGGCTGTATGATGACACAGGAGAAGGGGCACTGGCAGGAATCTTTGGGATGTCATTGAGGAGGTTTCTGCCTTTGCTTACAATGACTCCTTCAAAGACTCTGAACACAGAATGTTGAGTCCATCCTACATGTGTGTCAGTATGTTTATCCATTGAGCATCTTTGTTTATTCTGTTACAAGGCATAGAGCTCTGCCTTCAGCAGTATAGTGGTTCCCCAGGAACTAGAATGCTGGAGTTGCAATCCTTACTGTGATGTCTCTTTATGTGGGTGCTGGAGTCCAAGCTCAGGTCCTCATCTTTGCACAGCAAGCACTTTGCCTACTGAGCCGTTCCTTGGCTTCTTTTGGGGGTTGGAGATAATGAGATCCAACTGACCTCAAACTCCACATATGGACTAGGTTGGCCTCGAACTCCTGATCCTTGTGCCTCTACCTTCTGAGTGCTGGGATTTCAGGTGTGTGCCATTTTGCAAATGAATCTAACTAGCTATCTTTGAATTATACCAAAGCCTTTGGAGAAATTATTTTGTTATCTTAGAAAAATATACAGACTGCTTAATGAAAACTCTGAGCCCTGGCTGGGCATTAGGACGTGAGTTTTGCAGAAGGCATCAGGTGAGGGCAGAAATTCCTCCTGGGTGTGAGCTGTGCCAGGTCTGATGATGTCTCTTTGCCCCAGCAGACTCACCCGTGGCGGCTGCAGTGGTGTCTCACTTCAACAAGTGCCCAGATTCCCACACTCAGTACTGCTTCCATGGAACCTGCCGGTTTTTGGTGCAGGAAGAGAAGCCAGCATGTGTGTAAGTATTCCCCTCGTCTTAGGGGAGGAAGGGGGTGGTCAAGTACCCGATTAAAAGAGTGTTTGCTTCTATGTGGCTGGCTACTGATCTGAGACCCAGAGGGCTGAGCAAGTTGAAGGATGAGAACTGTCAACCAGATGTCCAGGGTACAAAAGGAGTCCCGGGACGCTTGAGCTGGGATCTGTTTTTAATAGCAAACTGACTAGAGTTTAGTTTTCTACTTAGAGTTCCTGAGGAAAACATTGACCTGGGTACCTGAACCTCTATAATGAAGTTTCCATGCACCTGGCACTTTGTATCCAGCCTGAGAAATAGCGGGAAGGACATGCAAAGGGTCATGTCACACCATGGTGGCCTCCAACTCTCTGGTGCCTCACAAAGCACTGCCAAGTGCCATGAGGGCACTGAACCTCCCTAACACATGAGACACAAGCCAACAACAGGGGCTGGGAAGATAGTTCAGAGGGTAAGGCACTCGCCCCACAGCCTGATGACCTGAGTTCAAATCCACATAAATAGCCAGTGCAGTAGGGCACATGTCTGTAGTCCAGTGCACCTCTACCAGGAGATGGGGTCAGAGACAAGAGAATTGCCAGAAGTTCAGTGTCCAGCAGCCTGGTGTATGCAACAACAAACAAGAAAGACCTGGCTCAAACAAGCTAGAGGCCAAGACCAGCACTCAAGGTCATCCTATGACCTCCACATGTACCTCCACATGGACGCATATGCACACACCCTCACACACACTTGCATGCACACATGAACACACACTTACGTGCACACACATCCACACATAAATAAAAAAAGAGCCAGTGGTAATTGCCTTGGTCAGTGGAGGTAGAGAAGAGAGGCCCTGGAGGAAAGCCACAAGCGAATGTGGGTTTGACCCAGTGGACAAGCAGAAAGGTGTCCAGTCCCTGGTGCCAAGGGTTGTGGCAAGTCAGAACCCACAGCAGGTAGGCAGGAGATGCAACTGGAGAGTAGGGTCCACTAGAAGGAGCCTTTATTCTCTGGGCAATGGGAGCCATGGAAGTTCACAAAGAGATGTTTGTAGATGTTGTGACTATGACAAAATGAACTTATGTGAATGGATCTGTCATAGACTTCACCTCAAGTCATCAAGCTTCCTGTTTCCCAGGATAGTTTGGGCATTTTCCTCTAGCAGGTGAACCCTCCCTGAGAGAAAGGTCAGGACCAGTCTACTGACTCTTCACAAGCCTTCTGTAGGGCCAAGGGCAGAGAATAGAACACTCTGCCAACCTGGGAAAGCAGAGGCCTTGGAAAACAGCAACCATCTTCTTCTCTCGGTTTCCCTACTGGATCTTGGGGGCCCAGGGGCAGCATTTAGCCTGTAGGCATGTTAATGTGATAGATGACACTGTGTGTTCTTCTCTGGTGACCCTAAGACCTTGTGTGCATCTTGGAAGTTGGGCTTCACACTTCCCAACAGGTGCTCAGTTTCTCTTGGCTCAACAGAAGACATAGTGTTGGCCTGTCCCCCCATGGGTGCACACTATCCAGCCAGGGCTGTCCTCGTCAGCTCTCTGGCTCCAACCTTCTCCCCAAATAGCTTGACACCAAAGTAGAATGTCCACGGCATCGCTACCCACTTACTGTCACCCACTGGTTCCCTCTCGCTATTGACATGGACCCCTGCCCCCCAGTGTTGTGAGTGAGTCCTCAGAGGGCCCTTTTAGCATCAGAGACTGTGCGGGCTGTGGGGGCTGGGCCCTCGCCTCTGCACTCTGGGGTCACAGAGCCAGTGTCTCTGAACGAGGCATGTTGTCTGGCCTGGAGAACCTGGTAAGATTTGCTTCTCTACCCCTTCTGATGCATCAGCTCTGGGAGACAGGACCACACCTTACGCCTTCTTTATATTTATAGTAACCTGAAGAATGTTCTAGCTACCAAATTCCCACCAGACCAGAAACTCCGAGTCTCTGCAGGGAAAGCCAGGACATTCTGTCCCTGCACTTAAAGACCTTCCCAGCTTGGAGGAGCTGACACAGGCAACATTCTGGTCAATAAAACTGACATAGCTGAGGTAGGGCCCCATCTGCCAGGGACTCATAAAGAAGCCCCAGCAAGCTGAGAATGTGGTGCAGAGGCGGGCACTGCTTCTTAGTACACACTCCAAGAAGAATAAGGTCATTAGGTTCCCAGGAAATCTAAAGCAAAATTTTTATACTCTAAAACTAGGGAATTAAAAAAAAACCACCACTAGTTAGACATCTTGAAAATTAGCCTCAAAATGGGCTTGTTTCAGACAAGCCCAGGACTGTTCATCTGAAGTTGCAGAAATCTCGCTGCAGTTCAACATCATGGCAGGAAGGGATGCAGGAAAGAGAAAACTCCAGAGATGTAAGGTCAGAGGTTGCCCTTGTACCAAGGTGGCATAGCCAAGTGGTGGGTCTGCTGACGGAAGGAGGCAGAGTCCACTCAGGTGAGCAATATGGGGAACCACAGGAGACTGTTTCCCACCTGTCTTGAATGTTCCTGGTGACTGAAGACTCTGCCAGCAACCCAGAGAAACACATCTCTGTCACTCAAAGAAAACATTCTCTGATGCCCTGGCCAGGGGGCTGGCCACAATGCATGCCAGGGAGTCTGAACAGCCAGACACCTAGAGAGAGCAGACTGTGAGCGCCATTCCGGCACAGGCAGGCAGCCCTACAGCCACAGAGGTCAGAGCCAGATGGGGGATTTGTTCTCGGCATAGGAACCCCCACAGGCATCTCCACCAGCCTCAGAACAGGAGTCGGGGAGCAAGGTAGTCATGCCAGCACGGGTGTAGTGTGACATTGCCTCCATGGCAGGACTGGAGAGAATTGTACCTTGGTTTTGTCCTGTCCCACCTCCACCCAAAGCATACAGTGGGGGGTCTCTTGGGATCTGAGGTCAGACAGACCTGAGTGGCCCATAGATGTGACCTGGCCCCATTCAACCTCAGTTTCATTTCCCTGTGTGCAGCTGAAGGGACCAGGACATCAAGTGAGAACTCTAAAGGGATTGCTCCTGTGCCTCTGGACACGCGCAACGATCCACATTCGTTGACTTAATTAAGTAGGGTTTGGTCTTCAGGTCCACGTTCAGGCATTTTAAGCTCAGAACACCCGGAGGTGGCAGGGGGTGAGTTCTGTTGTCATCACTGAAAAACTCTAGAAGATGTCCCAAGAGGCCCCTCTCTGAGCTACAGAGGAGGCTCTGGCTTCCCAGCCCCATGGGAAACATAGTAGAATGGGGTGGATCCAGTTCTTTTTGTTATTTCAGACCTGGGAATGGAACCCAGGGCTAAACGAGTGCTCTCTGCCACTGAACCACACCCAGCCCTGAATCTAGTTCTTGATTCAGGTGAGCTCAGTTCTCATTCCACAGGTCCAGGGAGTTTGCTCCCAGCCCAGCCCCGTGGGATGATGCGTGTTAAGCACAAACTGATACAAAATGTCATCAGAGACAGTTTCACTCTGGTCCTTGGCCTCAGATCCTCATACTGCAAGGCAAGCCCTTTCCAACCGAGTCGTCTCCCCAACCCATCCCCTGCTGTCTAATTTCATATTTAACAGAGACATAGCCTGCCTTTGTGTTGAGCACTGCTTACTAATAAGCACAAGACTCCTTTCTTGCTCTTGACTGTGAGGCGGCTTTTACTTCCACTGCATTTTCAAGATGCGGAGTATGTGGTAAAGAGCAGTTACTGGCTCAAAGTTACATAGACAGGAAGTGAAGAAAGGGCTTTGAACACAGGCCAATTTAGCTACAGAGCCTGTGCCAAGTGGTGTACCTTTGAGCTCCTGTCCTGAGGATATAATTTAAAATACAAACAGAGTATCATTGAGTACAGAGATAATATCCAGCCTTGGTTAGCATAGCGCACCAGGCACCATCAGGATGGAAAGAGTTTGAGGACACTGAGGTACAGAAATCAATGTGCTCCATTTAAGGTGGGTGGGCAGAGGGTTTTTGCTTTCTGCTTTTCTTATGTGTATTGCTGGGAATCGAACCTAGGGCTTTGTGAATGCTAGGCAACACTGTTGCTCTGAGCTACATCCTCGGTCCAGCAAACCTGAGATTGTTGATTTGGTTTTTTTTTTTTTTTAATTCAGGTTTTTTTTATTGTTTGTTTCTTTTTTTAAACTGTTTTACAGTTTCTTCCATTTATGTAATGAATTTTAGACAATTATGCATGCATACACGCACATGTGCATTTCCCTTTTATCTGCCTGCCAGAGGTAGAAACGGCATCAGGGTGAGGGTGTGACTCATCTGTGGCCAGGTGAGGTGACACTCCTCCCTCCTTGTGTGACTTGTGCTTAAAATAATCAGCATAATTAAGTCTAATATTAGAAGATTGGGAATTAAAGAGAAGACAAGCTGTCACTTTTTATCTTCATCCCACTCAGGAGGAACTGATAAGAAGCAGGGCATCTTGTAGGTCAAGGCTAGCCCCCAGGAGCAAGGAGACTGAGGAGAGAGGGTGGACACTGGTGGAGCTGCAGATGTCCGGTGATGGATGGGGTCTGGGAGGCACTGAGTGAGCGAGCCATGGGAAAGTAGACAGGCTGGTGTGTGGATGAATGTAGAAAGCATGTAGTTTTTGGAGAATGTGGTCTGTGGGCGTAGTGTCGGGAGAGTAAGGAATTGTGTTTCAGGTGAGAGATGCCAGACTTGAGGTGCCCAAGCACCTGTGTGTGGCTACCCTTGCATACATCTACCCCAGGGCTAGTAGGGACCATGTGGACCACTCAAACTGGCAGGATGTTAAAGGAGTAGATTAAGACCCTGCATTGAGGAGCTGTCAAATGTCACAGAAAGGGTACCCATAACTCAGGTGGCATCTGGGAGGTAGGGACATCTGGGCCCAGAGTCAGGTCATGAGGATGGGCTGAGAGAACCTGTCTCAGTTGTCTAGATACGAACAACTCAGACCCTGTGTGGCCCAAGCCAACAGCTGATCCCCAACCGGCCCTGGGTTCTGTCGCACTGTTGCCATTTCCCAACTGCCCTCTGGGGAAAGACTGCTGTCTACCCAGTGATCTGGGTCTCCTCTCTGCTTCCCCTCAGGTTTGTTTGTTTAGTTAGACAGAACCTGTCTGTACCTCCACAGCACTGAGCCAGGAGAGTTAGTATAGACGGCCTGACCGACAGACATTCTCTTATTTCCCCATTTTCCCGACCTGGCTTTCTTATTTCCCAAGGACATGAGCCATTTACACCATGATCAACTTTAGCTCTCATCTTTTTTAGTCTCTCAAGATAAAAGGCTAAACCATAGTAAGCCTACCAGCCTGGCAAAGGTGAGGGAGCCAGATCCCAGACGTGGACTCAGTACAAATGTCCTTCAAGTCCCAAAGGGAGTGGGTGTAGGGACAGCAGGTGACTTGACTTTTTCATGACAAGATTAAATGAGAGAACACACCAAGCATCAGAGAACCCCAACCAAAGAACAAGCAGCCAAGCTTGGTGGTATGCTGCAGTCATCCAGACATTCAGAAGCTGAGGCAGGAGGATCATGAGTTTGAGCTAGCCAAGGCTACATAGCCAGACCCTGTCTCAAAAACAAAACAACAATAAAACTAACTCAAGTACCTGAGTTTCAACTACAAACCACCTCTGGATGGGTCCAGGGAGGCTGTGTGCCCTTGCATCTGTAGCTTCTGTAGAAATGTTCAGCATCTTCTGGTTACCACTAACCTTGAACCCCTGCACCACCTGTCCCTGCATCATCCAAATGCTGATGCTTAGCCCTGGACAAATGCCATAATCTGAGAGAACATACCCTGTTTCTCCTGTAGCTCCATGAGCCTCTCTGGGAGCTGAGAGGACTCAGGGACTCCACCTGAAATGGCTGTGGAGCCAGCCTGTCACAGTGGCAGCAGTGGCAGGCGCCCAGATCCTTTTTGTGGTCTTTGTTCTTTGGAGCCCCCCCCTTTTTTCCTTCCATTAATTGATTTATTTAATCACTTTATATCCAATTACTGTTCCTGCTCCTCCCGGTTCTCCCTTGACCCAGTCCCTCCTCTCCCTACTGCCTTTCCCCTTATCCTCTGAGAGGATGGACTCCCCTGTGGGTAGCAATCTATATAACCTGGTAACTGAGGAGGCAGAAGGATGCTTGGGGCTTGGTGGCCAGCCAGCCTTGCCATTTAGGTAAACTCCAGATACAGCAAGAAACATTGTCTCCAAAATAAGGCAGAAAGTAATACATAAAGAGACTCAACATTGACTTCTGGCCTTCGCAGATGTGCATACACCCATGCACCTGTACCAGCGCGTGCGCACACGCACACACACACACACACACACACACACACACACACACACACACATACACACACAGAGTAAAGATAACCAGCCGCTTCATCACCTGTCAAAATGGAGATCTTGTCATCAGTGCTGCCATTAGCACTCCAGGGTTAGTTAGCACAAGGACAGCGATCACAAGTGTGTCCTTGGCAAAGCAGGGGATCAGTTTCCTCTCCCCTCAGCAAGCAGCGCCTCGGCAGGAGAGTAGACTCACTACGCCACACCTGTGTCTCCAATCACAAAGGATACCTCGGCCCTTTGGGGCTTGTCCAATGCCCCAGATCCTTCCAACTCAGCCTTGGGTAAGGAGTCCTCGGTCAAGGGCGGGCTAACACTCCTTTCTCCCACAGCTGCCACTCTGGGTACGTGGGTGTTCGCTGTGAGCATGCAGACCTCCTGGCTGTGGTGGCTGCCAGCCAGAAGAAGCAAGCCATCACTGCCCTGGTGGTGGTCTCCATTGTGGCCCTGGCTGTCCTCATTATCACCTGTGTGCTGATCCAGTGAGTATCTGTCATCTGCGAGTTCATGTCCCCCACCTGCCTGCTCTGCCAGGGGCATTTGAAGTATGGCCACACAAAAGGGCCATCAGCTTGCCGTTGTGACGCGAGAGTGGTGTTGGCTGAGCTGCGAGGACAGTTACTGTCTCCCCACACAGTGTCAGGCAAGCTGTGTGAATACTGGAGCATGGGGTGGTTGTTAGCAGTGGTTCTGAGCTCTTCTAGAAGTCATGTCGAATCGAAGGCATGTCCCACCACTGCCCTCGAACCCAGAATCTTCTGAAAACATATGATCTGAGCAGGCGCTCTAAAGAGAGCTAGAAACAGCTGCCAGCCCCCTTGGGACCACAGCAAAAGTGCTTCCTCCTTGCAGAAAGCACTTGACAAGTTCTAAAGTTACACCGGAGGTGCCGATGCTGTCATCACCCCCCACACTGCCCTCCCTCTCTCTCCTCCCACCACCCTCTCATCCTCCAGATCACATCCTCTGGGAAGCTGAGCTGAGCCCCAGGTCAAGGGAGACTACAGGAGTATCGTATTCTATTAGCTTGCCCATAGCTGCCCACTGGCCTCCATGGTACAACCAGAGTCCCTGGAAATACAATGCTGTATTCCCAGCAGCAGATGCCAAGCCAGACTTACTCCTGGGGATGGTTAAATCTAAGTCAAAGGGCTCAGAAGAGTTTCCCTAGTTTGAACCTGCACAGAGCACATTGAGTGAGTTAAAGGCAGGCTGGGAGCACAGTTCGCTCAAGGCTGGGACTGCAGATCGCACAAAGGCTGTTTCAGTGAGGCCGGGTGTAAAGGCAATGCCAGGTTTTTGTCCTTCAAGGCTGACCAGATTGCACACAGAGCAATAAGAGGCACTTTTCTGCTGAGTTGCTTCTGTTGGGACATCTGAGGCACAAGCCCAGTGACACTCCTGGATGAAGGGCCACCTCCTGAAGCATCATAGCCTCCAGCCCCAGGGTCCGCTGTCCTAGTTCTTGTGTCTGCTCTAAGGCCATTGCTACACTGGCAGAACTTCTCAGCTGGCCCTTTATAGAGACAGCAAGCAGCTATGTGACTGACTTGTCCCCTCAGCTAGTCAGGGGATCTGGAGCCAGGTGACCTGGGGAGTCTAGAGCAGAATTGTAACAATAGCGCTGACAGCCAACAGGTACTGTGTGGCTGGTGAGGATCTGTCCAGGTCACCAATGTCCTGAGGTGGCTGATGCTTTGCAAGCCTGAGTGAGTGCCCAGGGCTACCAGCTGGGCTCTCCTGCCAGGCAGGTGCATCTCAGCCTGCTCCTTCTGTTATCAGCTGCTGTCAGCTCCGCAAACACTGTGAGTGGTGCCGTGCCCTCGTCTGCAGACATGAGAAGCCCAGCGCCCTCCTGAAGGGAAGGACTGCTTGCTGCCACTCTGAGACAGGTACAGGGTAGCTTCAACCCTTTCCTTCCAGGGGAGGGACTACTGACTGGAGAGAATGGCCACCATTTTCTGAGTTGGCACAGAGGTGCTGAGACAAAACAGTTGTAAATGGCAACTGGCCACCAGTCTGGTTGGACTGCAGTCCTCCTGACAGAATATCGCCCCAACCTCCTTTCTACTGTAGCTCATATTTCTCAGCCACTGAAAAACACACACACACACACACGCACGCACGCACGCACGCACGCACGCACGCACGCACACTATGTAACTCACTGAAAGCAAAGTTTCAGAAGCTGACCACCCCCCCCCCCCCCGCCCCCCGAAGCTGACCTGGAACTAGCTCAGAGAAGCCAGTGACATTCAATGATCTTGCCTCAGATCTCTGTCCCAAGCTTGTCTCCCCAGCATGGCTCAGGCCCACATTACTTATCCTGTTTTTTTTTCTTGTCTGCCAGTGGTCTGAAGATCCCAGAGGAGGAATTTGGCCAGGTGGCCTATGACAGCCCAACCAAGAAAAGGCATCTTGGGACAACACCCCTGGCAGTGCCCAGGCCCATGGGACATGCTGGGAGACCTTCCCCCTCAGTGCACAACTGCCTGGGCAGGCTTCTTCCTTGAGAGTCTTCAAAACTGTGTGATAAAGCTGCCTGCTGGGCTCGCTCAGTACACCCAGAGAAGAGGCCAGTGGACCACATTTTAAAGACAAGTTGAACACGAACCTCAAAGGGTTGGCCTTCTTGCTAACCCACACCGAGAATGAGCTGGGGCTGCTGTCCCCTGCCAGCCATGACTTCCAGACTGTTTCTTCTCTATGGGCCATCTACCCCCCCGTCCCGAGACTCCATGGTTGGTGTACAAAATGGACAAGGGGAAACGTCTATTGTTCTTTGAAGACACCATGGCGTCCCATGCGCCCTGACATCTCCTCAGGCTGTCGTCAGGATGCGTGTCTTATTTATTAGATGGATAACATGGTTTTATTTGTAATCTCTTTATGTCAATGTCAGGCGTCCATGCTAGCGATGCATGAGTGGCGGGCCGTGAAGTTACACCAAATAGAAATGTCCAGCCACTTTGATAAAGTAAGGCTGCAGGGAGGGGAGCCTCCGGGGGGCCGTAGAGACAGAATTCAGATGTGCATCCTGCTGGGAACCAACCTGCTATCCCAAGGCTGTGCCCCCTCAGGCAAGAAAGTCCCTGGATACATGCTGTAGCAAACTTAGCAAGGCCAATGGCAGAGAGTGTCCCCCTTGTGGGGACAAGAGGACAAAAGAGCCTGTGTGGGCACCTAGGAAGGATGCACACCCCAACCCTTGATTAAGTGGATTAGCGTCCTCGTGAGCCCAGCTCCAGCATCAGCAATGAGCTGTGAGCCAAATCCATGAAGGGGACCAGCCCTTTATTGGCTTTTGCTTATTTTTAGAAGGAGAAATTTGCCTTTCCTATTTATTTTCAAGCATTAAGAAAAATAGCCCACTGTTTTGTTTTGTTTCCCCTTTAATAATGTTGGCATTATTAACAAAATCGCTACCAAGCCTCTCCACCCCTCTCTGGGGAAGGAAATGTGTTCCCTGAGCACCCGAAGATGCTCTGACCCATTGAGCCCACCCTTGTTCCTGGGCTGCTTGGGACTGTCAGGAGACAGAATACATTCAGTTGCATATTAAAGAGACCATTCTCCAACTCAGAAGTGAAAAGTCTGCCCCCTCGGCCCTCCAGGGCCTCTGAAGTAAGGCATGAGGGAAGGGGTACTGGGCATACCAAGTTGGTTTGAAGCTTCTGTCAGAAGCTGCCTGTTCCTCATTCTTCTCCTTTATGAATTTTTCTCCTCTCATATGATCTAGGCATTGATCTGCCCAGGTCTTAACCCTTTGTTCACAAGGCCTGAAGCCCTGAAAGAAGAACCTGAAACTGTTCAGTGCTGTCCTCTAACTGCTTAGCTGACACAGCTCCAGGCAGAAGTTGTCATTCTTGCTATTATTTTGGTTTGATGCTTTATCTTGTTTTGTGAGACAAGGTCTTGCTGTGTAGCCCAGGTTGACCTTTAAGTTAAGATCCTGCTTCAGCAACCTGGAAGCTGGGCTTACAGATGTGCACCACCACGCCCAGCACTTTTTGATTACTAGAGAAAATAGGTTAAGTTTGCTTTCCTTGGGTCATACAAGTGGGTCAAGGCCAAGTGTCACCTGCTGCTCAGACACCAATCAACCTCACTGGACTTCAGCCCTCTATTGGCCCCCAGTGCTCTCAGTAGACCCCGCCTGAAGTACTGGCTCACTGGAGGGCAGGGAGCAACACAAATGGAGGAGATGTGGGGCTTGTTTTAGTTTAGTTCACACTGTTAGCTTCTGATGACAGGTCTTTTCTGGTCTGCTGGAGGCTCCTGGGTGTCTGACTTCTTTTAAAGAGTTTGAACTGATATCAAAATATCATTGGGAACTTCCTCACTTAATATCCCATCCTGAAGATGTTGTCATCCAAGACTAAGCAGAGGTGGTAAACGCTTAGCACGAGCACTCGATGGTGAAGGCAGAGGATCTCGGGAGGACCTCAGCTTTAGTGTCCAAACGGTCCTGTTCTCAGGTCCAGCCAGTCGCAGCAGCCAGTACCATCCCAGTGCCTGTACACAGATGCAGCTGGCTCAAACACCTCCCAGAAGTGCCTTCCCATCAGTCTACCCTTTGCAGAGTCAGAGGCTGAGACTAGGTTGAGACAAGTCCGGTTGGACATCGTCCCTGCCCCGACGTATGACAGCCCTGCTGCGTTGGTGACTTTGATTTTGGAAGTCAGTCAGACAAACGCTGTGTACCTTCTCCTGTGCCATGTCACAGCACAGATGGGCCTGGTTAGCTGTACCAGCGCCCTCCTGTCAGTTCACACTGGCCCTCTCTTGATATTTAGTACAGCTACTTAATCAGGAGCACTCTTAGCAGCTAGGCAGGTCAGAGGGCAGTACAGTTGATTCAGTGACTCAGGGGACTAGGGCCATTCCCATTAAATGAGCTGAAATTAATTCTAGAGACATTGAGACAGCTCAGTTAGCAATGGCACTTACCAAAATCCCAGATAACCTGAATTCAATCCCCTGGGATCCCATCTGGTGGAAGGAGAGAACCGGCTTGCCCAGGATGTCTTCTGATTTCTACGTACACGCACACGCACACACACGCACGCGCACACACACGCACACACACGCACATATGAGTACACACAAAGTCTAAGTTTTTAAAATAAAAATTCTAGAAAGACCTCTACACCTCTAGCTATAACTTTAAACACACCATGGGACATGTTTTCTCCACGGAAAAGCACAATTGGAGACCCAGTCTGAAATGAAAGATAGATTCCAGGTGGACATACACAGAACCAAACCATGAGTTAGTTTGTCATGTGCCCCAGAAAAAGGTGGGAACAATAATCCCAACATCCCTTTCCTCTCCCCCCCCAAAAAAGGGGGGGAGGAGGCATGGTTGGTACCCACCCACCTGCACTGGTGAGGGAAGTGACTATGTCCCTGAGTCCTAGATGGTGACGTTGGTCCCTTCAAGTCCCCAGGCCAGGTTTCCTAGTGCCTATGAGGCACTGGATAGACCAGCAACACTCTGACACTGCCTACAGGCCCCAGTCCTGTAATGAGTAATAAACTTGTCTCTCTCCCAAGGCCAAAGGGAGGCCACCCCAGACAACACATTTTTCACACAGGGTTGTACTCTATAGCCCAGGCCAACCTTGAACCCATGATTCCCCCGCCTCAGCCTATTGGAGTACAGGTGTGTACCTCCATACCTGGCTTATGTTTGTTTTCTAATGTTCTGGTGTCAGATGTATTCCCTGAAGCCATTGATCTATCTCAAAGACACAGTGTTGCACGCACACATGTGTGCATGTACACACACACAACTGGAAAGTAACTCCTCTCCACAGTGTAATAAGTTTATTATAAGGAACCTGATGCTGTTTTTAGAACTCATCTTTCTGACTTCTGTATATGATGCACTGAAGGTTAATATGTAATGTTTTAATTTATTTTATGTGGTAAGTTAATTTTGGTTTTCTGTAATGTATTAATGTGATTAGAAGCTTTCTTCCTTAATATCTGAATTATACTTAAAAGAGTAGTGAGAAATATAAGATACTGTTGTGTTTTTCAGAGTGTGTATTGTTACTCAGTTGTATTGTACCTTGTTTGGAAGGATGAAGGAATGAACTCTTTTTTTTTTTCCTAAATCTCAAGACTGAAGTTTTTCTTTAATGTGGCTGGAGCGAAATTTTCTTTGCGAATGTGAATGAGGGGGGGAAAGCCAATTTTTTACCAGATTTATTTTTATTCTTAATTATGTGTATTCAATCATGTGTGTCTATATACGGGAGTGTGTGTGCCTGAGTGCAGTTACTGTCAATAGCCAGAAGAGGGCAGTGGATCCCCTGAATCTAGTGTTACAAGAGGCTGTGAGCAGCCTTACATGAGTCCTGGGACACTAACTCAGGTCTTTTGAAAGAACAGTAGACAATCATAAGCATGAAGCCATTCCTTGAGCTCTAGATGATTTTTGTGGGGATCTTAAACCCGACTGTACTTGACCCCTGTCTGCCTAATGAAGTTCTTTCTACTACCTGGAGGAAAACTATCACTTCATCCTGTGCAGAGAGGAACCAGTCTGCTGGGAGTCCTAACCGCATGTGAAAATGCCTCTGGGTTATTTCCTGACAGCATTCATAGAAACCATGAGATGTGAAGGTAGACAGACAGTGTGGATGGCTGTGTGTGCTATATATTAATATTTCTTAGAACTGTTAGGAATACAGAGCTTGGGGAACAGCCTACTAAATTCCAGGGGTCCGCCCCTGCTGCTCTGCCTTCTGAGGCTCCCTGCTAACATCCTCCAGGCTGAGAATGGCTGTGCTGTCGGACTCCGGGAAGGTTCTGTGTGAGGCTGTTCTTAGGAAAAGCTTTGCAGAGTACTGCAGAGCAATGGCATTCAATTACCCTGTGGGGTTTGTTCTAGCTTCCATCCTGTTGTGATAAAAAAAAAAAACTGATAAAAAGCAGCTTAGGGGAGAAAAGGGCTTGCTCAGCTTCCAGGTCACCACCATTGCTAAGGGAGGTCAAAGCAAGGACCTGGAGCAACGTGTCACATCACGTCCACAGTCGAGAGCAGAGAGGAGCTGGGTGATAGTGACTCACACCGCTAATCCCAACTCTCAGAGGCAGAGGCAGAAAGAATTTAATGAGTTCAAGGCCATCCTGGTCTACATAGCAAGCCTCTGGATTCCAGGATACCCAGAACTACAGAGAGAGACCTTTCTTCACTCCCCCACTGTTCAAGGCCCAACCCTGGTGGCACCCACACTCAGGGTGAATGAGTCTTCTCGTCTCAAGGAACAAACAGGACAGACCCCTACATGCCACAGGCTAGCCTGACCTAGACAAGTCCTCATTGGGACTCTCTTCCTAAGTGATTCTAAGTTGTGTTGAGTTAAAGTTAAAACTAGCCAGCAGAGAGTTACAATGCATAGCAACCCAAATGCCAAGGCTACATCTCTGGATCTTCTCCGCACAGCCTTGTAGAAAGGGTACACAGGCCTGTCTCTCATGTGCCCCAGCCCTTGGGACATACTGCTGGTCTCCAACTGCAAGGAATGCTTCTAGAATTGTCCACCCAGTCCCTGTAAGTCTTTAGCAAACCATCTCTATGCCTCTCCAGTACATGGGCATCACATGTAGGGTTCAGTAGCTCACAGCCAGGGATCAGGAATCAAAGAGTTGGTTCAAGCACTTTTCAGTGAGAGACAGAGCTATGGAGATCCCTGTGTGGGTCCCAGATGCTGCTTTCTTGATTACCTTGAAGAAAAATGGATGCTCCTACGAGGAAGACCACTGGTTTGTGCTCAATGTTATGCACAAATGGACGACAGCTTTACAGGAATTTTATTCTTGGGCATAAAAATAAATTGAGTTTTGGTGCTGAGGAGGAAGCAGGGTATGGCCTCTTTGCAAGAACCCTGGGCCTGATGAACATTTTATACCCGGGGATGCAGATTCCCTGAAAGTACTTGGGTCTTCTGTCTGGAGTCCTGCAGGAAACCCCTAGGAGAGAGGGAAGCTGGGGCACTAAAAGCCTGCACCACTAGCACATGGCGCATGGCAGAGCAGGATTGTGGGAACATGGGTGTCATCCCAGGAAGACACCACAACCCTGAAATAGAGTGTCCTTCCCCCTGCATTGTGCACAGCCCCCAGGCTGGGTGTGGGACTTCTGCTGCCTGTCAAGAAGGAGACCCAGAGGTCAAGTCCTGGGTGAGCATCCTGCCCTGCTTCTCCTCACCTTGCCACTTGGGGGCCTTGCTGCTTGTTCTTGTTCTTGCGCATCTGCTCACTTCCCACCAGCTTAGCTTAGAAAGCAGAGCTAGAACAGTCTCCATGTGCGCAGCCTGGTGCCTGGTTCTTAGAATAAAAACCTAAACGTGATCCTAAATGCCAGAATATGTGGTCCCACTCGCGCTCCCGGCCTCTGATGACCTTTAGGATGACAGAAGGCATGGTGGAAGGGTGTCAGGAAAATTCCAGAGAGCCTGGGACTGGTACAGCCACATTAAACACATGATGGTGTCAGCATTTCACATGTTAATGTGGTTAAGGGACTGGAAAGATGGCTCAGCAGGTGAAGCACTGTCACACTTGGGGAAAGCACAAGTTCAAATACTGTGAACCCACATGAAGCTGGGTTACATATCTGGAATCTTACTCACATACTTACAGATACGCACATGTACATACATGCATATGCATGTTGCATACATACATACATGAACATACCTACTTACAGATATACACATTCACGTGTGTGCACATACACATATACATACATACACAAACACACCCAGAGACACAATGCACATACATACATGGACACACATACTTACAGATACACACATGCGCATACACACATACATACATGGACACACACAGATACACACATGCACACACACACATGCATATACACACAGACAGCCCAGGGACCTGGTATGTGAAGCTCACAGCCAGCACTGGTCTTCATTTTCATCTCCTTCCTCTAATCTAATGAAATGCTATCTTCAACTACATCAGAAACACACCCCAAGCATCCTGTGACACTCTTCCTTCCACGTGGCTTTAAAGGCCACCCAAGTAAATATGGCTGGCTAGTCAAATAGCCAAGGCTTCATTACAGCTGCGCCCAAGCCTTACCTGAGAGTAGACTCGGATGCATCCTGGGAGATTTCCATCCTGAGAAGGAGGGTGTGAAAGACAGGACTCTGACAGAGGCAGTTAAGCTCCCATTTCAATGCTGTGGCTTTCACTTGGTCTCTGAGAAGACACAAGCAGTCTCAAAAACATTAATCTATAACTAGAAGTTTCCTTGAAGGTCTACTTAAAATACTGACGTAAGAGAAAAGGCAAAACTCAAAAGTCTGGCACAACAACATTCATGAAACCACTCTCTTTCTCTCTCTCTCTCTCTCTCTCTCTCTCTCTCTCTCTCTCTCTCTCTCTTTCTTCCTTCCTTCCTTCCTTCCCCCCCTCTCTCTCTTTGACAGGGTCTTCCTATGCTCTGATTGGCCTGCAATTTACTGTACAAATTGGGCTAGCCTTTAGCTCATTAGAGATCTACTTGCTTCTGTCTTCTGAGTGCCGGGATTAAGTCTGTGTGTCACCATGTCCAGACCATTTACTTTTTTTTTTAATTCTTCTCTCATATATTATATCCCAACTACAATTTCCCCTCCCTCTTCCCTCTGCCTCTCCTTTCTGCCTCCTCTCTCCCCTAAATCTATTTCTCCTCTGTTTCCTTCAGAAAATGGCAGGCCTCCCTGGGATATCAACCAAACATGGCTTATCAAGTTGCATTAAGACTATAGCCATTTACTTTGAAACAAAGAAACTTTAAAGATCACATCCCTTCCTGACCACGCCCACTCAGTCAGTCAACAGGTTCTTCAGCGCAGGAGTGAGGATTAAAAAGAAAAAAGACAGTTAGACAACATTGTAGCATGACCCCAGGAAATTCTGAGATGGAAGGCAAATTTAATTTTCTCAATCCTCTTTTATACCATTTTAATTACATGCAAGTATTAACAGCGAGCAGTACAATAAAGAACTAGCAAGGCAGTAAGCAAATTCCTGTATCATTTTTTTTCTCTAAAACAGATAAACAAACTAGAAGTTAATTCTATGAACTTAACTGACTACAGTAACACTAGTAACAATAGCTTAATGTTTTCATAATTATAATGCAGCTTAAGGCTCTTGCATCAAACCTGACAACTCAGGAAGCTCTTGGTAGGAGAAAACTGACTCTTGCAGGCTGTCTTCTGAGTTCTGTTCATTTGTCATGGCATGCAACACACACACACATGCACACATATGCACACACAAATACATACACATAAGCAAATAAAATATTTTTAGAAAAATTACATATAGGCCTCCTAATGGAAAATATATGATCTCTACTGTTTCTAGTAACTAGTTACTGTTGGAGCTATGTCTAGAATGTAAGTTAAGACAGCTGCTGTAATTTCTTCAGGTCATGCCTACTCTGCCCTGGGGATGACTGGCCTCACCTCTAACAATGGGAGCCTGTCACTCTTTCCTGCTTATGTTCTTCATTGACTCTGTCACTGTTTATATTTAGTATGCAGTCATCCATTCTGCACATGATTGCTACCCCCTCCCCGTAGGAACAAGCACTTGGGGGTCTTAATTCACTACTGGATTCCCTGGGGCTAAAATTAATATCTATCATGTTAACTACCTAATACGTATTTGTAGAATGAAGAAGAGAAAAGGTGAATACAAGCTAGAGAGATGACTCAGTGAGTAAGGGCACTGGCTGCTCTTCCTAAAGGACCCCAGTTCAGTTCCTGGCACTCACATGGTGGCTCACAACTGCCTGTAATTCTAGCTCAAAGGGATCTGATTTCCTCTTCTGGGCATTTGAACACATGTGCACATATATATATACAGACACACATACACATAAATAAAAATAAGATTTAAGAACAGATGAATAACTTTGGTCGATCAAAAGACCAGTAACAGATGCCCATTCACTTGGCTTCTACTCAGTGTTTTAATGAAAAGTCTAGTCAGATAAATTAAGCAAGGAAACAAATATAATAACTAACCATCTACAGTCAGAGAGGTACAATCAAAATTTGATTGTATTCTAGCTGGTTAAAGCTCAGAAGTGAAAAATCTTCTCTGTTAATTTAAATAGAGAACAAACAAAGTCACCAAATATTTCAAGCCTATAATTTATAAAAAAAAGGACCCAAAAACTGTCTAAAGAAAGAAGAAAAATAATAAACACAGAAAAGAAGTGAGGAAGACGAGAGAGCTTTTATGCTGATAAACAAGAGCTCTTTCTTCCAGAAACAAACAAACAAAACAAGCAGAAAACTAGCTTTCAATTCTAGCATTGACCAGATGGCTCAGTGGGCAAAGACTTTTCCTGCCAGGCCTGATAACCTGTATTTGATTCCTAGATCCCATCTAGAGGAAGGAGAGATTTGATTCTGCAAGCTCTGACTACCACATATGCCACATGCAGGTTTGTGCAGGAACAAGCCACAAACAATGCAAATAAAGACATGAAAAACTTAAAATAAAGCCCATCAAATTCAAACAGGAAAGGAATAAAACAAAAGACTCTCCCAAAACTCAGAAACAGAAATGATAGCACATACTGGGATCACTTAAGAGACATGACTCTCTCTACTCACGACTTCTAGATCTCCACCAAATGGTCAATTCATCACCAAAAACAAGTCACCAAAAGTAATTCTACAAGGAGCAGAAACATTAAGTAAGTGGGAGGCGACTGTCTCTAAGGAAGTTCTGAGGCGTCCTTCACAATCACATGGGAGACACCAAATCCACATCAACCCTGTACCCTCCTCTCATGCCTCAGTTTCTCCCTGGCTCATCATGTCCACCAGGCAAAGGAGTAATGTCCGGAATTTATAAGAAACTCAAAGTGCCTAGCAACAGAAAACTAGATAGTCCGTCTTTGAGATGGCAAAATGATTTGAATAAACATTCCCCAAAAGAAGATACATAAAAAGCCAAGAAGTGCACAAGAAAATGCTCACTGTCCCTGTTAGGGAACTGCAAGTCAGAGCCACAGTGAGGCACAAAACATCCCGCCAGTCAGAATGGCTAATGTGGAAAAGCGCACACACGCACGCGCACACTCACACACACACACACACACACACACACACACACACACAGTGAGTATGTAGAGAAAGCCAGAGTGTGATGGATACAGCCATGTGACTAATGGGAGACTAAACCACAGCTGTCAGGGTATAAATGGACATGACCATCATAGATAAAAGCATGAAGTCTCTCTAAAGAAACAGCATTTTTTAAAAACCACAATTTTAGCTTTCCTCGTCAGCTTGACTGCATTTAGAATCATCTGGAGACACTCTGGGTGTGTCAAGTGAGGATGCTTCCAGAGAGGTTTAGCCGAAGAGGGAAAACCCACCCCGAGCGTGGGCGGCAGCATCCTTTGGATGTCCTAGACCAAATAGAAAGGAGAAAGGTAGATGAGCACCAGTGTCCACCACCCTCTGCCTCCTGACTGCGGTGTGTACTCACAGGTACCTACAGGCATCACATTCAGGCACACACACACAGGCACATACAAACACACACACAGGCACATACAGACACACACACAGGTACCTACAGGCATCACACTCAGGCACACACACACACACAGACACACACACAGGTACCTACAGGCATCACACTCAGGCACACACACACAGAGGCACACACAGGTACACATGCACAGACTCAGACACAAACACAAACAGGCACACACACACACAGACACACACAGGCACACACAGGTACCTACAGGCATCACACATAGGCACACATATGCACACACAGGTGCACACAGGTACACATGTACACACTCAGACACACACACAGGCACAAACACAAACAGGCACACACATACACACAAATAGATAGATAGATAGATAGATAGATAGATAGATAGATAGATAGATAACTAAAAAATTTTTAAATGTATTAATTCCACACATGAAACAGAAGACTGAATATTCAAATGTCACAGGCAGCGAAGGGAGAAAGAGACTACAGCTCAAACTCATTGTAAATGGTGATTTTTAAAGATTTGGGTAAAGATTTATATCTTTAAACTGAAGTATATTAAAAGCACAGCAGTCAAGGAGACTTATCTCTGAACCACAATGACACAGATACCAAAAACACTCTATACAATCCATCTTGCTCAAATGTGTGGGCTTCTGAGTAAATCCTGCCTCTATACTGTGCACCCCGGGAGGTGAATTAACTTCTCTGGTCTCTATTTCCTTGTAGTAGAGTGAGCATATTGGCTGTATCTAACTGGGGAGCTTTTGATCAGCTTCAACAAATTGTCACATAAAACCTCAAAGACAGGTGCAAGGCAAAGGCTCAGCAAACAGTGCTTGCTTGCCCTATGGATAGTTAGTGACTTTGTCTGTATTGCGCCTCTGTTTGGTTGGTTTCAGCTGTATTGATCCCTGGGAGCTGTGTTATATACACACAAAGCAAACACTTGCGCTTCACAGGTGAACTGTGAATGAGCTCACAGGCTAGTTCCCACTAGACCACAAGTATCTCTGAAGGGAATGTAGTGGAGACAAGGGTAGCCAAAGGATCACAGGGAGAGCTGGGCCAGCCAGGTGTCATCACATCACCTGCCTGGGACGTGCATTCAGATCTGTGCCAAGCCACTTGGTAGTCATTGCACAAGGGGTAGGAACGCCCTAAGAGAGACACAGGTACACACAAAGCAGGCACAGTGTATGTGCCAGAGGATAGCAAGGTGTGACAGACAGTGATGAGCTCAGACAGCCATGTGACAACCTTTTTCCCAGGATGTTCCTGCAGTGTTCCTCATGACAGCCCTTCCAGCTGGTCCCTAGGTGCCTGCCCTGAAGCCACAGCCAGAGTTAGTGGTGCTGGTGACAGACGGCAGGAATTACTGCTCAGCTAGCACCCTGATTGCTCTCATGGAGCTTGGTACCAGCCACCTGTACAACCCTAGCATCCTTAGTCAGCTCAGCTGGGAAGGAAGGCCTGGGAAACTGGTGTGAAGGCTCTCTTTGAATTCCTGGAAGCCAGGGACATCACAGCTCACTGTCTGGGAAGGCTTCAGTATTAAGTGAGCCACACTCATCCAAAAGCACTCACTCTCAGGACACAGCTGGATGGAGGGTCCACTTCCACATCTGGTTAATGCCTGGTTTAGCCTCACTCCCTCAGGATTTCTCTCCAGACTAATTTCATCCTTCATGACAGCTCTAGACAAAGGAACATGGGGGAGTTTACCCTGTAGGATGACAAGCGACAGTTTCAGCAAAAGACACTTGGAACAGAGTTACCAGCCAAGATCTCAGAGGAGGTTTTATTCTGACAAAACAAGGATTTCGAGGGCTGCAGGGGACATGGCCCCATGCTGGGCATATGGCCTGTCATTGGTAAGCTTTCAGAGAGCTTGTAGTGAGCTGGAGAGAGGAGGAGGAGGAGACAGAGAGGAAAGAGAAAGTCTATCAGGAGTATAGCTAAAGGCAAGTGCCTTTCCTATAAACAGGGTGGCCCACTCTTCAGTTTTTTTCCTTTGTGTTTTTCATACTGTGTGCTTTTATGCGTGTGTGAATGCTTCTGTGTGTATGAATCACATGTGTGCAGTGCCACTGGAAGCCTGAAGAGAGAGTCAGATCCCCTGGAGCTGGAATTCAGATGATTGTAAGCCTCCATGTGGGTGCTGGGAACCAAGCCCAGGTAAAAAGCAAGAGCAGAGCGTGCTTTTAACCTTGCTTTTCCATCTCTCTGCTCCTGGTTTGGTTTTCTGAAACAGGGCTTTAAATAGCCCAGGTTTGGCCTCAAACTCATTGTGTAGCCAAGGATGACCCTGACCTTCCGATCCTCCTGCTTCCACCGCCCAAGTGCTAAGAAAACCACCAAGTGCTATCCCTGTTTTAACCAGATTTCAGGCTTCTATGGTAAGATGGTCATGCCTATTACACTCACAGTGGCCCAAGAGTTCTGCACACACAGCCATCAATCAGTCTGCAGCCACATCCTTTAGACTGGCACAGGACCAGTCACTGCCTTCCCCAACATTACCTGTCTAATCTAGAGGCTGAGGATTAAGGGTCTAGTTTTTCAGTTGAGAACTATTTTCTGGTTTTATATGGTAAAAAATTAAAGGCAAATCAAGATATCTATGTGCATTAAGAGTTTGAAGGCAGCTCTCTGCTCCTCCCTATTCCAGAGACAGCCACGTCTTCCCATGTAATGCCAGCCTCATCCCATAGACAAGATGGTGAAGGTCGGTGTGAACTGATTTGGCCGTATTGGGCACCTGGTTACCAGGGCTGCCTTCTGCTCTGCACTTGGCAAAGTGGAGATTGTTGCCATCAACGACCCCTTCATTGACCTTAACTACATGGTCTACTTGTTCCAGTATGACTCCACCCATGGCAAATTCAATGGCACAGTCAAGGCCGAGAATGGGAAGCTTGTCATCATCGGGAAGCCCATCACCATCTTCCAGGAGCGAGACCCCGCTAACATCAAATGGGGTGATGCCAGTGCTGAGTATGTTGTGGAGTCTACTGGCGTCTTCACCACCATGGAGAAGGCCGGGGGCCCACTTGAAGGGTGGAGCCAAAAGGGTCATCATCTCCTCCCCTTCTGCCAATGCCCCCATGTTTGTGATGGGTGTGAACCAGGAGAAATATGACATTTCACAAGGTTGTCAGCAATGCATCCTGCACCACCAACTGCTTAGCCCCCCTGGCCAAGGTCATCCATGACATCTTTGGCATCATGGAAGGGCTCATGACCACAGTCCATGCCATCACTGCCACTCAGAAGACTGTGGATGGTCCCTCTGGAAAGCTGTGGCGTGATGGCAATGGGACTGCCCAGAGCATCATCCCTGCATCCACTGGTGCTGCTAAGGCTGTGGGCAAGGTTAGCGCAGAGCTGAATGGGAAGTTCATTGCCATGGCCTTACCATGTCCCTATCCCCAATGTATCCATTGTGGATCTGACGTGCTGCCTAGAGAAACCTGACAAGTATGATGACATTAAGAAGGTGCTGAAGCAGGCATCTGAGGGCCCACTGAAGGGCATCCTGGACTACACTGAGGACCAGGTTGTCTCCTACTACTTCAACAACAACTCCCATTCTTCCATCTTTGATGCTGGGGCTGGCATTGTTCTCAATGACAACTTTGTAAAGCTCGCTTCCTGGTATGACAAGGAATATAGCTAGAGTAACAGGGTGGTGGACCTCATGGCCTACGTGGCCTCCAAGGAGTAAGAAACCCTGGACCACCCACCCCAGCAAGGACACTGAGAGCAAGAGAGAGGCCTTCGGTTGCTGAGGAATCCCTATTCCAACTCGGCCCCCAACACTGAGCATCTCCCCTCACAATTTCCATCCCAGACCTCCATAATAACAGGAGGGGCCTAGGGAGCCCTCCTTAATCTCTTGAATACCATCAAGAAAGTTCACTGTACCACCCCCCCAAAAAAAAGTTTGAAGGCAGGAGCTGTCCAGAGGTACTTTATTCACAAGCTTGACTGATGACACCTTAAAAGACCCAAGACCCAAAATGTCTTCCAACTTCCCGCTCTACCCACCTAAGGTTTTTATATCTCCCCTCATCTCTGCATCTCAGAGGCCACTGTTTTGAGAAAGGCTCTCCTCCTTGGGAAAAGACACCTTTCCAGAACCTTCCTCCAGGATCCTTCCAGGTCCCAGCAGCCTAAGCCAACCATCCACTGCCGGGAACAGCCTTGATTTTTTTAAACCAGGACGATGTGCCTTCTGCACGGAGAGCAGGAGGCCATGGCCTCTCACTGTGAACACATGAACAAATGGCTCCAAAATAGCAAGAAAGAAGTGTGGGCATGTCGGGATGGATGAGAGCCCTTGTCCCCTCTGCATGCTCCTCAGCTTATCCACCACTGGAACTCCAAGCTGGAGAACTCCCAGTTGCTCCCAGAAGTAAAGGTCTGATTTTCCTGTGTTATTTTTCAGTATGTTTGGCACACAAAAAAAGTAAATGCCCCCAAAACGGATGGATGGATGAATGGATGGATGGATGGATGGAGACAGTTAACTAGGTAAGCTCTGGGGGGGAGGTGGGGGAAGCAGGGACAGCAGGAGGGACACTGGCTAGATTTCAGACTTGCTTAGCCCAGCCCCTGCAGAGGTATGGGCAGCTTAAGGGAGCTGGCGGTTTGTTCTGTGGCTCTGATCCTGTAGCTGGGTATGGCTATATATTCCTCCTACTGCATTGCTCTCTATGGTGGGGTACAAGAATATACTCTCTAGGAAGTAGGAAAGTGAGTCCAGTAATGAGACTAGAATCTGATTATTGTGGGGGCAGGGGGTAGAGTGCATGCCGGCGGGGCTCAGATAGAGATATGTCCTATCACTGGAGACTCTGCCTGTAAACACTTGACATTTCACTCAAGGTTGTCAGCAATGCATCCTGCACCACCAACTGCTTAGCCCCCCTGGCCAAGGTCATCCATGACAACTTTGGCATCATGGAAGGGCTCATGACCACGGTCCATGCCGTCACTGCTACTCAGAAGACTGTGGATGGTCCCTCTGGAAAGCTGTGGTGTGATGGCCATGGGGCTGCCCAGAGCATCATCCCTGCATCCACTGGTGCTGCTAAGGCTGTGGACAGAAAAGGCTTTGCAGCAGCTCTCCCCAGAGTCAACCTCTATGCAGAGCCAAAGCCTCCCAAGTGAGCGCACTCCAAAGTGCTGGGTCTCAGGCCACTGGGGAAGCAGGAAGGGTCTATTCAGAACACTACAGTACAAAGTGAGCATGAAAGAGCCCTGAGTGTGTGTGAGAGAGACAGACAGACAGACAGACATGGGGCCAGAGGTCAACCTCAGGCATCTTCAAGTGCCATCCACCTTTCCAGTTTGTTGGTTAGGGAGGGAAGCTGCTCACTCCAGACTCTGGGTGGAGTGAGAACTTCAGTGCAATAAAAGCAGAATTGCTTACAGAGATACTCCAGCTGTGCCAGGTAGAGTTTATCAGTTTGACACAAGTTAGAATCCTCTAGATAGATGGAAGCTCAGGTAAGCAAAAGAGCCAATGTCGCACCACTATCCACCAGATTGGCCTGCAGACAAGCCTTTGCGGCATCCACTTTAATGATTGATGTGGAAGAGTCCAGTCTACTGTGGATGATGTCAACCCTGGGTATGTGGTTTTAAATTAAATTAAATATTAAAAGATCAAGATGAATGAACACGGGGATTATACCAGTAAGCAGCCTCTCCTTACCCCCATGGCCTCTGCTTCAGTTCCTGCCTCGAATCCCTTCATAGCGGACAGCAGCTGTAAGAAGAAATAACCGCTTTTCCCCTCTGAGTTGTTTTTAGTCATAGTGTTTATCACAGAAAGATAAAGCAAACTAGAACACCGAGCTCTTAACCAACACTGTATCCTGCACACTACTATACTGACCTACAGACAAGCTGTGCCCACTGGGTTCAATAGTGGCACGACCATTGTTGCAGCAACAACCTACTTTCTAATTGGCCTGGAGGCCTTCTTCACAGGAGGTAACTCAGGCACGGCACTATAAACCTAGCAAAAGCCCAATGGCTGTGGAGATCGTGAGACTTGGGGGAACTCACTGGAGTTGTCTTGATAAACAGTCACATGGTCAAACTGTGGTTTGTTTGTTTGTTTGTTTGTTTGTTTGTTTTTGGCCACTGATTTTGCTGCTTTCAACCTGAATCAGAGAAACTTGTTATTGCTTCTTTGGACAATGGTTCCTGCAGAGACTCACAAAGTGTGGAGAATGAGAGACTAAGTGTTCAACCATAGCTGGTACATCTACATCAACCTTCTTCAACCATGGCTCCAGAAACATCAAGGGAGCGGGGGGGCAGAAAGAGCAAAAGAGCTGGAGGAGGGGGATGAAGGCTGTAAGATGCCATCTTCTGAACATGGCATGGCTGTGGCACACGTGAGCTCACAGAATCTGTGGTTACCTACACAGAATTAAACTAGCTAAAATTCCAGCATGGCGAGGGGAGATGCACTAGGGCCCAACCCCAGGTGAGGAGCTGTGGGTAGCTGATGGCTGCTGAGGGAGGGAGTGCCACTGTTCTTTGGGGATGTGACAGTGGCAGGCTGCCTGTGCCCCAGGAGTTGGCCTCATACCCGGGCACATGTGAGAAGCAGGAGCTGGACTCACTGGATTTTTGGTTTTGTTTTTTAAGGAACTTGAAGTTGGGAGGTAAATCTTGGGAGATCCTAGGAGTAAGATAGGAGAGAAGTGGAGATCAAATATGATCAAAATACCTTACATATATGTATTAGATTTTCCAGAAATGAATAAAACATATATAATTTTATAAAGATGCCTTTTATTTCTATTTTTCCTGAGTGTGTTTAACTTTATCCACTTATTTTTTGAGATTTATTTATATTAATTGTATATGTACAAATGTTTTGCCCACATGTATGTTTTTATACCACATGTGTATCTGATACCACAGAGACCAAAGGACCCCTTGGAACTGGGGTTGTAGATGACTGTGAGCCACCATGTGGTGCTGGGAACTGAATATATGTGCTCTGAAAGATTAGTCATTGCTCTTAACAACTGAACTATCTCTCCAACCACATATATATAATTTTAAAAGCTGTGTTTGATATGATGGCTGCATTCCCAGCACTGAGAAGATGGAGATAAGCAGATCCATGGAGCTCATTGGCCAGCCATTTTCAGACACATGCACACACACACACACAC
Source organism: Mus musculus (assembly GCF_000001635.26). NCBI lineage: Eukaryota > Metazoa > Chordata > Mammalia > Rodentia > Muridae > Mus > Mus musculus. Next base: position 86,289,373 of record NC_000072.6, read on the forward strand.
ACACACACACACAGCGTATACATACTCATGTACACATACACACATGCATATACACACACAAGCATATACATACATACACATATACACACATGCATATACACACATACTACATGCACATACATATAACACACAAGCATATACATACATATACATATACACACATACATGCACATACACACATGCATATACACAATGTACATACACATATATGTACATACACACAGCCACATACGCATATGCATACATACACATGTACATACACACATACATATACAAACATATACATACACATATGTACACACATATACACTTGTACATATAAACATGCATATACCCTTCTCCCCCTTCTTCCTTGCCCTTTCCTTCTCCCCCTCTCCTCCCTTGCACCATCTCTTCCTCCCCCTCTTCTCTCTCGACTCTCTCTCCTCCCACCCACTCTTCTTCCTCTTCTGCCATGGGAGGCAGTATGCAAGGCACCATCTTGGAATTAGAGAGCATCCCCTCCTTCACACCAAACCTGCTGGTACTTAGATCTCGGAACTTCCAGCCTCTGGAACTCTGAGCCTTACACTTCTGTGGTTGTGACTTGCCCAGCCCGGGCATCTGCTGGAAATTCAGAGAGAAATAGCCTCTTGGCGCTCAGACACTCAGGCTTCCCTACCTCGTCCCCTTGTCCCGCTTCCTAAAAGATCTTGATTCTTTTTGTTTTCCTGGAACCAGCTGTTTTCCTCCTTTACCCGGTTTCTTCCGATTGCTTCCGTGATACCCAGGACCCAAGCCATACCCAACAATGTAGAAATTGCTATGTAGGGTTTTTTTTTCTTGTTTTGTTTGTTGGTTGGTGGTGGTTGTTGTTGTTGTTGTTGTTTTGCCACTCTGGCCTTCTGTTTTCCAGCAAGCACATGACATAAAAAAGCAGATCATAAAAGAAGAGATATTGAGTTCACAATGAAACCATGGAAGTGCAGCCTGGAAAGCACCCTTGCCTGTCATGTTCAGAGAAGAAAGAGTCTCAATAGCCAGTGTGTAGGGTATTTCCCAGACTCCATTGGTAGTATAAATCTTGGAAAAGGCTTAGCATGACAGTTCTGTGTGGTTTTAAGATGCTCATATATGCTTCTCTGCCTTGTGGTTAAAATCAAGAAGCTGCACACACACACACACTATGACCCACCTGTCCCACTTTTCAACTTACCCTTTAAAAGTATTAGGGGGCCCAAGAGATGGCTCAGTGCTCAAGAGCACTTGCTGCTCTTACAGAGGTTCAGACTAAATTCCCAGCACCCACATGGTGACTCACAACTATCAGTAACTTTCATTCCAGGGAATCTGACTCCCTCTTCTGTCCTCTGAGGGTACCACACAGGTACCTGGTACACAGACATACATGCAATCAAACACTCTTGCACATAAAAGAAAAATAAATACATCTATTTTTAACAAAACAAAAGTGTTGGTGCTGGCTCAGTGATTAAGAGCACTGACTGCTCTTCTGGAAGTCCTGAGTTCAATTCCCAGCAACCCCATGGTGGCTCACAACCATCTGTAATGGGATCTGATGCCCTCTCCTGGTGTGTCTGAAGACAGCTACAGTGTACTCACATACATTAAATAAATAAATAAATAAATAAATAAATAAATAAATAAATAAATAAATCTTTTTTAAAAAGCAGACGTGTCAGTGTAGCACAGGAAGAATGTTTCAGCGTCGCAGTGATGGAAGCGGAACAACCTCCATCCCGTGCCAGGGAGGCTTAACTGGCACAGCTGGTGCGGCCTTTCACTGTTGTTCTGGCTTTGTTTTAGTTTTCATCTTATTTGCTTTGTTGTTTGTCTGTTTGTTTGCTTGCTTGCTTTTTAGAAATAATGTCATCATATATAGTCCATGCTCGCCTGGAACTTGATATGTAGCCCAAGGTGGCCTCAAGGTCACAATTCTCCTGCCTCTCGGAAACGCTGGAGTTATAGATATGAGCCACCGTACCCGGTTCTAACAGCCAATGGAATCTAGTGCACCCATCAAAAAACAGTAATGGCTACCTCTCATGGAGGATCTAATGTAAGGATATCAACAAAAAACTGAGCCAACAAGGTAGCTCAGTGTGTAAAAGTCCTTGCTGTAAATGCCTGATGACCGTTCAGTCCCTGAGACCCACATAAAGATGGCTGGAGAGCACTGAATCCACAAAGTTGTCCTTTAGCCTCTTGATGCACAGTGTGGTGAATGTGCATGTGCATACACACTCACACAAATATATACACACATACATACACACATATACACACTCACACATACATACACATACATACATAACCACATATACACACTCACACATACATACACACACATACATACCCACATATACACACTCACACATACATACACATACATACATAACCACATATACACACTCACACATACATACCATACACACACATACATACACACATATACACACTCACACATACATACACACATATACATACCCACATATACACACTCACACATACACACACATACATAACCACATATACACACTCACACATACATACACACATATACATACCCACATATACACACTCACACATACACACATATACATATGCACACACATACATACACACACATACATACACACACTATACACACACTATATAACACTAATAAATATATGTTAACTATATGATGGTGAGAGAGTTGAAGCACACCCAGACGTCTATTCACTGTGGTTCTTACAGTAAAATTCCCACCCCAGCTGCAGCCTAACCTTTATAGAAATGTAGAAATTGATTAGAATGTAAATTGTCCATCCCAGGCCTGGTGAGTCAGCACCCCACCATGCCACCTTCAGGTCACACTCATATGTGACATCCTCAAAATGTGTCTATCAAAAGCAAAATCATTGATTGGAACTGGAGAGGTGGCTCAGCTGGTGAAAGGCACCTACACACAAGCATACACATTATACACACGGCAATAGTAAATAAATAATTTATATTTAATTATGTATGCAGAGACACAGACACACATGTGAAGTACACAGAGAATTGTATCCTTCCGTGCTCTACCTGAAGGGAATTCTACATGCATCTGGGCTTGACATGCCCATCATGCCAGGACTCTAGAGGCTGAGGCTGGAGGATTGGCATGATTTAAGACCACTCTGGCCTACACAGCAAGTGCCAGGCCAGCCTGTACGATATTGTAAGATTTAGTTAGAAAGGAAAGAAGGAGGGAAAAGAAAGAGAAGAAAAGAAGATAAGGGAAGGGGAGAGGAGAGGAGCAGAAGGGAAGGGAGGGGAGAAGAGAAGATCAGAGGGAAGGGGAGGGGAGGGGAGAGAGAATGAGACTTATTCAGGTTCATGGTAGCCTCCACAGGCAAGGGCTTGCACCCCAAACCATTTCCAACATCATGGGATGAGCCAGGAAGAGGCACTCAGAAAACTGGGAAAGACTCCCCCTCCTGAACCCCACTCACCTGCTTATACGAGGAGGGCAGCGGCTGCTGGGGCCTCTCGTAGGTCATGAGGAGGGCAGGATGCGTGCAAGGAAGCACAGCTCTCACTGCCTTGATGCTCACCCAAGAGCGTACAACAGTGAGAACAACTCACTCCACCTTCTAAAAAACCACTTCACAAAACTGGCCCCCTAGAAATGACCCTGACACATGTCTGCCAAGATAGCTTTGTGTGACATTCTCAAGAATTAATAAAACATTCCTTAAAAAAAAAAAAAGTATTTGCCAGGTGCAATTATTGTGAGGACTCAGTAGGCAGAGGCAGGAGGATCTCTGTGAGTTCCAGCCCAACCTAGTCTATGTAGTGAGTTTTTAGGCTGCACAGTGATATTGATCTCACCATGAAATACTTACTATGTGTCTGTCTGTCTGTCTGCCTGCCTGCCTGCCTGCCTGCCTGTCTGTTCATATGCATGAGTAGGCCATACCTAAACTGTTTTTCTTTAGGAACCACCCGCCTCTTATTTGGGGGATGTAATCTCTTGATGGCCTGGATGGTGTGGAGTACACTGGGCTGGATGCCCAGCAAGTCTCCTCTGGCCAGGACCTCAGATGCACCACTCCCAGCTCCGTACCCGTGAACTCTGGAGGTTGGACTCCAGGCCTCGTGCTTCTGTGGCAAGCACTTTACCAACCGGACCATCCCTGCCCCCAAGACGGCCTTCACACAGAAACCAGCAGAACCTTGACTGAGCTGCAGAGAAGCATCAAGGATGGTTTTCAGGCTCTTCTTCTGCCTTCAGGCTGCTGTGTGTGGCGTGTCTCTTTTATGGTCTGTGACAGGCTTTCTCCTCGCAGCCTCACCTCCCTGGCCTCAGACAACAAAGCAGGCTTTGCTGCTTGCACAAAGTGCTCCTTGCTTTCTTCATCCCTGAGAAAACCAGAATCCAGAGAACAATAACGCAGGGCTTTTTTTTTTCTCTCTCTCTCCTCCAATAAAAGAGAGATGACACAGAGGCCCCGAGGCGGCAGCTCCCTGGAGTGTGTTTTGACAAAGTCATCACAGTAAGTACACAGAAAACAAGCCCAGGACCCATCACTGTGGCCCTCCATAAAGCTGTGTGCCCTGAGGAGCTGGCAGGCACTTAGCTTCCCATTCAGAAGGCCTCAGAGCTACCTGTAGTGGGCAGCGGTGGTCCAAGAGTAGAGGTACTGCCTGGTCCCAGGCCTGGCCCACAAGCCCTCCAAGTGCTTTCTGTGCCCCCACTCCCACCCCCCAAAGCTTCTGGGAAAGCCACAAGTAGAATCTGCTTTCTGGCCAAGACGATCCCACCCATAGCCCTGAGGGTGCAAATCGTTGTGTGGTTTTGCAGATTTTTTGGATTTCTTTTTTTTCCTTTCAGGATGAAGCTGATGAGCAGCCAGATTTAGGAACCTGTTCTAAGGACATTGAAAGTGTTTATCCTTCTTTGAAATCTTAAACCTCTCAGACAAAGCCAATATCATCACCCACCTGAGTCTAGCCTCGGCTTTCCCCAGGATCCTTCCAAAGAAGCCCATGACAACCTAAAACCATTCCAACAGGATGCCTGGGGTCTGAAACTGGAGGGTAGAGGCAGGGGTTAGTACCAAAGGGTAAATATGTATCTGTCTTGTCTGTTATTGGTTCTGAGATTCACCCAAAAAAAAGGACTGAGAGCCAGGCGTGGTGGCACACGCCTTTAATCCCAGCACTCGGGAGGCAGAGGCAGGCGGATTTCTGAGTTCAAGGCCAGCCTGGTCTATAAAATGAGTTCCAGGACAGCCAGGGCTATACAGAGAAACCCTGTCTCAAAAAACAAAACAAAACAAAACAAAACAAAAGGACTGAGTCCGTGACTGTGCAAATTGAAGCAAGCTGTATGAAAGTGCACTCTACACCGTCCAGTGGGCTGTCTCCCCCAAGATGGAGTTTTCTGAGAGCAGCCCCCTCTGGTTTCTCGAAGTTCTTTTTATGGAGGAGATAAGGTGTTCTCAGGAGGTAAGAGGGTTGACAGGTGTTGTTAAAAGGACACAATGAAAAGGGAGGAACAAAGGCAAGGATAAGCATCAAGTGAACCATGGCTCAGTCTGCATCTGACCAGGAACTTACTCTTGATTCCAGATAGAGGCCTTCATTAGCAGGGGCTTGACACAGGACAAACAGACTTATCTCTTAGCTAGATTTTAGCACCAAGCAAACTGTTGAAACTGTAAACAGAACTCTTATCCCGTGAGATACATTCTCTGTTTTGGTTTTATTCTAACCTGTGAGGTATTTTTGTTCCAGCTTTGGTCTCACACTGTCTGTCTGTCTGTCTGTCTGCCTGTCTGTCTGTCTGTGTGTCACATACACCATACATACAGTGTTCTTTTACAAATGCATTCCATTTCCATGATAAAGTCTAACATAAATTTTACATAAGAGATTAACAAATAGTGCTCTAGAGGGATGGCCCAGCAGCCAAGAACAAAGAACCAGAACCCAGCTCCCGGCACCCACACTGGGCGACCCAAAAGCCCTGTGTCTCCAGCTCTAGGAGATCCACTCCCTCTTCTAGCCTCTGTGGCCAGTACACTCACATGTGCATGCCCCACCCCTCTAACACACGCACATAATTAAAAGTAATAAGAATAAGCCTTTTGGAAAAAGAAATTAACAAGCAGTGACAGAAAAGATTAGAAGATAGTTTACATAAGTTGCACAAATATAGTTTCTCTCTAAATATCTGCTATTCTGTCCTCGCCCTTCTTGGGAGCATGTGAGGACAAGAGGCCTGCCCTATGAGGTGGTGTTGCAAGAGGCTCGGGCACCCTGGCAGTGTTCAACACCGTGAGAAAGAGGGTTGTGGAGCTGCCTGTGGGCTGCTCGAGGGTGAGCGAAGGCTAAATGTAAAGCCACACCCAGGAGAGGACTGTGCACCTCCTCTTCGTGGCTTCTTGCCCCTCAGAGCTGGGTCCATACACTAACACACGACCCTAGGAAACTGACAGACAGTTGACCCTCAGCCTCTGCAGCTGCAGAGTGGAAATGATACTCTCTGCCTAGGCCAACTGGGAGGACAGTGAGAAGTGGGAAGGCTGGAGGCATACACAGGGCCCCAGTACAGCTATGCTGGTTACTCCCTGGCCCCAGCATGCAGTGCCTTCCCAGGTGGTCCTCTGACTGGCTCCTGGCCTTTAGGAGACCTTAAAATGACCAAAAGCCTCAGCTCCCACCCAGTCACCGCTCTGGGCGTAAAAGAGTGCCTTATTTCATGTCTGTTGCTGGGATTAAAACATCCCAACAAAAAGCAACTTACAGGAAAAAAGGGTCTTATTTGCCTAATAGCTCATACAGTCGGTTACTATGAGGAAGCCAAGAGCTTATGCATCACACCCACAGTCAAGAGCAGAGAGACAACTGCATCCAAGTTGCCTGCTAACTTTTAGCCACTCCCCTCCATTCTTAAACAATGCAAGACATCCCCCCACCCCGCCCCGCCCTGCCTAGGGAATGGTGACACCCACAGTGGGCTGGGCCAAATAGTCACAGACAAGACCACAGGCCAATCTGGTGCACACTCTCTCAATTGAGACTCTAGTTTCTGATGAGTCTAGGTTGTGTCAAGTTGACAGCATAGTCAGAGGAGAGGGGAGGCTCAGGGGATGGATCCCTAGTGTGAGGAAACACTGGAGAGAGGACTTGGCCAGTGTTCCCACCCCAAGAGAATTCCTTTAGTAAAGCATGCTTGTGTGACACTAAGCCAGGCTGCAGGGAAAAGGTGTAAGGACTATCTAAGCGTGCCCTGGACATCATCAGCCCAAATCCTGGCACTGTGGAGGAGTCGTTTTTATCTCAGGTGCCAGACACTCATTCCCACAGCATCCTCTCCGCAGCACAAGCTCCTGCTATAAAACTGCAATGATCCCCCCTTCACTGGAGTTTGGTCACAACCTCAAAGAAAAAAAAACACAGATCTTTATTGTTTTTTAAATGTCTTTAGTGCCAGACATAGTAGAACACACCTTTAATCCAGCACTCAGGAGGCAGAGGCAGGTGGATCTCTATGAGTTATAGGCCAGTCTGATCTACATGGTGAGAACCTGTCTCAAAACTTAAATAAATAAATAAATAAATAAATAAATAAATAAATAAATAAATATTCACGTGCAGCCCTGCTAAAAGTCAGTTCTCCTTCTGCCCCTGTGTGTGTTTGGGTGTGTGTGTGTGTGTGTGTGTGTGTGTGTGTGTGAAGCCCCAACTGCCCTCACACTCTTGACAACCCTCCCTGTTTCAGCATTCCAAGAGCTAGGAGTATGCGCATAAGCCACCACACCCAGCTCCTGTCCTTTGTAAAAAGGAATTGCTTACCTGCTCTTAAGGGTCCCACTGTAAGCTAAGCAACTTCTCCCTGAGTGGTCTCTGAGTAGCCCAAGAACTGTCCTGACTCTTGCTATCTTGTTCAGAGTATTGGACTATAGAGTCTGCTATAGAGCTATGGAACAGTTCAGTTACTAACGTGCTTGCCACACAAGTTCAGTCCTGAGAATTCAAGTCTAAAAAGCTGGGGACAGGATGTGCTCTAACAGCCCCAGTGCTACAGTGAAAACCAGCAGAGATCTGCCAGATCCCTTGGACTCCCTAGCCAGATAGCCAAACCTATCTGGTGAGTTCCAAGCCAGTGAAAGACCCTACCTCAGAAGAACATGGACAACTCCTGAGGAACACCAAGAGGGTCCTCTGACCTCTGCATTTGCTCTCTATATATTTTTATGTGCATTGGTGTTTCTGCCTGAATGTCTGTCTGAGGGTGCCAGATCCTCTGGAACTGGAGTTACACACAGTTGTGAGCTGCCATGCGGTTGCTAGAAATTGAACTGGAGTCTTCTTGAGCTCTGAAATGCTGAGCCGACTCCCCAGTCCCCTCCCCCATCTTCATTTTTAAAGTAGATTTTATGACCAGATTTGTTTTCCAATATGCTCACCCCTGCCTTTCTATAGAGTAGGTGTTTACATTTAGTTATAAATGTAGCTCGTGGGTTTGTGTGTGCCAGCTGACATTTTCTCCTGCCTGGCCTTTGTTCTCTTCTCTGCTTTTCCTCATTGAGAGAGTGAGTGATTTTATGTTTTAAGACGGTAATTCACTGTGTAGCCCTGCCTGACCTGGAACTCACTGTGTAGACCAGGCTGGCCTTGAACTCAGAGATCTGCCTGCCTCTGCCTCCTGAGTGCTCACATTAAAGGAGGAACCACATAATCCACCCTCTTTCTCCTGTTGCAGCTGTTTATTTTATCTTACTTTTTATATAGTTCTATGTTATTTCCACTACTGGGTTTGTTTGTTTGTTTGTTTGTTTTGCTTTTACTTTTTGTTTAGAAAATATGATCTGTCTCCAAATATTTCACTTAGAAGAACAGTGAAAGCTGGGGAACGTAGCTCAGTGGTAGAGTGGCTGCCTAGCACATATGAGAGCCTGAATTCAACTCAGCACACACACAAGCACACACACACACATACACACACACACACACACACACACACACACACACACACACATGCACGCAGGCAGGCAGGCAGGCAGGCAGGCAGGGAGCATAAGAAGATGGGTGGGGCCTTCCCATAGCATCTTTTGTGTCCTCCAATCCTTGATCCCACTATCCCACTTACTCCAACACATGTTTCTGTCCTTCCCTTCCTACTTTTATATTGACTCCTAGACCAGTGACAGTAGCTAAGACGGTGGCTGGTTGTTCTGGCCTTGGAGGTGAGATTTTCATGATGCATGTACAGATTTGGGGTGGGTCCAACTCCCCCTCCCACAAGTGCTGCCCAGCTTGGAATTGTTTCTGTGCCCTTCAGCCGTCTCCTCGGTATAACGACTGTAAGTTTTGAGCTGGCAAAGCATCCGTATCCTAAGGAGACTTCCGTGGCATTTCCTAGTTGGAATAGAATTTAGGCAGTGTGGTGATGTATGCCAGTAATTGAGGACTCAGGAGCCTGGGGCAGGAAGACCACTGCAAGTTAGAAGCCCGCCTAGACTGCAGAGTGACAACTCTGTTTCAAAACAAGAAATAGAATTCGGGATTCTCCATGAGCTGACTCACGTTAGGCACATCTTTCCACGAAATTTTATTAAGTGTGCAAAACAACCCCCTACCCAAGCATGCCATGCTAATGATGTATCCCATTTTTAACCTTTGATGACTTTTATTTTTATTTTTAAATTACGTATGTGTAATGTGTATTATGAGTGTGTGTTTATGCACGTGTGTCTGTATGTGTACGCAAACATGAGTGAGTGCAATTGTCTGTGGGGGCCAGAAGAGGGTGCCAAATCCCTTGGTTCTAGAGTTAAGGGCTGCTGAGAGCCACTGATATTGGGTGCTGGGAACAGAACTGGATCTTTTGCAAGGGCTCCAAGCACTCTTAGCTGCTAAGTCATCTCTCCAGCCCTAGTTTCAAATCTTAAACAATGCTTTCTAAATACCAGTGTACAATTTCCATGCTCTTTTTCTGACAAATGCATTCTTGGTTTTGCCTGGTTTTCTGTACATGTCAGGCAACAAGCCCACAAGCACTGTGCAGTGTCAGGAAGTGTTGGCCAGCAACTGGCAGTTTCCTTGCTTTTGCTATGACACAATAAGCCTCAAAAGAGCCTCCAAACATCTACTGCAATGGTTCTATTTTATTACATTCATTCCCGGGTTTGTGCACACATACCAGCCACAGTGTGCATGTGAAGGTCAGAAGACAGCCTGCCAGGGCCAGTTCTCTCCTCCTGCCATCAAGGTCCCCAGGGAGCTCAGACCATCAGACTTGGTGTCAAGCACATTTACTGACTGACCCAACTCACTGCTCTCATTTTGTGACATCTAATAAAAACCTACTGGCCAGACATGTGTGCAAAACTATTATCCCAGCACTGGGAAGGCTGAAGCGGGGACACTATATCTTCCTTGAAATGACAGACTTGAAGTGCACACCAGATTGAATCCTTCCTTCCTTCCTTCCTTCCTTCCTTCCTTCCTTTCTTCCATCTGCCTTTCCTCCCTTAAATTGCTTACTGTGGTGTATTTTGTCACAGCAATGGAAAAATAAACTAAGACATATGGGGTCACATCCTGCTTTAAGAAATATTAATACAAGACTCAGTGAGCGGGTCCTGCCAGGGAAACATATTTGGGGTACTATCCAGTCCTTAACCACCTAAGGAAGGAAGCTTAGGTTTATCTCTACAAGCAAGAGATTCACGGAAGAGCAAGAAAGGGGGGCGCTTAAGAACCTCTACTGCTGGGCAAGGCTATGTGACAAGTTGAGGACCAAGGGGTGTGTCACAGAGTCACTCATAGCGCTGGGCTCCATGTAAGGCTGTAAGTCAGATACCATGTAACAGAAGACGCTCCCACAGAGCCCCAGAATGTTCGCCAAGAGACACATTGTCCTGAAAGATGTACTGGGGAGTCTAAGAGGACCATGCTCTTCCAGGCATGCCACCAGACAGCAGCACCAGGGAGGGGCTTCCCTCGGACCCCAACAACACACAGTATCCCTCACTCAGGAGTGCAGCTCCCTAGTGCGTGTGTGTGTGTGTGTGTGTGTGTGTGTGTGTGTGTGTGTGTGTGTCAGAGAAGTACAGAGAAAGCCACTCACAGTAGCACACTTCAGTAATCCCAGCTCTTAGGAGGGTGAGGCTGGAGGATGGCAAGTTAAAGTCCAGACTGGACTACAAGGTGAGACCCTGACTCAAAACACAAAGGGCACTCCAGAGCATAAGCCACCCTCCTGGCTTCTGCATCTTACTGGTCTTTTCCACAATGGTCCACCCTCCTGTTCACTTCTCCCTGCAGAGGTGTGGACTTCAGCCCTATGGTTCCTCCAAAGGGCAGCCTGACAGAGAGTCTCTGTGCCCACACAGGAAAGCTCTGTGTGTTCCACTGCCCACCACAGCCTCCGATAAAGCCACACTGGGAAAATCTCTTCCAGGTAACAACCATAGCTGGGAGAGTGTGGTTTGGCCTGGAGTGGTCCCCAGATGGGGAGCCTCGGCCTCCTCCTGCAGCCCACTTCACACACACAACTTAAATAACCCGCTTTCATGTTGCACTCTGAAGGAAGCCAAGGTCTGGGACGCTCCCAGCTTCTGAGATGAGGCTTTCCTGCTGTGTTCAATGGGTCAGTGTTCAGTGGGTTTGACTGACCCAAAACCATGCTATCAATCAACAAAAACGCATTGAGCACTTAACTGTTTCATTTCTTTGCAATGGAAAAAAAAAAAAAAAAGCATTCACTTCTACCCAGATACCAGCAAAACTTCAAATAAAAAGAGACAAGAAGGGAAACAGAGACCTGTGACTCCAGAGCTGGTGAGTCTGTAATTTAACTTGTTTCAGGATTGTAACCCTGAGACCCAGAAGGTTAGCTTTAGGTAGACCTTCAAACCCATGAAAGTTGAGATTGGGGCTGTAGAGATAACTCAGTCAGCAAAGGGTTTACCTTGCAAGGATAAAGATATGAACTCAAGCTCAAGAACGCCCTTAATGAAAAACCCGGTGGTGGGCTAGAGCAAAGGACCCTTCCAAAGGACCCCGGTTCGATTCCCAGTGTATGCACTGGACAGCTCACAAGTGCCTGTCACTCCAACTCAATGGAATCCAACCTCTGGCCTCCACAGATACCTGCTCTCATGCACACACACATAATTTTACAGATAAAATACTTTTTTCATTTCTTACATTTTCTATGAATGAGTGTTTTGCCTGCATGTCACCACATGCATGCCTTGTGCCCATGGAAGCCAGACGGTGTCAGATCCTATGCTGTCTAGTTTTGTGTCAACCTGACACAAACTAGTGTCACTGGAGAGAAAGTGTCACTTGAGAAAATGCTTCAGAAGACAGGGCTACAGGCAGACCTTTCTTAACTAGTTTTTGGGGGAGGGCCCAGTCTATTGTGGGTGGTATCATCCCTGGGCCGGTGGTATTGGGTTCTATAAGGAAGCAGGTTGAGCAAGCCATGAGGAACAGGCCAGTAAGCAGAGCCCTCCATGGCCTCTGCATCAGCTCCTGCCTCCAGGTTCCTGCCCTGATTCCAGTTCCTGCCCTGACTTCCTTCAATGAGAAAAAGTGATGTGGAAGTGTAAGCCACATAATCCCTTTTCTCCCTAACTTGCGTTTGGTCATCACAACAATAACAACTCTAACCAAGACAAGTCCCCTGGGCTGGAGTTGTGAGGGAGGGTCGCAAGCCCCGGTGCGGATGCTGAGACTTGAACATGAGTCCTCTGAAAGGGCAGCCAGTACTCAAACCACTGAACCATCTCTCCAGCACTAAAACACACTTTTTTTTTTTTTTTTTTTTTTTTTTTTGGTTTTTTGAGACAGGGTTTCTCTGTGTAGCCCTGGCTGTCCTGGAACTCACTCTGTAGACCAGGCTGGCCTCGAACTCAGAAATCTGCCTGCCTCTGCCTCCGCCTCCCGAGTGCTGGGATTAAAGGCATGCGCCACCACGCCTGGCTAAAATACGCTTTTTAAAATGGTTTTAATGTATTATTATGTATGTGTGTGAGTGCTTTGCCTGCATGCTGTGCACCACATGCATCCCTGGTACTGTGGCTCAAACCTGAGTCCTCTAGGAGAACAGCCCACTGAGCCCTCGAAAATAAATTGAAGAAGACAAGGAGGAGGAGGCAGGTGAACGTGGTGGCCCGTTCCTTTAATCTCAGCACTCAGGAGGCAGAGGAGAGCAGATCTCTGTGAGTTCCAGGCCAGCAGGGCTACACAACTAGACACTACCAAAAGGAAATCAAGTAACAAATGAGAACCAAACCCTTCCCATCCCTGTGCAGGCGGAGAAAGGACAGTCCCTGGGGCTGGCTAGCAAGCCAGTCTAGTCAAATCGTGAGCTCCAAGTTCAATGACAGAGTCTGTCCCAAAAGAGAAGGAAGAGTGTGACTGAGGAAGTCAACTTCTGTCCTCTACATGAACAATATGGGGGTGCATGCACACCCATACCCATACAGAAACACACACACAGGCAAGCACACAGGCAGTGAGAGGGGGAGGGGGAGGGAAGGAGGAGAGGGGGAGCTGAGCACTGGCATCCATCTCTCTCTCTACTCCCTAACTGCAATGTCCTTCTCTGTCCTGAGAAACTGCATCTCAGACCTTGAACCAAAATAAGCCCTTGCTCCCTTAAGTTGCTTTGGCCAAATATTTTGTTGCAGCATCAGGAAACTAACTAACTAACTAACTAACTAACTAACTAACTAACTAACGCAAACACCTGAAGTCTCTGGGACCACCCATGGGGAACTAGAACAGGGTTCAGGTTCCCAGCATGTAAACCATCTACTCTCAGCCTCAGAGGTGCCTTCTCCCCAAGAGAGCAAGCCTGCTGGGTCAACCTGCATCACGTGATAGGGGCCCTCCGTGATTGTGATCGTCCACAGCTACAAAGGCTGCTTCCCGAGCTCCCTGCTGCAAGCGCCTGGAAATCCATGCAGCATTTGCAAGTTGCATGCTAGGCAAACTATTCTTACGAGCACAAGAGATTGACAGCAGGGCCATTTTGCCTTACAAAGGACCCTTTGGGTAAGTACAGATCACCCTCCATCCATCCAAGATATTCTCAAAGCCGTCCCACCACCCAAGGCTGTTCCTATGCGATTCATTTCTTCCACTCCCTTTCTTTCATTAGCTCAGTGTCACACTAGGAAGACTTTCTCAAGTACCTACCTATAATTCTCCCTTCCATCTGCTCTAGGCTGACGTGAGCAGGACCTACCAGGGAGGACCAGATCTCATCCAAAACAACCCAGGCTCCTAGCAGGAAGGACCAGGAGTGGCCTTTGCCCATGGCCCACATTCTAGACGAGATGCCTGAGGAAAGAATTCTCAAACATCTCTAGAGATAGAGCAGGGCTTTTTTAAATAATAGGGTTTGTTCTTTTTCTGCTTATATGTATATGAAGCACATGCTTGCTTGTGTTTGTGGAGGTCAAGAGAGGGCAAGCATGCCCTGGAATTGGAGAAGCAGGTAGTTGTGAGCCACCAGAAATGGAGGTATAGTAGGTTGTGAGCTGCCATACTGAAGTGCTGAGAACCAAACTTGGGTCCTCTGCAAGGACAGCAAGAACTCTTACTTACTGCCAGCTCTCCAGCACTGTCATGCAGCAATCTTAAAACTCAGGCATTCTAACATAGAATCTGAAGACAGGTGAAGACACTTACATGCTGAGGAACGATGGTAGGGAAATATTAAAAATGTGCTTTCCAGAGCCAGTGAGATGGCTCACTGGGTGAAGGTGCTTGCCACCAAGGCTAGGGACATTAGTTCGTCATTCATGGGCAAAAGGTGGAAGAGGACTGGCAAATTGTCTCTTGACCACACATGCTCACTCCCCCCCCCCAACACACACACACAGTGATTTATAAGTAAGAATTATGTATTTGTCTGGGGATGTCCCTGGGAGGAGATGGGGGAGGGACGGATGTAATCAAACTACAATGTATGAAATTCTCAAAATAACAAAATTTTTCTGTAATTATAAGCAGTAAATAGTTTCTGGGGAGGGAGGTTCTTCCGTGGGGCTGCCTTCCCTTCTAGCTATGCAGAGAACTTGTCACCATGCCAGGGCGTTTTTGATGATGCCACAGCTTGTCCCCTATAAGTAACCCTAACAAAACAATCATCTCACTAAGCTATACTTGGACAGATCACTTCTTTGGGCCATCATCAGTGCCTATCTGTGGTAAGTAGACATTTGTTCATGTCTCCCCAGGAGAAGTCACACCTCTGCCTCCCAACAGCACTATGGGCTAGGAGACAAAACTTTAATGCCTGATCCTTTGGCGGAGATTAAAAACCCAAACTATATCAGTCCTCAGACACTGGCAGGCCTGCACCCAGGGCTTCCCCCAGGAGCCAGCCCTCAACCCAGTTATACAGAATGGACATACACGTCTTGGAAACAGCTCCTTAGACCTGACTGTGCATGGGAATCAGCCAGGAAGCTTTAAACAAATGCTGTGTTTCATCTCCACACAGACCAAGTCAGAGTCCCGGGTGGCCCTGACATCCCAGGCTTTCAGACTGGCCAGACATTGAGTGCCAATGTCAAGCCCGGCGTCTCGAGCTTTAATGGTGTGAACAGCATCACCAGCCTCTGGAGAGTGATTTGGGAACAGCCCACCAGCAGTGAGCGAGATGTGGAGAAGCAAGCTGCGGTTAACCTCACCTTTCATTTTTACAGGTGCTCAGCCAAATGACCTCACCTGCAGGCAGACACATTCCCGAAGCTTTCCAGACTGGGCATCCCTGCAGACACAGTCGAGAGAATTCCCAGGATGGGCACCCCTGCTGCCACCACGTTCCTTGTATCTCAGGCCAACTCTTGGCAGAGAGAGAGAGTCTCACCCTAACTGCCCCTCACTAGCTTAATGGCTTTCACCAGGGATGGTTTCAATGCAGACCCTTCCCTGTGGTGCCAGAGACTCCTTCCTGCAGAATACTGAAAATGAGCCACAAATGGCTTCTTCCCTTCCTTCTCCAAATCAGCAGTTACTAAACTCTTTCCAATACTCTGGCTTTTAACAATAATGAAGAAAGGTACAAAAGGATAAGGACCCAAGTTTGATCCCCATAGCTCCTGTTTTTAAAAAGTCTGGCATATTGGGGCTGGAGAGATAGCTCATGGGTTAAGAGTGCTTATTGCTATCTATAACTCCAGATCTAGGGCATCTGATATCTGTTCTGACTTCCACCCCCCAGCCCCACCCCCCAACACACACTTCTGCACACATGTGGTCACATGTATATACACTAAGCTATACACACATAAAAATAAAGTTAAAAGTGGGGGACATAAGAGTAAGGGCTCTGAGGAGGCAGAAGAGGAGGCCCTCTGGGACTTACAGATTAGCCAATCTCAAAGCTTAATGTGGGGCTGGGGAGACAGCTCAGTTTGCTGCGTCATGGACATGAGGACCTGAGTTCAGGTTCTTAGAAGCTGTATATAAAGCCAGATATAAAACAGGCGCCTGTAACGAAGTACTGTGCAGGGAGATAGGAGCACCTCCTGGGCGTGCTGGCTGCCAGGCTACCTTCTGGCTCCATGTATGTGATAGCTACTCTTGGTTGTCAACTTGACTACACCTGGAATTAACTAAGCCTTTGAGTACAACTGTGAGGGAGTCTTTCTTAATTAAATCACTGAAGTGTGAAGACCCACTTCTAACCCAGATCTTTTGAGGAAAGAAGATCCTATCTTTAATCCAGGTCTTTTAAGGTGGGAAGATCCACCTTTAATCTGGACCACACCTCCTGCTGGCAGACTATGTAAAGGACATGGAAGAAGGAAGCTCAAGCCTGCTTGCTCTCCATCTTGCAAGCAAGTCCATTCCTTCACTGGCATTAGAGCCTACTTCTTCGAGATTCTGATGTGTACTGAAGACCAGCTGAGACATCCAGCCTCATGGACTGAACCCTAACCAATACAGTGGAAGACCCTTTCTCAGGGGAATAAGGTAGAGAGTGGCAAAGCAGGACACCTTGATGTCATCCTCTGGCCTTTTTGAACATGCTTCCATGCTTCCCCGTCCCACATGTTCCCCCACCCCATATGCATGCACGCACCACAATCCCACACAAATCTATACCCAGAACCAATCATGCTGAAGTGTCTGATGCTAGGCTCACACTCATGCTGTAAACAATTAGAACAAAACAAAACAAAAGATGGCCAGCCTGGTCTACAGAGTGAGTTCCAGGGCTACACAAAGAAACCCTGCCTTGAAAAACCAGAAAGAAAGAAAGAAAGAAAGAAAGAAAGAAAGAAAGAAAGAAAGAAAGAAAGAAAGAAAGAAAGAAAGGAAGGAAGGAAGGAAGGAAGAAAGGAAGAAAGAAAGAAAGAGTCGGGCGGTTGTGGTGCATGCCTTTAATTCCAGCACTTGTGAGGCAGAGACAGGCGGATTTCTGAGTTCGAGGCCAGCCTGGTCTACAGAGTGAGTTCCAGGACAGCCAGGGCTATACAGAGAAACTCTGTCTCGAAAAACCCAAAGAGAGAGACAGAGAAACAGAAAGAGAACCAATAGGATGAATTTTATTATTACTATTTTTTAATTATTATATGAATTTATTATTACTATGAGTTGTTGTTGTTGTTGTTGTTGTTGTTGGATCAGCTTACTGAACTATAGTAACCAGTTAGTTATCTCACACCTGAGAGCTGGTAACCTGGTAATAGCTCTGTCCCCAAAGCTGGGTCCGGTGGCCCCAATCTGATGCTTGAAGGTTCCTAGGGAGCTACTGCTCCCTACTCAGTGACAAAAGTCTGGGAACCCTAGTACAGTGCAGAAACCAGGGCCAGCAGTAACAGCCCACAACACCTCAGCGGCAGGAGGGAAGACTGAGCTAGCCAACAGCAAACCACCTCTCTTCCTCCACACCCTGTGTTAGTATCTGGACTGCGGCCAAAATGTGGTTCCCCTGCTGGGGATGGGTCTCCCCACACCAGTTACAGGCAATCGGGGCAGTTCTTCAGGTGGAGCTCCCCACACCGGCAATACTAATCTGTGGCCACTTAGCATTAAAAGCAACCATCATACAGCCCCCAAAATGTCCGCAACCTGTGACGAGGGCCGGTGTGTCAACGAGACTTTTGCAACTGTGGTTAAGTGAACTGTGGAGGTTACCACAATCATCTATGTAAGTCCTTGCTGAGATCACAGGGGTCCTCATAGGAGGGCCAGGGTGAGCCAGATGCCGGAGAGGAGGCAGGAAAGAAACCTCAGAGGCAGCGACTGGATGGGCGGCAGCAAGGACCTGAAGCTGGAAGAATCCACGATAGGATCCTCACCTCCCAGCATGCCTTTCACCAATTCAACTTCTTCAGTCACTGGTTTATTTGCATCAGTGTGGACTCCCATTTAGTTCACACTTTGAGCTATAGCCCAATACTCCTTTACTCGGCCCTCTTGAAGTGGACGTTTCAGGATAGGTCATGTGGAGTCACGTGGTGTTTTGCTATGACAGACTCAAGTGGTGTTTTGCTGACCCCTGAGAGGACACGATTGGAGCGTTGTGTATAAATAGGATTCAGTGGACAGTGAAGGTGCTAGCTTCGCAATACTTGGTTGGTCTTGAGGCTTCATCCTTGCTGGTCTTCACCTCATTGAGAGAGGCACGGCAGAGAACTTCTCCTGGCGTCCTGGCTGGTCCTGATCACTGTGACTGACTCATTTCAATTTGACGGAGGCCTGGCAGTTTCTGCTACACCATGCCACCACTGCTAATTTGTGTTTTGCTATCCTGACACTACTAAAGTGGACTGCTGATATCCTGACAAACAGAGATTGAAATCACCCCCAAGGAACTACTTCTAAACAGCTCCACATCCCCTTGTCCTATTTACCATTTTTTCTCCCCTACCTTTTGATAGTGGGGTGGAAGGGGGGGGGGGTCAAAGCACTTTAAAACTAGGTTTTTTAAAAAATCTAAGCCTAGCTGGTCGTGGTGGCGCATGCCTTTAATCCCAGTACTGGGGAGGCAGAGGCAGGCAGATTTCTGAGTTCGAGGCCAGTCTGGTCTACAAAGTGAGTTCCAGGACAGCCAGAGCTATACAGAGAAACCCTGTCTCAAAACAAACAAACAAACAAACAAAAAAATATATAAGCCTACATCCTCCACATTCTTTTTTAAAACAGCTATCTTTTTTCTGTATAGATAACCAACACATCAGTAGGTATTTCTGTGCTGGGATTACACAAAGATTCTAAAAAGCAGATATGCATTTGGGAAAAGATTTTTCTCCAGCCCTGTAAATTTGGAATACAGACTACATCTATCTTGGAGTAGACATGGAATACTATATCTCATTACAGCAATAATACAAAAGGAACCATTACTCACACTGACAGACAGACTGCTGTCTGTCCCCAACACGTGATGTGGACGGGCTCCAAGACCTTCTCATGTACACCAGTAGCCTCAGATGCTCAACTCTTTAGTGGTGCAGTATTTGCTAACAGCAGGCGTATACTCTATTTATTTCCTTGTTTGCTGCTGTCAAATGTGCATGTGTGCATGCAGCTAGCTGCATGTGTCCCTGTGGTTGGAGGCCAGAGGACAAAATTTGCCATCATCCTCAGGTGCCATCCACCTTGTTTTGTGAGCCAGTGTCTTTCCTGGCCTAGATCTCCCCGATTCCACTAGGCTGGCTAGCCTGGGAGTCCCAGGGATCCCCATTTCTGCCTCCCTATGACTGAGATACAAACAAAACAGCTTATTTGGATCATTTATTAAAGGCCAAGGCTCACACTCAAACCCAACGTTTTGTGTGGGACCCGGGACTGGAACTCAGATCCTCAGGTTTGCCCAGCTGACACTTAACTGTCTCCCCAGACTTCCCAATAACCTCTAGGTCACGCTTACATTAGTTAGGATATGTAACACCATGTCAGCGCTATGCACATAGTTGCTATACCTGATGTGCATGTGTATGATCGTGTACATACGCACTTGTGTATACATACACTGGAGGCCAGAGGAGGATGCCAGTGTCTTTATTAATCACTTAACCAACCAGTTTGGAGGGGACAAGTCTCGTACAGAGCTGGGAGATTACCAACTGGCCAGACTGGCAGGCGGTAAGCCCAGGGGTCTGTCTGTTTCTCCCAGGAACCAGGGTTACATGGCCTTTTCAAGAGTGCTGGGACCCTGAACTCCAGTTCTTCCGCTTCCTGAGCTCCCTCCCAAGTCCTTCTATACGGTGTTGTTTAGAAAACAATGACCAGGGAAGAATTCTATGCAGATGTGATTTTTCTTCAGAGTTTTTAATCCTCATTTGTTTGACTCGGAGTCTGCAGATGTGGAGGGCTGACTGTAGACTTCACACTCAAATAGGCAGATGGGTCAGTAATGTCTGGGAAGTGTTTTGTCAGTTCTTCTCAATGATTTAAGATAATGTCATAGTCTGTTTGAGGTGACTTTATGCTCAGCAAGCCTGACAATGACCTAAGTTACATCCCCAGAGCCTATGAAAGGGTGGAAGGAGAGAACCACGAAGTTGTCATCAGACACACACACGCGCACACACACACACACACACACACACACTGAGATACACATGGCCACTCGCACATCCAAGAGCATGCACATACACATACACTTGTAAGCAAAACTTCCCAGACAAAAGCCGAGTCTGCAAAGGCAGAATGGCCGATTAGGGCTTCTGCAGAGGGTGGAATGCCACAAAGTCCACAGCCATATATATCATCTTGGGCCATCTTTGGTGTGTTTAACAGCCATTTACTGCCCTCCTCTGTGCCTGACTTAACACTGCTGAGACCATTTGGAAAAATCATTTGGAACTTACCAACAGACCCCTTAGTTTCCAACCAATGCGGCCAGCATCTAAGGCCTATAGCAGAGTTCTCCCGCTTTGCTGTGACCCACCTATCCATAGACCTACCCATGGATGTATTGGAAGCATATGTTACATTATGACTTTCTCTATTCTGTTGCTTGTTACATGAGATTACTACCTCGTTGGAGCATAGAGTTTAAGGAAACCTAATCTGTGTTCCCCAGCCATCACGCCAGAATGAACCATCTCTGTTCCTCTGTGGTAAGAGCTGTTTTGTGCATTCACATTAAAAAAACAAAAAACAAAACAAAACAAAAAAACAAAAAACAAAAACAAAAAAACAAAACAAAACAAAAAAAACTCTAAAGAGTTAGGGGCTAGAGAGGTGCCCCAGCCATAAGGAGGACTTGTTGTTACTGCAGAGAACGCAGATCAATTCACAGCACCCACATGATGGTTCATAGCAATCCAGTGCCCCTTTTTGGCCTCTACAGCCACCAAACACTCCACCTATGGAACACTTACATACATGTAGGCAAAATACCCACATATCTAAATCAAACAAACAAACAACAAACCTTTTAAGAAGAATGCTTAATGTGGTCTCCACAGATGTCAGTGGTGAGCCCCAGCCACACCCAAGGATTGAGTAACACTGCAGCTATGGGCTCCTTTCTTCACAACGCCCTTATAGAAAACTGCTGCACACTCTTCCATGGTTGCCTGGAGAAGTCCGTGCTCTGTCCAAACACGGCTTCCCTTGTGGGCAGCAGAAAGCTTTCCTATTTTCTTTTCCATTCTCGGCCTTCCAAAGAGAGAATGCAGGTTTTCAGGATGTTTTAACATCCAGTGTCCCCATTGGACTGAAGGACAAGGGGGTGTCACATGGGTTGGTGCTTGAGAGAAGGCAGAATGGGCAGGCCCTTGTCTAAGCACCAGGAACATTGGCCTGTGATACCCTTATAAACAAGGCTGTCTATTGTAGCACACACTTCTCAGGAAAATGGCTGTCACAGCCTCTTCCAGGGGCTCTGAAGACGGCCTGTGACACAGAGGAACTGGGCATGCAACTTTGGCTGTTTCTCTCACCAATTGTGGGACCTTGAGAAGGCAAGACACCCACCAGGACACATCTTCCTCATTTACTAAGTAGCCACCATGTCCGGGTTATGTGTACCTCCCCCGGAATATGCCAGGGCTAAGGCCTCTCCCCCTCCACTACCATTATCATGGTGGTATTTACTTAGTAAAGAGTTTTAGTACCAGCATAAGCTCTGGAAATCAGAGAAAGTCAGTTTCAAATCCCAGCTCTGCCGCTGTACCTCAATTCCCCTGTTCATAAAATGGGAAAAACTGCATAAGTGATGAAGATTAAAATTAAATTTATAAAATTATAAGATGCACATGAGACACTTGGTGCTGAGAGTGCTGGACTCAGGAGCATGAGCTACTGCAGTCAAAGAACAGGGCTTCAGATAGCCCGTGAGTATAACAAAATAGCTACCGGATCAGCTTCAGAGACACAGCTCAGCCTTATTCGGGGTGAATCAGGGGTTATATCGTTTTTAGGGAGGCGGCTAAGGGTTTCTATGGTGGGTACATATCATTGGCTGAAGGCTAAGGTACTGCGATACCTCATTAGCATGGGGAGGCATTTGGAGAATCTCAGGTGCTTGCTGAACAGGTAGGGGTGTGGAGTTCGAGATCCCTCAGGCAGAGAAGAGGAAGCCTCACTGACAAAGGGAGTCTGCCATTTTGTCCCAAGCTCAGGGCTTTCTGGCAATCTCAAACTTCTACCTTAGCAGTAAGGTTTCCTGACATATAATGATAAATAATTGCTAAGGAAATCACCTACAGATTATTTCTAGTGGTTGTTGCACAAAATACTGACATAACATCGGACTGTTTAACATTCTCTGTGGAGGAGCTTTCCGCTGACACCTTTTTATAAGTTGAGCATTATTATAAGTGTGCACGGTGAAAGCAAATTTTTCTCTCTCCTGCTCATGCAGTCCATGACTAGCCATTAAATCCATTACTCTCACAGGCCAGGCCTTAAGTAATAAATAAAGGAATTCCAGGATGTAATACATACTACTTCCTCCAACTTTCCTCCAATGAGTCTCTGTCTCCTACCTTTCACCAATTCACAATTGTGCCTCCGTGCCATGAATCCATCACGAGGTTAATCTGCCTACCAAGTCTTGGGATCTCATCTCTGAGAACTCCATCACAGACACAGCTAAACATGTACATTTCTAACCTAATCATGAAGATGACCAAAGCTACCAGGAAAAGTGTGGCAGGTGGCTCTGTGGTGACAGTAGCATGTGGCCAGGACCATTCACATTTTCATATGTCAGCAGAGCAGGAACTGGTGGGCAGGAAGCCTTAGGAACTACTTTGACCCTCCAGGCCCTGCCCACAAAAGCCCCGGCCCCAATGAGTCCTCAACTTCCGAAGACAGCACCACCAGCTTTGATCAAATGTTCAAAGATGTGAGCCTTCGCATGTGGTAGCATTCGCATTCAAACCAAAGCAGCTTTCTAAGGTCACACTAAGATCTTGACAGGGCTTGATCCCTCCAGCTCTGGTCAACACCCTACATTGATCTCTGGCTATGCTCATACCTGGCTGGCTTCACAGCTGAGGGCTTGAAGAGTCTCTGCTCTGATTTACTTCCAGTTGCTGTGATTAAAATAAATAAATAAGTAAACAACCTCTCACCAACAGCAGCTTGGGGCAGAAAAGACTCCTTTGGCTTATACTTTCAGGTCGCATAGTCCATCATAGAGGGAAGTCAGGGCATGAACTCAAACAGGAGCCTGAAGCAGAAAGCTTGGGGAAATGCAGCTTGGTGACTGACTCAGGCTCCGTTCAGTGAGCCTCCTTATGTAGGCTGGGTCCACCTGCCCAGAAAGTAACACCAGTAACTGTGAGCCAGCCCCTCCCACAACAACTCTCAATCAAGACCATCCCCCACAGACATGCCCACAGGCCAATCTAATCTGAGCAGCCCCTTAATTAAGGTCTAAAGTAACTCTAGGCTGTTAGCAATTAAAGCAAATGAGGAGAGTGGGGCCAGAGAGATGGCCCTGTGCTTAAGAGCAAGTACTGCTCTTGCAGAGGACTGGAGTTCAGATCCCAGCACCCACGTCAAGTAGCTCACAAGCACCTGTCACTCCAGCCCAGAGAATCCGATGTCGTCTTCTGACCTCCACAGACAACTACACTTATGTGCAGTTCATGTGAACACATGCAAACACCGACATACACACGATTAAAAGTAGAAACAATTTTCAAAAGTTAAATAGAAGAATCACCTTCCCTTTTCTCCCCCCACTGTCGTATAACTGGCGGCTTCCAGAGAGAGCAGGTTCCCTGACCTCAGGATACCCTTAGCTTCCTGTGCCACAGATCCAAAGCTCAGGCATGCCAGGTTTGGGTGGCCACGAACCTTGCTTGAAACGCCTGGCAGGCAGTGCTGTTCCTGACCCCCAGGTACTTGGCCTTGGATGGTTATATATATTTTCTTTCTGCATGGAGGGGGAAAAAGATTTAGCATATTTCTGTTTAACTAATAAACATGTGATTCCAAAGGACTCTGCAAGCGATTATTGCCTCCAAATAGCACAGAGGCCAGCCCAAGTGGGAGACACAGAAAAGCATTGAGTGGGGCGGAAACATCTGAATTTTATGGCAAAGAGGCCCTTCAAAATGTAAGTGTTGCTAGCATGATCCCAGAGGGATGGAAGGGATACCTTCCAAGGCTCTCCCACATTCAGAGGTGCTCTGTATCCCAGAGGACCTGAAGGTCAGGAGGAGGGGGGTAGGGGAGTGTGATCAGCCAGAAGGTTGGCCCAGGAGCCCTGTGTGTACACAGGCAGGCATGGTGGCCTCAGCCCCCAAGAGCTTGGCAGCTGTATTCTACAAGAGAGGGAAATGTTCCCAGAGCCATCATTACCACCAGAAATGACTTGGTTGGTTTAATTGCTGCACATAAATCACTCTGTGTTTGTTCCAAGGGGTCAAGGGCATTGCCTATTGGCTGCTGAATCTTCAGCTCCTCTAACAGTGTCTAGCACAGAGCAGAGGCCAGTTAACATTCTCTAGTGATACACGTGACCCACCATCATGACAAATGGTCCTGTATTCCCACTACCACAGGCTGGACACCTACAGCCTGGTGTGGTTAACAGTATCTTCCTTACTCATGTTTGATGTTTGTCTGCTTTAAATAATAAATAGTATAAATTCATATCTTTTCCCTAAATCTCAGTTCACTCAGTCCATTAGACTTAGATGCATTCATAATAATTACTATTGGCTGTAATTCAGTGATTGATTGGTATGTGCCTGTCTTAGTTAGGATTTCCATTGCTGTGAAGAGACACCATGACCAAGGCAACTCTTATAAGGACAACATTTCATTGGGGCTGGCTTACAGATTCAGAGGTTCAGTCCATTATCATCAATATAGGAAGCATGGCAGAGCCCAGGCAGGCGTGGCGCTGGAGAAAAGGCAAAGACCGTCCAGGCAGACATGGTACTAGAGAAGAAGCCAAGACCAAGAGTTCTACATTTTGTTCCCAAGGCAAACAGGAGAAAACTAATATCTTTCAGGCAGCAAAGAAGAGAATCTCAAAGCCCACCCCCACAGTGACACACTTCCTCCAACAAGGCCACACCTCCTAATAGTGCATGCCACTCTCTGAACCAAGCACATTCAAATCACCACATGACCCTACATATATATCACTGAGTTCTTTAAACAACTCTTAGATTTGTGTTATGTCTCTGTGATACTGAGAAAGAACTGAGACTTGGACTGGGGAGCTCAGAGCTCAACGCATTTTCTGTGCAAGTATGGAGACAGATGTTCAAATATCAGGTCTAGCATGTGAGTGTGAGGCCAACCTGGTTTACAAAATGGGGGAAGACAAAGAAACTTAGAGAGATCCTGTCTCCAAAAAAAAAAAAAAATGGTTTTGGCTGGACATTTGGAAGGCAAAAAGCAGAGGATCTCCACATCAAGCTGGCTAGCAAGGCTACCCGTATCCATCAACTCTGGGTTTGATTGAAAGACCCTGCCTTAACAAATAAGATGGGACAGCAACAGAGAATGACATCAGCCTTGGGCCTCCACATGCATGTACACATGCATACCACATACATAAACATGTAGGAAAAAATAAAAAGAAAGAAATAAAAAGAAATTGGAACTTAGAAATACTACAAAGCTTTACCTAGATTCTCTCTCTCTCTCTCTCTCTCTCTCTCTCTCTCTCTCTCTCTCTCTCTCTCTCTCTGCCTCCCACCACTAAAACTCCACAAGGACAAACTTCAGCCCCAGTCCTTTCAGGAGACCCGGGGTTATTCAGCCTTCTCCGAGGGAGCCGTCAACTGTACTCACCCCTCCCTCAAGGCAGGCAGGTCCAAGCCCTGAGAGGGAGCATGGCGGAAGCAGCCCTCGCCTGCCCAAGAAGAAGAGGGTGCAGCCTGGTGAAAACTTCCAGGGTTTCAGTTAATATAAGACCTTCCCTTGGTAGGGCTTCCCTCTTCTCCTTTAGAAAGTTTTCAGAGCTCTAATCACAAGGCACCAATTCCAAGACTCCTCAGGCTTAAGCATCTTAGTGAGTCACTCATGAAGTCCAATCCTAGATAGGATGGATACCTTCTGGTGACATTTTAAGTAATGGTGGTGCTGTGGGCACTGTTGGGATGGACATGGTTTGAATAAGTATGACCCCCAGAGACTCATGTGTTTGAATGCTTGGCCATAAGGAGGTGTGGCCATAAGGAGATGTGGCCTTATTGGAGGAGGTGTTGCCTTGTTAGAAGTCAGTCTTTGTGGAGGTGGAGCTTTAAGGTCTTAAATGATCAAGCTATGCCCAATAAGAAACACATCTGGTCCTCTTCTGCTGCCTATGGATCAAGATTTAGAACTTTGACTCTCCAGCACCATGCCTGCCTGCCTGCTGCCATGCTTCCCACAATGATGATAATGAACTAAACCTCTGAAACTGTAAGCCAGCCCCAATTTAATGTTCACTTTTATAAGAGTTGTCGTGGTCATGGTGTCTCTTCATAGCAATGAAACCCTTTCTAAGACAATGGGTTAGTTTACCCCATAATACTTGTACATTAGAAACTTGGTCCTGGTATAGCAATGCTAAGAGGTGGGGAGACCTTTCAGAGACAGAGCATTGGGTATGGAGGAAAGGAACATGGCTCCCCTTCTCCACTTCTGTCTCTCTGTCTCACCATGCAATCTGCCTCTAGCAGGTTCTCTTATGGCAATGCCATGAAGGGATGTAGCCAAGGAGTCCTCACTGGATTCCAGATAAGGTCACCCAGTCTTAGATCTTTGGCCTTCAGAATTGTGAGAGGAACGAAAACCTCTTCCTTATGAAGCACCCAACCTCAGCAACAGAAAATGGACACTCCTCTGGGCTCCTGGGGCTCTCTGAGGACAGTCTTTCAGGAGAATCCTTTCCTATCAGATTTATGCTCCCCCATAAGAGCTTGAACACTTCTTCAATCAGCATCCCTCTCTACCCTGAACCCTGAGACCTCAATGAGCCAACCATCCCAATAACCTAAAACATCATCATCTCTGTCCACCCGGAAAAATAAGGTCAGGGACCAGTGAGGACCCCTTGGCTACAGCACTTCATGGCATCGTCGTAAGAGGCAGAGACTGCATGGTGAGACAGGGAGACAGAAGTGGAGAGGGGGAGCCATGCTCTATACTCAATGCCCCATCTCTGAAAAGTCTCCCCACCTCTTAGCATTGCCACATTGGGACCAAATTGCTAACACACGAGTGCTCTGGGACAAACTAATCTAAGGGCATCAGAGTCCGACTCAGAAGGGTTTCCTAGTTTAGGAAGAATGTTTTCCAGAGAAGAGCTACATGGCCTTCTGGAGTTCTACTCTCTCTCCCAGAGGAGTCTCTGCATACCATTCCTAGTGGCCTCCTCAGAGAGGAGGCCATGTGATCACCCTTAGATCTCTACCAGGGCTGACCTCCAAAATCAATCTCACTTTGACTCCTTTGGCAGAGCACTCCAGTGTGTGTGCCAAGGAAGTGGTCCTTTGGCTGGGGTGGGGGCAGCAGGGGGCTGTTAGTCGGCAAGGAGAAGCCTTGTAACTGCAGCTGGGTCCAGTCATGGCATCTGAGTCTGGAAACCAAAGGCAGCATGGGTTAGAGAGAGGGGAGGGAGGCTTATTTAGAAACTACATCACACCATCCAAATTAAACAGACCATTTGCTCAAGTCCAATTTCCACCTCTGATCCTGTCTCCACTGATTCTTACCCTGTGTAAGAGCTTCCTCCCTTCCCAGAGTGCCCCCCCTTCCCCATGGATTCAAAGAATTCTCTTAATTATCTATAAAAACATACTGTCAGCCATGCTGCTTTCATGGGGCTCAAGCCTTACAGCTTAACTGATTTCTTCCCTGTCACGGTGACCAAATAGCTAGCAAACCAAGGAGGAAAGATGTCTTCTGGCTCGTGGTGCGAGGGATACAGTCCATCATGGTAGAGGAGGCATGGCAGCAAGACCCACACCAGTGTGAGTGAAAAACTGCTTGCTTCTGGGGCTGGAGAGATGGCTCAGTGGCTAAGAGCACTGACTGCTCTTCCGAAGGTCCTGAGTTCAAATCCCAGTGACCACATGGTGGTTCACAACTATCCATAATGAAACCTGATACCTTCTTCTGGGGTGCCTGAAGACGGCTATAGTGTACTTACATATAGTAAATAAATAAAATCTAAAAAGAAAGGAGAAAAGAAAAGACTGCTTGCTTCCATCTCAGCGGGTCAGGGAACAACAAGGAGGATGCAGGTACGCTGCTTATGTTTTTTTTGTTTTGTTTTTTTTCCCGAGACAGGGTTTCTCTGTGTAGCCCTGGCTGTCCTGGAACTCACTCTGTAGACCAGGCTGGCCTCGTACTCAAAAATCTGCCTGCCTCTGCCTCTGCCTCCAAAGTGCTGGGATTAAAGGCGTGCGCCACCACTCTTTTTTTATTCCTTTTTGTGCATATCTGTGTGTGGTGTGCTTGTGTATATGCATTTCTGGTATGTGTGTGGGGGCACACGTGTGTGCTTGAGTTTGTGTGTCTGTAAGCATGTGTGCATTTGAAGGCTCAATGTAAGGAATCGTCCTCCATAACTCTCCCACCTTGTTCACTGAGGCAAGGTCTCTCAATCAAACCCAGAGCTCACTGATATGGCTTGTCCCGCCAGCTGGCCTGCTCTGGGGAATAATGTCCTATCTCTGCCTTCTGGGTCTCTGGGGATCTGAACATGGGGCCCCACTTGTATGGGAAGTGCTTTAACTGTTGTGCCATCTCTCCAACTCCTTTTTATTCCGTCTAAGACCCCAGACCGTGGGATGGTGCCACCCACACTGACAGGACATCTTCCTCCTCAGTCACACCTCTTTAGAAATGTCCTCATAGACACACCCGCTCAGAGCCATATCTCCTAGGTGATTCTAAATCCAGCCAGGCCACAGTGAAGACTAACCTTAGAAGAAGTCATCGTCCTTTTGCCCTGGGAACGTATGTTCCACCCACCAGGAACCATGATTCATATCTTGCGAACGTTTGCCTGTTTTGTGCAGAGATCTTGTTTTGTGTTTCTGAGGAAACTGTGAGCTCCCTGGAGCCCAGAACTGGGCTGTGTATATATTTTGTTTGTGACAGTAAGTGCCCTGTGGTTCTGAACTCTTAGGAACTGTTCAGGTGTTTGGAGCTGTACTGAGCTGAAGGGAATTAAAGAGAGACCACAGCCAAGCATGACGTCACCAGGCACCGACTGGGGAAACGGATGGTGGATTCCAATGTCAGGTGAGTCACAGTAGGCAGGCCCAGAATGTATGATGAATCACACACAGGCCAGTGCCTGATACAGCAGCTATGCAGATACTGCACTGGAGAGCTCTGTCTGAATGCTCAGAGAGGAAGAAGAGGGTGGCCTCCCAGATATTTGGATGAAGACAACACCAACTCACAACTAGGCTAATGCCTGGCGGAGCCTCACTAGGTCAGGGGCCTGGCCCCAAAGGGTTGCTGCTTATTAATCCAAAGCAAGGACGGAGCGCAAAGCATATGCATTCACCTCCTGCTGTGTCCCAGGAACCCAAGGGCCTGGGAGCTGCACGACTCCCCAGGTCACAGCAACAGCCACAATGCCTCAGTCTCCCACCTCCAAGTCCAGCTGTTCCCAAGCTCAAGCAAAGAAGGCAAAGAAATACAGGTATGATGGCACATGCCAGCTCTAAGGGGGACGAGCCAGGAAAGATCACAAGTTTGAAGCCAGCGTGCTACAGAGTGGAACCCTGTCAAAAGAAAAGAATTTTAAAAAGTGAACATTGTGGTAAAACTTGGTGAGGGAACAGGACAATACCCCTTGTGTGGATGTGCACATGTGTGTGGGTAGGTATGTACATGTGTGTGCATATCTTTGGAGGCCAGGAGTCAACCTCAAGTGTCATTCCTCAAGAGCCATGTGGTGGCTATTCTTGGTTGTCAACATGATTGCATCTAGAATTTGCTAAAACCCAAACAGCTAGGCACACCTCTGAGGAAGTTGTTTTCTTTTTCTTTTTCTCCTTCTTTTTCTTTTTCTTTTTCTTTTTCTTTTTTCTTTCTTTTTTTTTTTTTTTAATTTATTAGATGTAGGTACACTGTAGCTGTCTTCAGACACTCCAGAAGAGAGTGTCAGATCTCGTTACAAATGGATGTGAGCCACCATCGGAAGAGCAGCTGTGCTCTTAATGGCTGAGCCACCTCTCCCGCCTGGAGGTTGTTTTCTTAATCGAATCATTGGATGTGGGAAGACCCACCTTTAATCCAGACCTTTTGAGGTGGGAAGATCCACCATTAATCTGGGCCATATGGTTTGCTGGCAGTCTATATGAAGGACACGGGAAGAGGAAGCTTGCTCTCTTTGCAGGCTTGCTGCTGCTCTTGCTGGCAAGTCCATTCCTTTACTGGCATTAGAGCCTACCCTTAGGGGATTCCGGTGTACACTGAAGACCAGTCAAAACATACAGCCTCATGTACTGAACAACTACTGGAGTCTTGGTACACTGTCTTCCATTGGTAGATAGTCATTGTTTGACTAGCTGGACCACAGCTTGTAAGCTGTTCTAATAAATCTCCTGTGTGCGTGCGTGTGTGCGCATGCGTGTGTGTGTGTGTGTGTGTGTGTGTGTGTGTGTATGTGTGTATGTGTGCGTGTGTGTGTGTGTGTGTGTGTGTGTGTGTGTGTTCATTCTATCAGTTCTTTCCCTCTAAAGAACACTGACTAATACAGTCCATCCATCCATGCTTTTTTTTTTTGAGGCAGGGTCTCTCCCTAGCCTGGAGTTTTCCAAGTAGCTGGCAAGCCCCAAAGATCCACCTGTCTCTGCTCCTTCTTGCTGGGGCTACAGACATGTGCCACCATGCTTAGCTTTCTTCCTTTTCTTTTTTTCCATGGATTCTGGGCTCAAACTTGGGTCCTCAGGCTTGCAAGTCAAGCATTCCACCAACTGAGACATGTCCCCAGCACCCCCCCCAGGACAATATCCCTTTGCAAGATCACTGTAAATTATAATAGGAACCTTCTACAAATCAGGCAGAATTGGTGGAGTTCATGGTGAGCAGTACATGGAGTATTCACCAGAGTCATGCTGTTGGCCCAGGCTACTACAACCACATAATGGGGCTCAGCCAACTGTGAGGAGACCCTCATACCGAAAGTTCTAGAGACTGGGAGGCAAAGACCCAAGTATCAGCATGGCTGCTTTTTCCTGAAGCCTCTCTTCTAGATGCTCCCACAGCACCGCATGCTTCCCTCTGTGGGCATGTCCTACAAGGACACCAGTCATGAGCCACAGGGAGTCTTGCTAACAGTATCATATCGCTCAATTAGCTCTTCAACATCTCCAGACCTGGAGGGTCCAGTGTCCCCTCTTCAACATAGGACATTGGAGAAGGCACAGTTTGGCCCAGAGCACCCAGTCATGTCTTCCTCTGAATATGCTGGTAGGAGTTGTCAAAATGCTCCCCCTCTCTCAAGGGTATGTGGGCTAGTGTGTTTGAACATTGATCTAGAATTTACCATGAAGATGAGGGTCTGCAAAGTCCAACAGCCATAACAGGACACAGCCTTGAGGGTCACCACCTAGCACTCAGGAGGAACTGCCCTGGACTGGTCTAATGACCTTGTCACATTCTCTCAATGTGCTCCACCCAGCTCCCTGTGCAAGTACAGAGTAAGTGGAGAACTTTCTAGAAGAAACAGAGATTCATCTGCCCCTTTTGACATGGAACAAGACTTCTGGGTTAAAGAGTGAAGGGCAGCTAACTGGATGTGGTAGGATCACGCCTGTGATCCCAGCACTCTGAAGATCGGAGGCAGAAGGTTCAGAAGTTCAGGGTTATCCATGACTACATAGGGGATTGAAGGCTATCCTGGGCTGCATGTGGCTCTGTCTTTTAAATTGAAGAAAAAGAAGAAGAAGAAGAAGAAGAAGAAGAAGAAGAAGAAGAAGAAGAAGAAGAAGAAGAAGAAGAAGAAGAAGAAGAAGAAGAAGAAGAAGAAGAAGAAGGGGAAGGGGAAGGGGAAGGGGAAGGGGAAGGGGAAGGGGAAGGGGAAGGGGAAGGGGAAGGGGAAGGGGAAGGGGAAGGGGAAGGGGAAGGGGAAGGGGAAGGGGAAGGGGAAGGGGAAGGGGAAGGGGGGGAGGGGGAGGGGGAGGGGGGAGGGGGAGGGGGAGGGGGAGGGGGAGGAGCTGATTTGTAAAGAACTTGGCTACTATGCAGGAGTCCTGGGCTCATACCCAGAGCTTGGGTGCTGGATAAGATAGTGTAACCCCTTTATCCCAACCCTTAGAAAATGGAGGCAAAAGGATCAGAAGTTCAAGGTCCTCCTCAGCTACACATCGAATTCAAGGCCAGCCTGGGATCCATGAGAAGCTACAGTGAATGAGAAAAGGAAGGCTCCTGGCTCCTCCACTCAAGACCTGAGGCCGCCAGGGCTGCTACCAGCCTAGACACCAGCCTAGACACCAGCCTACACTGTGTGTGTGGGGGGGGGGGGGGGGGAGCTCCTCCCTCTGCTTCACGCTTTCTTCAGATTCTTCAAGAGGCTTCAGCAGCTTCCTGCAGACAGAAATCTGCCACTGCCTGCCTGCTTTTGGAAACTCATGAAAGCAAACCAAACACAGCACCGGGCTGTTCCCCATCTGGGAAACCATCTTCTGATTGGTTTTACTTTTTCTTTTCTTTTAGTCACAAAGACAGCATGTGAACCCTACTACACAGAGCCGGTTGTATGCTGTTTCTCAAAATAGACAGAGTGGATGTGTTATGAACTAAGCCAAAGTTGGAGGAAGAAGAATTGATAAGCAAAAACAAAACAGATTTAAAACAAAAAAAACAAAAAAAACAAAAACAAAAAACAATCCTAGGGCTGAAGAGACCACGTGGGGGGTTGAGTGTGCGCTGCTCTCAGAGGGCCCAGATTCAGCTCCCAGCACCCCACTCTCAACTGCCTATGGTGTCAGCTCCAGGAAATCCAATACCCTCTTCTGGCTTCTGTGGGCACCACATATATACAGAAATCCACACACAGACACAGATACAGATACAAACACATTAAAATAAAAATAAATAAATAAATAAATAAATAAACAAACAAAACAAAACAAAACTCCCCCCCCCCCCCGCCCCCCACGAGACAGGGTTTCTCTGTATGGCCCTGGCTGTCCTGGAACTCACTTTGTAGACTAGGCTGACCTCGAACTCAGAAATCCCCCTGCCTCAGCCTCCCGAGTGCTGGGATTAAAGGCGTGCGCCACCATTACCCTCTTGCCAAGGAATTTGAGACGCGGGCAGGGCAAGTTTGTCTAGATCCTACCAGAGCAACATGGAGGGAACATCAGAAATGCCTGTGACCCTGGCTGACTCAGCAGAGCTCATGCAAATGAGCATGTAAATGAGAATGCAAATGAGCACGTCTCCCCACCTACCCAGCCGCACAGCTTTGTGAACAGGGTGGAACTTGGGTTGCTTGATGACTCTCAGGTCAAACAGTCCCGTGGTCTGCATTTGTCAGAAGGCCTGGGTTTCACTGAACTAGGGAGCGAAACCCTCAAACTGCCCACATGTTTCTCATTCAACCCCCACTTCCTCCCACCAGGGGTTTTCCTTTGCAAAGTCGGTGGAGCAGGTATGGAAGGTGACTTCCCAAACCTGGACATAAAGGTACCTTTGCTTCCGGCTGAGGCAACACCATGATCTAGCCCCAGGGCCTTCACAGCCCAGTGGAAAGTATGGTGGGTTCAGTTGGGAGACTGAGCCCAGGAACTCGATCTAGCTATGGCGACACACATTGCCCTCAATGTCCAAGTACACACCAACTCAGAATAGGTCCAGTTGACCAATTCTGGGTACTTGGAGATGAGAAGGGTAGGGCTGGAGAAATGGTTCAGCCAGTAAAGTGTTTGCTGTGTAGACGTGAGATCTGAGATCACTCCTCCGAATCCATGTCTAAAACAAAATTTTTCATTTAAAGAAAAAAATGGATGAGGTAAGACACGCTTGTAATCCCAGCACTGGGGAAGCAGAGATGGATAGATCCCTGGAGAATTTCAGATCAGTGACAGCTCCTATCTCAAAACAAACAAACAAAAAAACAAAAAAACAAGGTAGGGCTAGGTGCTTCCAGGAGTGAGGGCACTTGCTGAGCAAGCCTGACAACCCAAGCTCAGTCCCTGGGAGCCATGGCAAGGTGGAAGGAGGAAAGTGACTACAAAGTTATCCTGACCTCCACGAGTGTCCCACAGTGCGGGCATGCGTTTGTGTATGTACACGAGCGCATGTGTGTGTGTGTGTGTGTGTGTGTGTGTGTGTGTGTGTGTGTGTGTGTGTCTGTGTGTGTGTGTGCGCACCGTCGCGCGCACACACACCAACACACATAAGGTGAGAATATGTGAAATTTCATATGTAGAAAGCAGTGTGCTCTGAAAACATGCCAATAAGCAGTGCCTCTGTTCTCAGGATAGGGGCGTGCTCCATAATGGGCCCCATGAGCCCTCTTGTCCCCTGCAGAGGGCTCCTACCCAGGCTATTCCACACTGACCAAGGGACTACAGGTGACTGTACTCTTCCTTGAATGTGGACTTCTCTGCCAGAGGCCAAGGGTAATATTTAATATCCACAAGGGTTTAATCAAAAGGGCTTGTTTTCCACCCCACGTAATCAAAAGGAAAGGATTCCTAAACAGAGCCAACATCCGTGCACTCAGACATCTCAGCAACATGACTGGCTTTCAGAACCCTGGAACACTAATGGGCTTGAAAAGGCAGGAGTGGGCAAAGCCTCCTCCGCAGTTACCACCAGCTCATTTTTCATTCATTAAAGAAAAGTCTCACACTGGCCAAACTCAGGGTGCTATTATTCTAATTGGGAGAAAAGCCCAGACCTAATACATGATAGCCCCAAGGAATGAACAAAATTGGATGAATCAGCCTGACTTGCTGGGATAAGAAACTGAGGAAGTGGCCCAGACCTGGGCAGAAGTCCCAACCCTACAAGAGAACAGGTAAAGAAAACATTCTAGCAAGCCCATTCTTCCTGCTATGCCCAGCCCCAGCCTCAGCCCTTGCCCCAGGCCTCCTGTGTATAGATGAGGTGGATGGCTGAGCCACTGCCCCACCTGGTGAAGTCTGTCAGAAAGCCATCATATGAGGAAGCACTGAGAAAGGCCTGACTGCACAAGCCAGAAATACAGAGAAAGCAGTGACTGGCTATAGCATGGGGAATACAGAGAAAGCAGTGACTGGCTATAACATGGGGAATACAGAGAAAGCAGTGACTGGCTATAGCATGGGGAATACAGAGAAAGCAGTGACTGGCTATAACATGGGGAATACAGAGAAAGCAGTGACTGGCTATAGCATGGGGAATACAGAGAAAGCAGTGACTGGCTATAACATGGGGAATAGAGAAAGCAGGGACTGGCTATAGCATGGGGAATACAGAGAAAGCAGTGACTGGCTATAGCATGGGGAATACAGACAAAGCAGTGACTGGCTATAACATGGGGAATACAGAGAAAGCAGTGACTGGCTATAACATGGGGAATACAGAGAAAGCAGTGACTGGCTATAGCATGGGGAATACAGAGAAAGCAGTGACTGGCTATAACATGGGAACTAGGAGCTCAAGAAGAAGACACATGAGAAGAGGAAGGAGCAAGAAAAAGATCTTTGTATTAGGAAGCAGGACGGGGAGGGTATAAGGGACGTTCAGAGAGGAAACTGGGAAAGGAGATAGCATTTGAAATGTAAATGAAGAAAATATCTAATAAAAAAAGAATTCTAATAATTAAAAGGAAAAAAGAAAAAAAAGAACTTTGAAAACAGAGCCACCTCCAAAGACTCATCCCAACAGTTGGTAGCGGTTTTCTACATCATGGTCGACTCCAGAAACCATGAAAACCAATACCCTTCAAGTCTCCCTGGATCCCCCATCTCCCTATTGATGACACTTTGTGCAGCTATGAATTCCAAAGGCATCATTCTCTGAATTAGCACACTCAGGACAAGAGAGGCAAACCTTGGAGATGGTCCAAAGCCTCCTGCCACTTGAGGGTGACTCATTACAACCTCCTACAGGCAGGTGGGATGGGAAGTCCTGACTCAGACTTCCTCACTCCTTGACACGGAAGGACTCCTTGCTTCCCCAGAGCAGTTGACCAAGGACTCGTCTCAGAAGACTGTACTCAGAACCACTGAGGCGACTCTCCAGATCCAAACTTCACATCTTCAGCTCTCAGAACCCTCACCTTAGAGCATTGGTTCTGAACCTGTGGGTCACAACCAGAGTTCCCAAACATCAGAGATTCACATTACAATTCATAACGGTAGCAAAATTACAGTTATGAAGTAGCAGTAAAAATAATCTTATGGTTGAGGGGTCACCACAACATGAGGAACTGTATTAAAGGGTCACATCCTTAGGAAGGTTGAGAACTGCTGCTGTAGAGTAAGAACTTGAACAACCAGGCCATGATCTGAATGTCATCCTGTCTCAACATTTCCTCCACCAAAGAAATGAGTGCATTGCTCATGAATTCTGCCTCAGTCAAGTCCTCGGGATACAGGCATAATGAAGCCATGTTTTTTGGTAGACTCTAGCCTGAATAGGCTCTAGCCCTGCATTGTCTGGTCTTTGTTCCCTTGTAAACCTCGTGAGCTGAGCCTTTATTATTTGCATTTCTCTTAGTACTCTGGTCTTCAAACTCTCACGGAATGGTCCATCAACCTCTGCTTACAGCATCGCAGGGCTTTTCTAGCTCACGGCTCCAAACCCAGCCCTAAAGCCTATGTGGCACATGCTAAGATTTATCAGCCAGTCCTCAGTACCAATACTCGACATTGATTTGGTCATTGCTATGTTAAAGTATCTGATGAAAGAAATAACATTTTTAAAAAAGGGTTGGGTTTTTCTCGCAATTTGAGGGTACTGTCCATTGCTGCAGAAAGGCATGGTGGGAAGCAGCTGATCACACTGCATCTTCAATCAAGAAGCAGAGAGTCATGGAAGCTGATGTTATTTCCTTTTCCTTTTAATTTGGTCCAGGACCCAAGCCTGTGGAACAGTACCACCCAAGTGAGTCGTCTTACCTCGGTTAACCCAATCCAAATGCTTCCTCCCAGAGGATGGTCCCCTAGGTGACTAGATCTCGCCGAGCTGGCAATAGCCATCATCACACAATGTGTTGCTACTGAAAACGTACAACGGGACAGGTGCTTGGAAAACAGCCTGGCCGTTCCGCACACAACTCCACATGGAGTTACCATACGGCCCGAGAGAAACGCAGCGCTCCTCTCCTGAGGCAAACGAATGCCCATAGCAACACGACTCAGCAGTCGAGAGTTAGAAGCAAGCCGCATGTCCAACAGGCGAACTGGTGAGCAAATAAATCATCACACTCAAAACAGAAACAGCAGGGCTGGAGAGATGGCTCAGTGATTAAGAGCACCAACTACTCTTCCAGGAGATCCGGGTTCAATTCCCAGCACCCACACGGCAGCTCACACCTGTCTGTACCTCCAGTCCCAGAGGATCCGACATCCTCACACAGACACGCGTGCAGGCAAAACACTGATGTATATGAAATAAAGATAAACTGAAACTTTTTTTTAAAAGAAAAGCAATGGCAGTGAGGAAAGATGTACTTTCAGATGCTGAGGTGACCTGAGTGCTTACAGTTGCTGAGGCCTGTAACTGGGAACGCTACTCTGAGTGACAGGAGCCATGCGCAGAAGCCTGCACTGAACAGTTCTGTCCCTGGGAACACCCAGAACAGGAGAATCTGTAGATTCGTGATTGTTTCTGGTTAGTACTGGGGTGGTGGGATTTCCTTCTGATGTAACAATATTCTAAAATGGACTGGGGCTGGAAACAGACCTCAGAAGCTCATGTCTACTCAGTTCCCAGCACCCACCTCTGGTGGCCCACAACCAGCTGTGACTCCAGCCCTGGGGGACCTGATGCCCTCTTTTGGCTTCCTCGGGAACCTTACTCAGGTGTACAACCCCACTCACATGAGTACACATAGTTAACTGCTTTTTAACCATGGCCTGGAGAGATGACAAGGTGGTTAAGAACCACTGCTGCTCTGACAGAAGACCCAGTTTGGGTTCCCAATACCTACATGGCAACTTAGAACCAGCAGTTACTCCAGTTCCAGGAAATCTAACGCCCTCTTCTGGCCTCTGTGTACACTAGGCAGGCACATACACAGAGTAGTACACACATATGTGCAGGTAAAACACTCATACACATAAAATAAAATTTAAAAGCCTTTTTGTTTTAAATACAACCTTCAGATTCCTTTAAATTTTTAATTGACCATGATGATGAGGGTATAACTATGTAATATACTAAAGAAAGGTGAACTGAATGTTTTCAGTGGATGAATTATGCCATGTATGAATTACACCTCGTGTGAATTACACCGTGTGTGAACGCCACCCCACTCTTACTGCTCTTTTCAAAAGACATCATGCCACCAGAGCCATGCTGTCTTCAAATCCGTGCCTAAAATTTGCCCATTCTCTGGCTTTGAGGGAACTGATCCTGGCTTGAGATTTCTGGGGCCTTTCGACAGTTTGAGGTAATTGGCCATTTATGTGCACGGGCAAAGTCCTGCTTTGATCATTGCTTAAACCGCCACACTGAATCACAAGAGTTGGGAGTTTAGAAAAACATCCACCACCCTGCAGCCAGGTTTCCAAGAAAGGAGGCTCAGTTTTGGTCCTCCCCAGCTACTCCTAGCCCACCCTGCACTTGGCCTTCGCCTATCCTGTTTGGCACCCCACTCCCTCCCCTTCCCCCAGCTCAATAGCCTCTTGCCTCAGAAAACAAAGCAGCTGTAGCCATTCCCAGCTTTCCTGCCTGAGTCCTGGCTCCTCCTCATGGAGGCCAGGAGCCCTCTGTAGCTCACTCTACAAAGCTGGAGGGGTTGCTCCTTCTGCCTGCTCTTCTTATCTGCTTTTCAAGTGGGCCAGCTTTGGAAGGAACCCTTGCCTCCACCCAAGGTTAAAATGGCTATGCCTTTCTCCCCTCTCCCCCCCCCCCAGATTTCTCTAGTGTGTCCTAACACTTGGATCTTAGATCTTTATACCCAATATCTTCAGGCTGAGGTAGATGGAATGAGGGGGTGAAATTTTTTCCTATTGAGTGAATACTTTATATCTTTGTTGGGTTTTTCTTGAAGAACCTAGCATGTAACCAAGAAAATGGCTCAGCAGATGAAAATATTTGTACCACAAGCCTGACAAACTGAGTTCAGTCCCCAGAACCAATAAATAAATAAATAAACAAACAAACAAACAACAAATGCAGCCAGACATAGTGAGTGACATGTGCCTTTAGTCCTGGCACTCAGGAAGCAGAGGCAGGCAGACCTCTGTGAGTTCGAGAATAGTCTGAACTACATACTGAATTTCAGCCCAGCCAAGGCAACATAGATCTTTTCTCAAAATAGAAACAACAAATAAATGCATATCTGTAATCCCAACATTCCTGAGAGACGGGAAGCAGAGACAGAAAAATCAGGCCAAAAGCCCACAGGCTTCAGGCTTCAGTCGGGCTGGCACAGAGAAAGCCTGCCTCAACCAGGTGGAAAGAAGAATTCACTCCTAAAAGTTGTCCTCTGACCCCCACATAAGTGCCTTGGCATGCACAAGCTTACACCCACACACACACACACACACACACACACACACACCAATAAAATAAATCTTTTTGTTAATTAAAAACTAATTTTAAAAAGAAGAGTCAGCATGTAGCATGTGGTCTTTTTATTCCTGTCAAGCCTATGTCACAGATACAGAATGGATACAACGAGGGATCGGGTAACTTTCCTGACTTCTAAGTAAGCTCTGGAGCTGCAGACTGCCAGCAGCTCTCCTTCCGCCTTTGTGGGTATGCTCTTCCTGACCCCCACCTGGAGCTATTCCAGCCCAGCCACTGCGTCTCTCCTCGATTGCTTCCTCCATGGCACAACCAGCAAGGCACAACTTTGACTCTTCCAGAACACATAGAACCGAGTCACTCATTCTATTATATCGTGTCACCTGCCTATTTTCATAAGAGTAGAGTGCTCTCCCAGAAGGACACCCACCCAGAAAGTAAATTTATAGTTTTTGTCCTTTTCTATAAAGAATGCCTAGCTTCCTCAAGGCATTAGCTGTGAGATGAGATTAAAATAATAACCTTAATTGACGTGGCCATTCTAAAAAATAGTACAGAAGTTCTCAAAAATATAAAATTAAGGAACTGGAGAGATGGTTCAGTGGTTAAGAGCATTTGCTGTTCTTCCAAAGAAACACTGGGTGACTCACAATCACCTTTAACTCCAATTCCTGGAGAGCTGATGCCCTCTTCTGGACTTTGCAGGCACTCCACTCTGTGTGCACACATCCATTTAAAGACACACTGTTAGCATCGGGTGCATCCGTGTACAACTCTAAAGCTAGCTTCCACTGCCATGGCTAGGATACATGTCATCTCTAGGCGACAGCACTGCTACTGAGTCCGTTGCCATGGTACATGACACACATCCCTTTTGCGCATGTGTCACATGCTTCACGGATAAATGACACTGATCCAGAGTGCTTTTTTCCTTCTCTTCTTCCCTCTCACCTTCTCAGAGGTCGTCTCTACTAATAAAACCTCCTTTGTGAGACCTACCGCCGGTGTGATTTGTCCAGGACTGTGTCGCATATTCTATAACATGCAGACAAACACGTAAATGAAAATAGAAAGTCTGTCCATCAATGGCTATTTATTGTGTGTCCTGTGCATGTGTGTTAAAATGTTTACTCCTGGGCTGGCGAAATGGCTCAGCAGGTAAGAGCACTGACTGCTTTTCTGAAGGTCCTGAGTTCAAATCCCAACAGCCACATGGTGGCTTACAACCACCCGTAATGAGTTCTGGACGCCCTCTTTGGTGCATCTGAAGACAACTACAGTCTTATGTATAATAATAAATAAATCTTTGGGCGGGAGCAAGGGGGTTGACCAGAGAGAGCAGATGTCCTAAAGTTCAATTCCCAACAACCACATGAAGGCTCACAACCATCTGTACAGCTACAGTGTACTCATACACATTAAATAAATAAATCTTTAAAATGTTTACTCCCAAAACTATATTGAAATCTAGGTCAGAAGAAAAGTCAGTGCCAACATGAGAACATTTACAAAATACTCAGTATTCACACACCAAAACTTCAGAGTAGTCTTAGAATCACAGCAAAATTCTCCAATCTGCATGGAATAATAATGCCTATTTGGGCATTTGTTTTTCTCATTTTTTATTAGTCTTTGATAATTTCGTACAATGTATTATAATAGTATTCACACCCATCTCCCAATCCCCTCAGATCCACTTCCTTACCCACTCATCTTTGGATCTTCCCTCTCCACCTTTTAAAACCAATTAAGTATAACTTGTGCTGCCAACGAGCGATTGAATGTAAGGCCTTCCACTGGAGTGCAGCCAACTTTCCATTGACCCCACTTTTAAGAATACTGACTCTCTAGCCAGATGTGGTGTTGCAGAAGGAGGAGGAGGTGGGAGGGGAAGGGGAGGAGGGGGGAAGAAGGAGAGGGAGAAGATAACAACAATGACCCTCCTTCTCACGGCAGGAACCCATTGCCAATAGCTCCTCGGGTAGAGAGACAAACTTCATGCCT
This sequence comes from Mus musculus, assembly GCF_000001635.26. Classification (NCBI taxonomy): domain Eukaryota; kingdom Metazoa; phylum Chordata; class Mammalia; order Rodentia; family Muridae; genus Mus; species Mus musculus. Next base: position 86,331,463 of record NC_000072.6, read on the forward strand.
GCCTCTCCTCCCCACGCTGGCATTGTATCTGGCTTGAGCTTGCACAGGTCTTGTGCGCACTGTCACAACCACTGGAGTCCATCTGTGCAGCTGCCCTGCTGTGTTTAGAAAGCATAACTTCCTTGTAGCTGTCCACAGGCTCTTACAATCTTTCTGACCCCAGTTCTACAATGAGCTCTGAGCCTTCTTTTTTCATTTTCCTTTTTTGTTTTTTGAAGCAAGGGTTTCTCTGTATAGTCCTGGCTATCCTTGAACTCACGTTGTAGACCAGGGTAACCTTGAATTCACAGAGATGGGCCTGCCTCTGCCTCTGCCTCTGCCTCTGCCTCTGCCTCTGCCTCTGCCTCTGCCTCTGCCTCTGCCTCTGCCTCTGCCTCTGCCTCTGCCTCTGCCTCTGCCTCTGCCTCTGCCTCTGCCTCTGCCTCTGCCTCTGCCTCTGCCTCTGCCTCTGCCTCTGCCTCTGCCTCTGCCTCTGCCTCCTCTGCCTCTGCCTCTGCCTCTGCCTCTGCCTCTGCCTCTGCCTCTGCCTCTGCCTCTGCCTCTGCCTCTGCCTCTGCCTCTGCCTCTGCCTCTGCCTCTGCCTCTGCCTCTGCCTCTGCCTCTCACTTTATTCTGTCTCAAAACATATTCCTGCCACCCAAAAGGAAGCTACTCTGGCCACTCCTCCTCCAGTGCCTGGCGGATGGCCTGCTTTCTCTTCTCTAGGAATTTGCCTGTTCAGGATTTAAATCTTATATGTGGATTTGTAGAATACATGGTCTTTGTGTCTGGTTTCTCCCACTTAGAAATCATGTTTTAGGTTCATCCATGTTTACTCTAACATGTAGCATGTCTTCATTCATTTTTGTGTCTATATCGCATGCTGCCTTTCCCTTCACTGGCTGCCAGACATTTGAGTTGATCCCAACAAATATTGCTTATGCAATCAGAAAAAAGTTATTTGTGTCATCACATCCCTTGTATGAGATAGAAGAAGGATGGGCTGTAGGTGTCTTTTCACTATCAACCAAAGGCAAAGATATTTTCTGAATTCTAAGACTCATAGGATCGCTGTTGTTTATTGTAGAGAGAATATGTTATGTCTGTCTGGATGTGACAGCTGTCAATAATAAATCTGATGGCCTATGGTTTAGACAGAAAATAGGAGGTGGAACATCCAGGAGGCAGAAAGGATTCTGGGATAGAGCCAGATACCAGAGATTTGCCTGAGGAGATATGACAAGACAGATACACAGTACCTGAGTGCAGATAACTTAGTGGAATGTAGGTTAAAATAAATGGGTTTTGCTGGGCGTGGTGGCGCACGCCTTTAATCCCAGCACTTGGGAGGCAGAGACAGGTGAATTTCTGAGTTTGAGGCCAGCCTGCTCTACAAAGTGAGTTCCAGGACAGCCAGGGCTATACAGAGAAACCCTGTCTCAGAAAAAAAAAAATGGGTTTTAAGTTACAATCTAGTCAGAGAAGAGCTTAGCTGTACAGCCAAGGTATTTGTAAATATATAATGGGCTTGAGTCTTATTTCTGGGAGCATAGGACTGGGAGGTAAAACCAAATGGTACTTACAGTTTATTTCTTAGTTTAGGTTTTTTAAATATATATATATATATATTTATATATTTAAATATATTTTTTATATATTTTATATATTTTTAAATATATATATATATATTCTTAGTTTAGGTTTTTTTAAATATATATATCTGGGTCTGGGGAGTTGACTCTGTGGTTAAGAGGACTTGGTAGCCTTCCAGAGAACCTGAGTCCAGTTCTCAGCACCTATATAGGCTCACAACCACCAATAACCTCAGTTCTGGGTGATCTGACAGCCTCTTCTGGTCTCCAAGGACGCCTGCACTCGTGTGCACTTATACTCACGCAGGTACACACCTACACAGATTCCTAGAGATAATAAAAAAGATAAAACATGAACTGGACTTATCAGTAGACACTTGGGTGTGTGGTGTGGATGAGGTTTTATTGTAGTTTGTACCATTCTGTACTGGGCATATGTTTCAAATGAACACAAATTGCTTCTTATAGCTACACACGTTTTTTTAAAAATACTTGACTGGGAAAGGTCAGGTTGATCTACAGAGTAAGACCCTGAATCCAAAAAAAAAAAAAAAAAAAAAGGCAATAAAATAAGGAGAGGGAGATGGCTCACAAGTAAAACAGCAGCCTGATGACCTCAGCTAGATCCTGGAACACTCAGTGGAAGGAAAAAGCCAACTCCTGAGAGCTGTCCTCTGATAGAAGGTGGACTCTGCTGGCCAGGAAGAGAGCCTTACCAACACAGAGGCCTCCAGCACTTGAACTCAAACTTGTTGCCTCTAGAAGAAAGAGAAAGTGAATTTCTCTTGTGTAAGCCAGGAAATCAACAGTTTTCTTTGAGCAGCCTAAGCTAAGATACTGCCTCATGTAGAACTTGTTAGAAAAAAGAAAAGATGAGAAAATACTGTTAGCTTTATTTCATTCAAAACATTTATGTGGATCTTTCAAAGAAAAGGCCCTTTGAATTATTTAATTTTATAAAATCAAGTAAACAGATCCCCGCCAGATCGCCGCCATCATGGACACGAGTCGCGTGCAGCCCATCAAGCTGGCTAGGGTAACCAAAGTGCTGGGCAGGACCGGTTCGCAGGGACAGTGCACGCAGGTGCGAGTGGAATTCATGGATGACACCAGCCGCTCTATCATCCGAAATGTCAAAGGCCCCGTTCGAGAGGGTGACGTGCTCACCCTATTGGAGTCAGAAAGAGAAGCTCGAAGGTTGCGTTAATCTTGCAGCTGGGTTCTGGATATCCACTACTTAGCCCACGGAATGATCTGCAACTGTTAAATAAAGCATTTATATTAAAAAAAAATCAAGTAAATACACGTTACTTAACATCTAACATCGTGTGTCAGCCATGCTATGCTGAGCTCTGAGGGTGTGGACATAAGCAAGATGGCCTTGGGAGCTGATACCACAACCTAGTGAGAGAATGAAAATATTTTTGCTTCACTATATTTTATATAGTGAATAAAATGGCAAATAGTGAGAGAACCCATGTATAAAAATGAGAACCCTGTAGCTAAGACGGACTGGAAGGCCTGGGAAGATAGAAGAAGACATTCAAGGAGCTGAGTAAGCAGAGGTCTTCTGGGTCGCAGACCATAGACTCTTGTGTTGAGTAGAGATGTTCAGTTTTTCTCCCTAGAGCTATCTCCTGGGACAAAGACATGTGGAGCTGCAGTCGCAAATGGTTCATATTCAAGAGACTGTGTGCTAGCTCCATTCTGTTGCTGTGATAAAATATTCAGACAAAAAGCAATTTAGGGAAGAAAGGGCTGTTCAGATTACAATTCCAGCTTGCAGTCCATCATTGAGAATTTAAGATAAAACTCAAGTGGCCAGTCATATAACGACAGTCACTGGCAAAGAAAAGCAAATGCATGCACGCCTGCTCCCTTGCTCTTGGCTGGCATTCTCCTCTCTCACACTCTGTAGACCCATTTGCCTAGGGAATGGTGTTGCCCACAGTGGGCTGGATCCACCTACATCAACTAACAATCAAGTTAGTCCTCCATAGACACGCTCACAGGCCAACCTGAACTAAAGAATTCCTCATTAAGATCTCTTACAGGCAATTTTCAGTCGTGTCAAGTTGAGAGTTCAAACTAAGCAGCACATTCAGTGTGGCTAGAAAGAGAGGTAGGACCAGAATTTCGAGGCTGGGATCTTGGTACATTGAGTTCCTTTATCATACCACTGACTGTGTCAGCCCAAGTGTCATTTAAGCTAATTATTAGACTGACTCTCCTTCTACAGCATTCCCAGATGGCACTGACAGCTTGAACGGGATCGTGGGAACTCTGACCTGAGCTTCTGTGGGCTCAGCAAATAATGAGCCTACCCAGATGCCCCTGTTCTTCTGTGCTGGGGCCAGTTCTTGTGACCGGGACTTCTAGTCGTTGCTAGGGACACTCACAGTGAAAACCCTGGGGCTCCAATGTAGCCAGGTCTGAGCTCCATGCTACACCTGGGTCTGAACTCCAACTAACTCTAGGCTGTACCCAGCTCGGGTTTTCCTCAAGTTCCGCCCTTGCCCTGCAGCCCTATCCCAGGAACTTCCAAATCTAGATTTCATGGCAAGAGAGCACCGTACTGTGCTGTGTGACGACCCCCACTTACCACTTCCACTGGCTGCACCAAGCTGCCAGAACTCCACATTAAGCCTCCTTTCTTTGAACAGGAAGTGCCTTTGGCACAGCCTAAAAGTAATGTTCCAAACGCTGGAGGAGCACCACCCACAGCTGGCTGCGCTTCCTCTGCCCCTCCTTTGGGTAGAAGGGGGTCACAGGGTGGAATAAGGCAATCTGTGGTAGAGGCAGGGGAGCAGCCCTTACTATAGCTTTTCTCTCTCTAGAGTTTGGCAAACCTTGGGTCATGTTTGCTAAGTAGAAGGCTAGGACCTCTAGGCTAAGATGGGAAAAAGCCCTCTGCAAGGAAGGCCCAGCAAGCAGCATAGATCTACTGCGACTACTGATGGGGTGAGGGGAACTCTGCCTCCTCCGCATTAAGGGAGGGGGAGATTGCTCAGCCAGTAAAGAATGTGTCATTCACGCATGAGGACCTACCTAAATTGCATCCCCAGCTCCCTGTAAAAGGCCTGAACGTGCCTCTAATCCCTGGGCTGGGGAGACAGGAAGATCCCTGAAGCTATTGCCCAGTCAATGGAGCCTACTCAGTGAGCTCCGGTTTCAGTGAGAGACTGTCTCAAAAATTAAGGTAGAGGGGTTAGAGGTTAGAGAGATGCCTCCGTGGTTAAGAGTGCTTATTGTAGCTGGGCGTGGTGGCGCACGCCTTTAATCCCAGCACTCGGGAGGCAGAGGCAGGCAGATTTCTGAGTTCGTAGGCCAGCCTGGTCTACAAAGTGAGTTCCAGGACAGCCAGGGCTATACAGAAAAACCCTGTCTCGAAACAAACAAACAAACAAACAAAAAAAGAGTGCTTATTGCTTTTGCAGAAGACCCAGGATCAGTTCCCAGTACCCACATAGCAGCTTACAACTGTAACTTCCGCGCCAGGGGGACCTGGTGCCCTCTTTTGGCTACTGTGAGCACTGCAAGCATATGGTGTACAGACATGCATGCAACCAAAACACCCATATACAGTAAATAAAAATAAATAAATTTTTTTTTTAATTTAAGATAGGGGCTGGAGGGATGGCTCAGTGGTTAAGAGCACTGACTGATCTTCCAGAGGTCCTGAATCCAATTCCCAGTAACCATATGTTGGCTCACAACCATGCCCTGTTCTGAAGACAGCCACAGTGTTCTCACATATATAAAATAAATAAATACATCATTAAAAGGGGGGGCTGGAGAGGTAGCTCAGCGGTTAAGAGCACTGGATGCTCTTCCAGAGGTCCTGAGTTCAAATCCCAGCAACAACATGGTGGCTCACAACCATCTGTAATGGGATCTGATGCCCTCTTCTAGTGTGTCTGAAGACAACTGCAGTGTACTCATATAAATAAAAATAAATCTTTTTGTTTTAATTTAAGGTAAGGAGCAATTGTAACTCCAGGTCCAGGGGTTCCAACTCTCTCTTCTAGCTTCTGAGGATCTCTCTGGGAACCTCTCCAGCACCCTGCTTAAGGTTTTTTTGTGTTACCGTGCAGTTTTTGAGTGATCTGAATGTATATGTTCACTAATGTAAACAGACAGATGGTGGCTGCAATAGTTGTTAGAGACAACGTGGTCCTATCCTCACATCTGTAAATGGTTTTGGCTGTTGACTGGATGCTTTGGTGACATCTTTTTATTTTTCCATTTTGATAATGACAATAATTTTTTCATAGGCCTGGCTGTCCTGGGGCTTACTCTGTAGACTACGTTAGCCTTGAACTCAGAGATCTACCCTACTCTTCCTCCCAAGCACTGAGATTAAAGGTGTGCACCACCTAACATACATGCTAGGAACTGCACTTTGTTCATGATAGAGGAGAAGTGCTTTTAACCACTGAGCCATCCTTCATCCTCCAAACTTCTTTTTAAAAAAGAAAGAAAAGAAAAGATAGATAGATAGATAGATAGATAGATAGATAGATAGATAGATAGATAGATAGATACACACACACAAATAGAGAGAGAAAGAATTTTGGTTTCTTTAAAAACACAGAAATGTTATGGGAATATGTTTTTATTTTATTCCCAGGGGTGGGATATGGGGCTACTTTTGATTGTCCACAGCTGCTGACTATGATTTGCCTCGTGCTCTGGCAAGGGTGTGATTTTTCTGGCTGCAGATAGATTCTGTATGTGTATGATGTTTGGAATTCAGAGAACTCTTGAGAGGGTATAAAAATACTAGAGTCCCAAAAGGGGTGCAGTGGTAGTGGCTGCTGCTTGCTGCTTCCTAGTTGGTTGCTGGTTGCTGGTTGCTGGTTGCTGGTTGCTGGTTGCTGGTTGCTGGTTGAAGATATCCTGACTACAAAGATAAAACTTGCCCCCAAGGAACCCAACATCCTTGATCAGCAGGAAGTAGTCTAACAATATCAACACCCACTTTCCTCGCTAACCTTGTCTCTCTCCTACCTGGTGTTGAGGCATAGAGTATAGTGGTAGAAAAAGAGAACCCATAAAGTAGCCAAAAGTCTGGCTACACACACACACACACGAAATATATAGTATATATTATATATAATGGTATATATTATATATATAATGATATATATTATATAATATATAATGCTATTATATATTATGGTAGAGAGTAATCAAAGACACCTGACATCAACCTCAGACTTTATCATGCATGTGTACATGTATACATGCACACACACACAAAAACAAAAAAACAAAAAAATAAATAAATAAACTAAACAGTAACGGTGGCTGTGTTAAGATGTTCAGCTTTGGGGTAGTTTATTCTGCAACAATAAATAATTAAAATGATCTCTTGATTTGTTACTCAAATAAATGTTCAGCCCTGGTCTCCTCCCTTGCCCCATTCCCCAACCCAGGTATACCTTATCTACTCTGTGACTTTGCTTTGATGAGACAAACTGTCTCAAAGACAGAGTCAGACTCACAAGCTTGTCCCTTGGCAAGCCTGCCGCCACGGACTTGTCACCAGGAACAGCAAGGCCAGCTTGCCCTCTCGGCTCTATGCTGTGAACACCACCTACTTCCTAACTTGGCAAATCTACTTATTGGCTAGCTTCAACCTGAGTCAACTTGGAGTTTATCACCCACCTTAGCCATGCCGAAATTGACCCATCAGTCTCATGGACTGGCCTCCAGTGTCTACCCACCTTACCGTGTCCCACTCTGTTCCTTTTCCCAGTCCATCTTTTTGTCTTAATAGCTTTTGGCCACACCCTGAAGATCCAATGGTTGCCATTTAATTATACATTCATTCCCTGTCTGTCTTCATAGCTGTGAGCTTCTCTAGGGCCTGAAATGGGTTTAGTTTGTCTTTGAACCCCCAAGCTTCTCAGTATCAGAGAAAACAAGGATGTGGAGGAAGGACTCAGCAGGATCAGCTTTCCATTATCTTAGTTATTCTCCATTTCCCTAAATCATTTTAAGTTTCAGCAATCCGGGTCTCACAATGTGGTGGGACACACAGGCAAAGTTGAGTTCACTGTGACTCGACCAAAGCACAGAATATTTCAGTGTCTCCCCAGAGTGCCTCAGATGGGGACTGGTGTCAGGCAGAACAGAGAGAAGGGGTGCGGTTCAAAGTGCCCCTAAGAGCTGCCAGTCTGCTTCTAAGATGCTGTCTCACAGAAAAAGATCTCTGTGAGCTTGATTTTCCTTCAACAAATAGCTACCCTGTCAAACATGATTGCTGAAAAAAAGAACCCACCACCTCATTATATTTTTAATAAATTTTCTGAGACATATTCCAACAAGCCAATTTGCTTTCTCTCTTGGCAAAATGCTGTATACATGAAAATAATTTTGTTACATTGCAATGTTCCATAAAAATGTTAGCTAATAGCCACATGCTTTTAATCCCAGCACTTGTGAGGCAGAGGCAGGCAGATTTCTGAGTTCGAGTCCAGCCTGGTCTACAAAGTGAGTTCCAGGATAGCCAGGGCTGTACAGAGAAACCCTGTCTCGGGAAAAAAAAAAAAAAAAAAGGTTAGCTAATGAACTTCCACACCTTGGGTGAGATGGGTTGTGGGGTATGGTACAGTGGGAGAGTGCTTACTTAGCATGTATTCCACCCTTGGTACAGCAAAGCAAAAAATAAACAAACAAACAAACAAAAAGCTTTCTGTAACTCTCTTTAAAGTCATACAGATCTGGACATCAAATCCAGTCTCTCCCTTAACTGGCCATGAACCCTGTCTTAGAGTTTTATTGCTGTGGAGAGACACCACAACCAAGGCAACTCTTATAAAGGCAAACATTTAATTGGGGCTGGCTTACAGTTCAGAGGTTTAGTCCATTATCATGATGGTGGGAAGCATGGCAGCATGCAGGCAAATATAGTGATAGAGAAAGATCTGAGAGCTCTACATCTTGAGCCAAAGGCAGACAAAAAGAAAATGGAATTCCACCCTAGGCACAGCTTATGCATAGGAGGCCTCAAAGCCCATGTACAGAAACACACTTCCTCCAACAAGGCCACACCTCTTCAATTAAGGCCACACCTACTGATAGTATCACTCCCTATAACCAAGCTTTCAAACCTATTCAAACTACCACATTCTACTCCTTGGCCCCCATAGGCTTGTAGCCATAGCATTATACAAAATGCATTTAGTCCAACTTCCAAAGTCCCCATATCTATCACAGTCTTAACAACATTTAAAAGTCCAATGTTTGAAGTCTTTACTGAGATTCATGCAATCTCTTAACTATAATCCTTATAAAATCAAAATCAAAAAGCACATTGCATATTTCCAGCATCACGGGATATACATTACCTTTCCAAAACCTCATAGTGGGGAAATACTGGGCCAAAGCAAGACCAAAAACCAGCTGGGGAACTCCAAACATGTAACTCCATGTCTGATGCCCAACTCCTTTCAGTTTTGCTGACTGCACTCCCTGTTAGCAGCTTTCCTCTGGAGGTATCGCACAGCTTTGGCATCTCTAACATCTTGGGGTCTCCAGGCAACTGTAACTTCACAGCTTCTTGTTCCAATGTCTGGGATCCACACATGATCTTCTGTGCTCCTCCAAAGTGCTTGGGTCATTTCTCCAGCTCTGTAGCACTCTAGGCTCTGACTGACTCCGCTCCACTGCTGCTGCTGTTCTTGGTGATCTTCCCACGGTACTGGAATCTCCAATCTCCTGGGGTCTTCCACTGCCATTAGGCTATACTTTCACAAATAACTTTTCATAGGCTCTCTTCATGGTGCCAAGCTTCAACTTCTTTGAATGACCCCTCCAATCCTGTACCTTCCACTGCCAGTGAGGTTGCACCTTCACCAGTGGCCTTCCCTGGCCTCTCACAGTGTCAAGCCTCAGCTGCTCTCCATGATTTCTTCATGCTTTCAATACCAGTACCACTTGGGGAATTCTTACACATTACCAAGTCCAGCTGCAGCATAAGTTACAACCTTGGCTGCCTCTGGAACAGTTTCTTTGTGCTCTCAGAAAACACTTCCAGAAGATTTCACCTCAGTGATGCTGGTCTCTTCTTAATCACTGCTAATTTATTAGCTCCAGCTAACCAACATCAATTGTCCCAGTAGCCCCTTCTATTCTTGACTCTAAAGTCAGAACCACATGGCTGAAGCTACCAAGTTCTGATGCTTGCTGGATCTGGAACCAGCTCCCTCTTGTCCTGTTACATCTTTACAAGTTTTCTGCTTTTGATGATTTTCTTCGTCGCCACAGGCAGGAGAGCTGGCTCTACCTGTCGCCTGAGTCAAGCAGGAGAGCTGGCTCTGATGGTGAAGGCACAGAAGAACTGGGAGGCAGACCAACTCAGCTACCACCCAGGTCCAGATCCAGGACTTTGAGTTGGCCCACCCCAACATCTACCCCATTGGTCAGCTGCTGGAGTGTGTGAAGGGGGACAGCCCTACAGATCCAAAGCTGCAGGATATCCATGACACAAGGCAACAACAGGATATCTGAGAGGAGCCCCAGGGAAGATCCAGTATTAATGGTGTAACAGAAGCCAGAGGAACCAGACCAATGACTCAATGCAATGAACATTTGCAAGTAAAGATGTGTGGACAAAAGGATGCACACCACAGCTTTATGGGAAATGTTTGCTGTTTGTTTTCTTTGAAGAGGGGGTAAGGGAGTGTAGGGCAGATATGGAAGGAGAAAAGATGAGCGGGATTGGGGTGCATGATGTGAAATCCACAAAGAATCAATAAAAGTTGAAAAGAATGAAAGAAAGAAAGGAAATCCCCTACAACTGGCATTACAGATCGTTGTGAGCTACCGTGTGGGTGCTGGGAACTGAACCCAGGTTCTCTGCAGGATGATAAGTTCTCTTAACCATGGAACCATCGCTCCAGAACCAAAATGTGTTTTCTAGGGATGTGTGTTGGTGCACAGAAAAGGCACACAAAGATGTTACAGAAAGGGTGACTGTTTACTCTTGCCATAAAATAGATAAAACAAACTGGTCTGTAAATGTCCATGGGTGTTTGTGGATGTGTGGATGCACAGCAGATGGAGGTCAGAGGTCAATCTTGTATGTTGTCTCCCAGAAGCCCTGTGCCATGTTTTGGTTTCTTTCCTTTTTTTAAAAGATTTATTTGTTTATTTTACGTATGTGAGTACACTGTAGCTATACAAATGGTTGTGAGGCTTCATGTTGTTGTTGGAAATTGAATTATTTAGGACCTCTGCTCACTCCAGTCAACCCCACTCAGTCCCCACTTGCTCAGGCCCAAAGATTTATTTATTATTATATATAAGTACACTGTAGCTGACTTCAGATGCACCAGAAGATCAGATCTCATTACGGGTGGTTGTGAGCCACCATCTGGTTGCTGGGAATTGACCCAGGTCAATTGCTCAGGATCTTCAGAAGAGCAGTGCTCTTAACCACCAAGCCATCTCGCCAGCCCCATGTTTTGATTTAAGATTACTTATTTTGACCTTTCTGTCTCCATTTCCAGCAGACTGTGTGGATCTCCCTGCACCTCTCTCACATGGTACCTCGCAGCTGTCTGTAAGTCCAATTCTAAGGAATCCAAGGCCTTATTTTAACCTTCTGACCTTTTGACTTTATTCAGCACTGGGTATATGCATGTGGTATAAATACATATATGCAGCCAAAATAGTCATATAAGTAAAATAAATCTTAAAAATAATTTTAAAATGTCTGTTATGTCCACTCATAGCCTGCTTGTCAAACCATCTGCTGCCCACAGAGAATTCCAGCACCATTAAACCCAGTAGCACTCCTAGCCCAGGGCTGGGCATGTGACTCAGTGAGTGGAGCATTTGCCTAGCATGCTCTTCTGTGCCCGGTGCACCATAATCTGGACATAAACTGATGGAGGTGCGTCACTGTAATTCCAGCAGAATTCAAGGTCTTCCTTGACTACACAGTCTCATAATCCACGCCGTGCCTTTGCCCTGTGAAGTTAATGAAGCCTACCTACCATCTGGAACTCCCAACATGAAACACTGAAGAAAATTCTAGACTTGCCCTTGGAGACTTCAAAGTTTCCTTTTACCCAAAGAAGTTCAAAATCTTTCCAATGAGATGCCTCCTGCCCCCTTTCTTTGTTTGAGTACTTGTTGGTTTTTTTGTTTGTTTGTTTGTTTGTTTGTTTTGTTCTGCTTTGTTTGGTTGCGATTTGTGGCCCTGGTTTTGGGTGGTTTTTTTTTTTTTTTTTTTTTTCAAATAAAAAGGAGTTTTATTATATTTAAAAAAATCTTAAGGTCCCTGCTATGGTTTGAAAGTCCTTCCTAGCACTCATGTTGCTAGTTTGAGTTCACCTGCAAAGCCTTGGGTGTGGAAGTGCAGGTGGACATGTATTCCTACATTGTGCATCTGTGCACTGAGAATGTGGGCTATAGAGTCAAGTAGGATGATTATCTGTCCTTGAGGTATACTGTTGCTTTTCTACTGAGTTTGGGGCTTGGCACCACTTTTCTTTTTTTCTTTTCTTTTCTTTTTTTTTTTTTTTTTTTTTAATATTTTTTATTACGTATTTTCCTCAATTACATTTCCAATGCTATCCCAAAAGTCCCCGGTTTTGGGTGTTCTAAACCCACCCATGGACTGCCTGTTGACTAACCCTGCCCTGCTCCTCTTCCCAACAGAACCCCACCCCACCCCCCCAAAGCGGGGTTCGCAAAGAAACACCTAGTCACAGTACCCACCCCACCCCCTCTGTCTCCCCTGCCTCAGCCTCGCCATTGTGTCCAGGCAGCTGCAGAACAATGGATTCTTAGCAGATGATGGAGTCGCCCATCTCCTCAATCCAGCAACCCCAGCTATTCCTGGCATCCGTCTGCGCTCAGCATTTTACAGGCTTCCGTGACATTTGCAAGCTAGCCTCCCACTTCTCTCAGCATTTGGAGAAGGAAAAAGGAAGAACAGAAGACCACTCTTGTCACTTGTGAACTCATCCTTCTCTGAGAAGAGGAAGAAAGATAAATCTCACCCCTGAACTAGGAAGCCTGAGCTGAGATCCCGGGGGAGGGGGTGCGGAAAGGGGATAGAGGGGGGAGGGGCGGAGGCAGGGATGCAGTCCCTGCTGCCTGACCTTTCCAGAAAAAGAAAAAGTAGACAGAAGCCTCCCCGGAGGAAGGTAATTGATTAAAGGAGGAGAGACATCTGAATGGAAAAAGCGCTGCCCACCATCTCCTGAAGCTTGTTATTCCCACGTGCCCTCCAGAATTGAGACATTTTTTTTTTGACAGTCCTCTTGGGTCTGAAGCATCAGACTTCTGGAAGAGCCTGCCCCGCCTTCAGCATGACATAAACTATAACCATCAGATGGGCTTTGCCCACTGTTCATCTGGGAACTGAGAACACAGTTACCCTTTAGCCCGCAGGCAAAATGCTCACCTCATCCCAGAGAACAGCCATGGCTCAAAACGGTGATTGCCCACCTGGCAGGCGAAGGGTACCACAGTGATGTTGCTGGAGCCTCCATGACTGTGCCATCCATGGAAGGGTAATATAACATTATGACAGGCTTCTAGAGACTACGGTCTGGGCTTAAGCCTCTCTCTGCTGGTGCTGGCTGCTGAGCCATTAGTGACTTCTCGGGTTCTTTAAACCCTAGTTTCTTCTTACTAAAAAGAAGAATCCCTCCCCTCCCTTCTGGCGAAAGGGGCTGTAGTGGTTTGAATGGACGAGCCCCCGTGGGCTCGTAGATTTGAATGGTTGGTCACCAGGGAGTGGCACTATTTGAAAGGATTGGGAGGTGTGGCTTTGATAGAGAAAGTGTGCCACTGGAGGTGGGCTTTGAGATTTCAAAAAGCCAAGCCAGGCCCAATGGATCCCAGCATAGAACTCTCAACTATGTCTCCATCAGCATGTCTACCTGTGTAGAGCCATGCTCCCCACCATGATGAAAGTGGGCTAACCCTCTGAAACTGTACACCAATCCTAATTAATTCTTTTATAAGAGTTAGTGTGGTCATGGTGTCTCTTCACAGCAAGAGAACACTGACTAAGACCAGGGTTTTACAGTTCTCATAGCAGGTGTTGAAGCTGGTCCAGTACCACCACCTCCAGGGCTCCTCAAGTCTGCTTCTGCATAGAAGAACCAAGGAAGGTTCTGATTGGCCCTGTTTAGATCACACACTCATCTCCAGCCCACTCCTCACTGTAGGCAAATGAGTGCAGCGTCCTGATTGGCTAAGCATCTGCTTTTGCACTCCTTTCCACTAGGTGCAGCATCCTGATTGGCTAAGCATCTGCTTTTGCACTCCTTTCCACCAAGTGATACAACATCAAAATTGGTCAATGTCAGGAAGGAGCAGGTATGGAACCTGTTACCAATGAGGATGAAAGACACTGACCACGGCATGAGATGCCCAGTCCAGGCAACATCTAAGGGATTGTATCCAGCCTTCAGACGGATGTATAGACATGTGCATCCAATTATGCCTGTATACCTCACCCTAAGTCCCTTTGTATCCCACAGCTGCATGAGTTCAGTAAAACCTCAAGGCTTCACGGAAGCATCACAGGCTCACGGTTAAGTGCTTTGTCCAAGAGTAATAAGAACCAAAGGGCAGCCTGAGGCAATGCCAGGGCAGTTAAAGCACTTTCTACACAGCATGAGGACCAAAGTTCAGATCCCAGTGAAGTCTGCATGGGCATTGTGACCCACCTGTCATTTCAGCCAGGAAGTTGGAGATAGGGATCCCTAGTGTAAGTGGGCTAAACGGACTATATCAGTAAAGTCTGGGTGTGACTTGAAACTCTGTCTCTATGATTAAAATAGGATAACTACTAAGAATAATCCCCAGCAACAACCCGTGCCGCCAAACCCATCCATGTGACCACACATCCACACACATGTGTCCCACACACATGCAAACACACATACATGCATGCATGGATGACATACATGCACATACACATGAAAATGAAAAGACACACACACACATGCACAAGGCCATATCATTTCTCTTCACATCCATCCCCAGTGGACCCCCTCAATTGCCATGCACACCTAACTGGCTCCTACCATCCTCCCCTCCTCCCTCCATTATTCCCAGGGCAAAAGTCATCAGGACACACTCTTCATACCAACCTCTCCTTCCAGACAGCACAGAGTCATAACTGTTATTTCTTGTCTCCTAGGCAATGCGACTCAGCAAGGCTCCAGCCCTGTGATGCTCTGAGCTGCAGGACTGACCTGGAATGCCATGTCTCCCCTTCCCTCACAAACACATTCTTTTCATGCCTCCGTGAAGCAAGGAAAAGCCAGAAAGAGGCCAGGGCCTCAGATAGCCCTGCCTTCCAATCTCCATATTGTTGTTAGGAGAAGATCATTTTTGTCAAACCACAATAGAGAATATGCATTAGCTAGGTTTACAGAACCAGTGCAGACTGAGCCCAGGCAGACTTCCACACTTCTCTGGGACACTTCGACACTCATGCTCTGCGCTGCTCACCCCGCACACTTGAGCTGGCTTCCTACATCTCCATCTATCCCCGGGCTATGACTCCTGGAAGGAGGACCACCCAACCCTCCTGGGGCTCAGACCTTCACCTGATATTGAACTCCACTTCTTTCCAGGCCAAAACACCTCAGATGTTCCTCTTCTAGCCTTGATTTCTCGCCCTGACCCTTCCCTTGCCTGTACACAAGTGTAGTCTTACCCAAACCTTTGCTTTGTGCTTAAGTACATTTAACTTACATTTCTTTGTTTATTGGGGTGGGAGACTTGTGTATATGGAGATCAGAGGACAACCTGAGGGGACTGATTCTTCCCTCCCACCATAGGAATCCTGGAGACAGAACTCAATTAGTCAGTACTGACAACGAACACTTTATCCACTGGGCCATCTCACCAGCTCTTACCCAAGATTTTAAAACACAGTAATCTCTTGTGCATGGCATGATGGCTCATGCCTATGATCCTAGCACTTGGGAAGCTGAGGCAGGAGCATTACTGTGAATTCGAGGCCCTTGTGACCTACATAGCAAGTTCCAGGTCAGCCAGCATTGTAGAGATCCTATCTCAAAAAAACAAACAAAAACAGGACTCATAGACTTGATCCTCTCGGGCCACCATCCTTCCCTATAATCTGGCTAATGATAGCCTTCCTGGCTTCCTGCAAATGTCATCACTGAAGTCACCAGTGACCTCCTTGTTTTCAGATCTTCTGCTGTTGTTCTGAGCCTGGATCTGATGCAGCCCAGGTTTAGCCTCCAAGGCCAAGGACAACGAGGAACTTCTGATCTTCTCGGGGGAGGGGATGCTGGCACTGCACCATCATACCTGGTTTACTTTGAGGAACTATGAATTTAATCCATGGCTCTGTGAATGTGAGACAAACACTCTGCCCACTGGGCCACACTGCCTTGTAAGTACACTTGACCATGAGGAGCAGCCCCTCTTCCTAGAAACTGCCTCTGCCCCAGTCACTGGTGACACTGCGTATTCTTTCCACTTCTCTGACCACACTGTTTTAAGTTTAAGCCTTCCTTTCCAGCTCTTCTCTACAAATATTGATGACCTCTGGCTTTCTCTCGGTGGCCCTTTTCCTTCTGACTCTAGACCTGTGAGGAGCCGCCCTCACATTTGCCATTATAAGATGGCACTGACAGCTGTGTTCTAAGTGGTAAACATAGTCTGCACACATGCAGGGGCAGTTTTCCCACCATGTGTTCTGCCTTTCCCGTGATGACAACTGGGCCGATGGGCTGCAGCCAATCAGGGAGTAATACATCCTAGGTGGAGGATAATTCTCCTTAAAAAGGGATGGGGTTTCGCCATTTGCTGGCTTGCTCTCTTGCTTCTTGCGGGCTTGCTCTCTTGCTTCTTACACTCCTGCTCCTGAAGATGTAAGAAATAAAGCTTTGCCGCAGAAGATTCTGGTCTGTGGTGTTCTTCCTGGCCGGTCGTGAGAACGCGTCTAATAACAATTGGTGCCGAATTCCGGGACGAGAAAAAACTCGGGACTGGCGCAAGGAAGATCCCTCATTCCAGAACCAGAACTGCGGGTCGCGGTAATAAAGGTTCCCGTAAAGCAGACTGTTAAGAAGGATTCAACTGCATGAATTCAGAACTTTTCAGCTGGGGAACGGCGGTAACCCGTAAGTATAGCTTTACGAGGTAAGCCTGGCCTTGAACTTTCTAAGGAAATTCAAGACAGTCTATCAGAAGTAAAGTGGAAAATAGCTTTATAAGGTATGTTTGGCCTTGAACTTTCTCTAGTGTTAGAAGCCCTTTTGTTCCTTTTCACATGTTATCAAGTGGTTAAGGCAGGGCGGATTCTGGATGAAGTTCAGGACAATCTATCAGAAGTAAAGCGGGGAGAGAGAATAGGAGCAAAGAGAAAATATGGTTCACAAAATAAGTATACAGGCCTTTCCAAGGGTCTTGAACCTGAGGAAAAGTTTAGGTCAGGTAAGAATACCTGGGGAGAGATTAGAAGGAAGGAGAAGGAAAAAGAAAAGAAAAAAGATCAATCAGCAGAGGTTTTTAGGAGAAGGAGCCTATACTCATCACTAGGTGAGCTCAAGGAGCCAGTTCTTAGTAGTTCTGAATCAGATGAAAAGGCTATTAGGGCCTGGAAGGCGCTCTCCCGAGCAGGTGAAGCCACTGGACAATAATGACAGAGGCAGGCTCTTGCAGCCTACAAGGTCTTATTGTCCACCCTGGAGTTGTAGATCAGGATTGCAAAGGGGAACTTCAGGTTCTCTGTTCTTGTCCTCAAGTTGTCTTTTCTATATCACAAAGAGACAAAATAGCTCAACTAATAATTTTGCCCCTGCTGCCCTGATTAGCTGAGGCTGCGTGCCTGGTGAGGCGGCGTGGCCTGCAGTGCGTGGATGAGAGAGAGTATAAAAGGAGTGAGAGGCCCAGGGTTCGGGGGAGATATAAAAACAAGGGAGATATAAAAACAAGGGAGATATAAACAAGGGAGATATAAACAAGGGAAATATAGAGAAAGAAGAAACAGGACTGAATAAACGTGTGCAGAAGGATCCTGTAGCAGCGTCGTTCTTGCTGGCGAGTTGGGGGCGCGCGCAACATAGACCCTCAGTAAACAATCTCATCCACTGGCTGTCTCCATCAGCCTTTCAAGCCAGCCCTTCCGGATTGTAGCTTCTACAAAAAATACTAGTACATCCTACCCAAAGCTTGGACCTCTGCCTGAGACCCACAGGCACCACTTGCCTAGCTTTCAAAGTAGATCCTTTGTGAAAAGTGCCTTTACATACATGCTACCCACTGGCTGGGTTCTCTTCCACCAGGAGGCACGCATGGCCGTATACGCTGTTCCTGCCACGGGCTCCATGCAACAGGAAAGAGGACCAAGGCCAATACCAACATCCTCTCTGCCAGTGTCCTGAACTAGAATGATTGATTGTCTTGTGACAACAGTGCCCTCTTGAGGAATGTCTTTCAAAGACATTGTTGCCCTCAGTGGGCAGGGCTCCCTTCCATTCTAGCTTTCGGCTCACTCCCATGCTTTGTCATCTGTCCACTGTGAGATGCAGTTCCTTTCTTCAATCTGGTAGGTTGGAGGTCATTGTGGAAACGATGCTATGTGACTTCCAAGGCTTGGCGAACTTCTGCTGGACCTGGGACCCTGGGTTCCTGGGACCCTGTCACACCTTCAGCAGTGGCAGTGCCATGGGCTGGTATTCTGTGAGGAAGCCTAATGCAACCATGCAACAAAGCCTGCAGAAAATGCCAGTGACGAGAGACAAGGCAAGTCAGGCCATTCTGATGCAGCCCTAGCTACTTACTAAATTGAAGAGACAATCTAAGTCAGAACAGTCCAGCTGAGTCCTCCTCAAATTCCTGCCCTATGGAAAAAAATGAAAAAAGACAATAAAATTATTATTGCTTTAAAGTATTAGGGTATGTGAGTGGCTGAGTAGGTGGGTATGTCTGTCTATCTGTGTGTGTGTGTGTGTGTGTGTGTGTGTGTGTGTGTGTGTCTGTGTGTGTGTCTGTGTGTGTGTGTGTGTGTGTGTGTGTGTCTGTGTCTGTGTCTGTGTGTGTCTGTGTGTGTGTCTGTGTGTGTCTGTGTGCGCTGGTACATATAAAGGCCAGAGGTCAGCCTAAGGTATTATTCCTCAGCTACTTCTTAGCCTGCTTTTTTGAGACACAATCTCTTACTGGGACCTGGGCAATCACCAGTTTGGCTAGGCTGTGGTTCTCAGGCCTCAGGGACCTTCTGGTCTCTGTCTCTGCAGCAGGAAGAGCACACATGCACATCACAGTGACCATCACTTTCATCTACACTCTGGAACTCAAACTCAGATCCTCATGTTTGTGTAGCAAGCAGTTTAACAACTGTGCCATCTTCCCAGCCCATACGCCACTACGCTGTGAGATTATTTCATCTACCCAAGTACTAGCCAGGCCTGACTCTGCTTAGCTTCTGAGGTCAAACGGGTGTGGATACATTCAGGGTAACTTAGCTGTAGACCAAGATGATTTTTTTCTTTTATTTATGTGCATGTACACATATCTGTACATGGGTGCACCTTTATGTGGGTGCCCAGAGAGGCCAGAAGGGAGTGTTGGGTACCCTGGAGCTGAATTTACAGGCAACTGTGAGCCACTCTCTGTAGGTGGTGGGAACTGAACTCAGGTCCTCTGCAAGAGCAGTGTGTGCAATCAACTGCTGAGCCATCTGCTCAGCCCACAGAGATGATTTGGCCTGCAGCAAGCAGCACTGAGAACGGTGACCATGAAATCAGTTCTCTGTGTGCCTCAAGAGGAAGCAAAACAGAAAAGTCTAGAATGGAAATCTAATGACCAAGGTAAGGTAATGTTGTGAGACTGTCAATCAATATTTGCTTGTGTGCACTAATTTACCATTAGTGAAGCCTACCCATTTAAAAAGTCCGCTAGAAATCTGAATAGAGAGTTCTCAATTGTTGAAGAAATAAAAATGGCTAAGAAATACCATAAATGTGGTCATCATCCTTAGTACCAGAGAAATGCAAATTAAAACAACTTTGAGGTTTTGTCTCTTCCCAGTCAGAATGGTCAAAATCAATAAAACAGGGCTAGAGAGATGGCTCAGGTTAAGAGCACTGACTGCTCTTCCAGAGGTCCTGAGTCCAAATCCCAGCAACCACATGGTGGCTCACAACCATCTGTAATGGGATCTGATGCCCTCTTCTGGTGTGTCTGAAGACAGCTACAGTGTACTCATATACATAAAATAAATAAAGTCTTTTTTTTTTTAATCAACAAAACAATTGACAACAGATGCTTCCGGGTTGTGGAGAGAGAGGTCAAACCCCGATTAACTGTTGACAGGAATGCAAATTGGTGCAGCTACTCTGGAAATCACTATAAAGAATCCACATCAAACTATCATATGATCCAGGTATACCACTCATGGGCATCTGCCCAAAAGACTGGAGACCCTACTCCCCAGATCCTTTCTAAGCAATGCTTCCTATTTCCTTATTTACAATATCAAAGAAAAAGAAAACAAATTAAATGTCCTTTGACAGATGAATGGATAATGAAAATGTGGTACATATACACTATGGAATATTATTCGTCTGTAAAGAAAAGTTTAATCATGAAATTTGCAGGCAAATGGATGGAACTAGAAAAGACCATGCTGAGTGAGTAACCCAGACCTAGGACGACAAATGTTCCCTCTCTTCTGTAGCTCTTGGCTCCAGATACCCAGACACAATTATAAAACATGGAGTAATGACAGAAACCAGGAAAGCATAAAGGGGCCATAGTGTTGGGGAAGCTTGGGAGGGAAACAGCAGGAACTGCTCACCCCCAACCCTGGTGTCTCCCTCTGCCACATCTATGGGTGGCCCATCGTGATCTGCAGCAAGCCTCAGAGAGTGGGCAGCACGGCCCCAACAATGAAGATGGCAGGGCCGAGTGTGAGTCCCAGGCAGAGATCCAGAGTTCTGAGCACTACAATGAGCTCGTCCAGCCCAAGACCAGCATCAGTCGGACACAACCCTGCGGAAGTGAGCCCTTCCCAGCACTCCCAGAGGATGACACAGTCACAGCAAAGGAGGCCTCAAAACCCAGCCCACTCATGGATGTGCAGTTGCTGGTACCAGATCTCGAGGTCCCATCCTGACCTCCATTGCTGCACCCAAGACTGAGCCTGTCACCTTCCCTGCCATATAGAATGAGCCATTGGCCTAATCTGACTTCCTGCCTGCTATGAAGGTATCCAGCAGGCAGAGCTAATAGATGAGAATGGCACAGGTAGGGGAAGGCCACAATACCATCTGTGTGCTGCTCACTGGCCACAAGATGTGCACCATCTTGTCCTCCATGTGCACCACAGGATGTATCAAGACATCAGCGAACTCTAGTCCATCAGTGACCTGTCTGTGTTGATGGACCTCCTGTACACTGTCAAAAGAAGGCCTCCCAAGCCGGGCAGTGGTGGCACATACCTTTAATCCCAGCACTTGGAAGGCAGAGGCAGGCGGATTTCTGAGTTCGAGGCCAGCCTGGTCTACAAAGTGAGTTCCAGGACAGCCAGGGCTACACAGAGAAACCCTGTCTCAAAAAACCAAAAAAGAAAAAAAGAAAAGGAGGAGGAGGAGGAGGAGGAGGAGGAGGCTTCCCTGTGGAAGCTGGACCTGTGCACCACCATGCTGCCACAGATGAAGACATGTTTGCAGACTGGGTATGAGAGTATGTCCAGACTGGGTGTACCACACTGAAGCTGATTCTGTAGCAGTTCCTGGCCCTCATCGATGACCTTTTGGCAGCCCAGCCCTCTGTGGGTGTGGACATCAGCCAAGAGGAGAGACTGTATGAGTACCAACTCTGCTTCAAATAACTTAAGAGCAGCAGTGCCCTCATCAAGAGCAAGTTGGGTCTGGAAGGCCTCAATGGCAGTGTCTTTTGTGGGCTGCTCCCACTCATAGCCAGCTTGGACTGGCGAGCTCGTGGTGGGAGCACCAGCAGCTCTCACTGGCTTAGCCCCAGTTTGCTATATGCCCGTGGCCTGTGAGCCTCAGCCTGACCCCCACTCTTGCCCTAATGGCCACCCTTCACAGTTGTGGACTCAGAGCTCCCTCTCTAGCAGCCACTGGAAGTCTTGCACAGCCCTTGCTTCTTGAGACAACTCCAGGGTCAGAGCTGCTGCCATAACTTATCAGGCAGATTTATAAATTTATAATTGTCTCCAACTTCCTTCAAAAAAAAATGGCAGCCTCCACGCCTGGCTCTAAACTCTATTTTTACATCACAGATATATGTAGCCACCATAATTCATCAAAGAAGTTTCTCTTTACAACAAACAGAGCCTACAACAGAAAACCACAATTCAACACAATGCAGAGATTAACGAATCATGGGGAGCCCAGACCCCACAGATACATCTGCATCACAGCTCCAGAATTTATAGCTCGGGAACATGGTGGAAACAGGAGTGAAAAGAATCTAGAAGTCAAAACACCAGGAAATCTGCTGTGAAACAGTCTCTCCTAAAAATGACTACATAAACAAGACCAGAACAGCAGCGACATCAATGAACCTGTTAATGTGGAAAATTGTGTGGTGTCCTGCTCCTAGACAAAGAACAGCAGGCAAGTATTGACAGCTGGGGAAAAGGAGAATTAGCATCTCCCAGAGATGAGCCCTTTCATGGTTGTCCAACGCAGGGTGGTCAGCCTTGAAACCATATACACACAAACAAAAAAAACAAAACCCAGCAGGTCCTGATATATGTATGCATCGTATATGTATATAAGTTATATATGTATGTGTGTATATAACTATACATGTTATATGTGCATGTATGTATATACATATACACATATATGCAACAAATAATCAAAGATATGGCGGTTGTCAACTCTAGGGGAGAATGGAGGGTTTGAGAAGGGTCACAGGGGGGACTGGAGGGAGGAAAGGAAGAAGGGAAGGGATATAATTCTATTCCAATTAAAAACTTTTTTTTTGGTTTTTTTTCAAGACAGGGTTTCTCTGTGTAGCCCTGGCTGTCCTGGAACTCACTCTGTAGACCAGGCTGGCCTCGAACTCAGAAATCCACCTGTCTCTGCCTCCCAAGTGCTGGGATTAAAGGAATGTGCCACCATGCCCGGCTAAAAACATTTTTAAAAGAGTAGTAAAGGTAACAAACTAATGTAAAACGACTGAAAATGAAATGTCATATAAATAAAACTTTAAAAAGAGACATTGAAAAAGGAAATAGACTGACCTACGGTATGACCTACGGTAGAGAAATCACTTAGCATGCACAAGACCCTGAGGTCAATGCCCAGCCCATAAAAAGGGAATGGACTTGTTTCTGTGAATTGTAAAAACTTTAGAGTTCTGAGAAGTGAAAATGTTGTTGTTACAATCCCAGAAGTTACAAAAACCAGCCTCTCCAAGGCCAGTGTACCATCTTAGGACACCAAGGGGCTGTGACCCCTAGGGCTCTTTGTTACTCTCCTCGATGCTGAGACAATGTGCATAGACAAGGCTACTGAAGGAAGAAAATAAGGAAGAGAGGGAGGGAGGGAGGGAGGGAGGGAGGAAGGGAGGGAGGGAGGAAGGGAGGAAGGGAGGAAGGGAGGAAGGGAGGAAGGGAGGAAGGGAGGAAGGGAGGAAGGGAGGAAGGGAGGAAGGGAGGAAGGGAGGAAGGGAGGAAGGGAGGAAGGGAGGAAGGAAAAAAGGAAGGATTTATTTCAGCTCACAATTTAAGGATATCATCCATTACGGTGGGGAGCCCTAGCACCAGGGGCGTGAGGCAGCCCCTGGTCACATTATTCTGTTGTTCAACTTGCTTTCTTCTTTTTGTTCAAGCTGGGAATCCTCCCTGTCAAGCAGGCCCACGTACAGTTAGGTTGGGACTTTCTACCTCAGTTAACCTAATTTAGATACTCCCTTAAGGACAAATTCAGAGATTTGTCTCTTAGGTGGTTACAGATCCCATGGAGCTGACAATCAAGGTTAACCATCAGAGATCCCAAGAGCCAGTCACAGGTAGGTCCTCCATCTTTGCCACACAACTAGGAGAAAGCAGGGTTCATCTGCCTATGAGAGCAAGAGCGAAGGTGACTCTCCTGACAGCGCTTGCCATGGCTCTGCTGTATTCTGACTGTAGAGGGCGGCACTGTGGACTTCTCAGAGCTAGCTGTTACATTAATGGGATTTCTTAGGTATTTTCAAGGTGCATTTCTTTTTTAAACTCCTGTATAGGAATCACTTGGGACATACCTGAAATGCAGATTATTAGGCCACTGTCCAAACCTGTAGGATCAGAGGGTTGGGATTCCAAGCTTTACCTTAGCCCTTAGCCCAGAAGTCATGGGAATCATGGATCTGAAATTCATTGAGCCGCCTCAGTGGCCGTCATCAATTTTTAAAAGTGCATCTTATTTCTGTTTTCCAAGAGATTGTAGCCATGATGATCTGCCCAGGACCTGGAGGGTGAGAAGCAATTATCCTCTCACTGTCTGCCCAGCTCTTCCTCTGTTTCTTATTTCTTTGTCTTTTTCAACAAGGCAATCTGCAATCAGGATACAAAATTTGAGAAGTATAGAGGTAGAAGAATGGAGCCAGAAGTCATGGTTGAATATCGCTCTGATGGTAGAATGCTTGCCTCGCATGCTCAGCGCCCTGAGTTCCATCCCAGCAGGACATAACACATGGTGACATGGCACATACTGATAAGACTCAGCACTCAGGAGGTAGAAGCTGGAAGATCAGAAGTTCAAGGCCAGCCTTGACTGCATCTACATAGTGAGTGTAAGGCCAGCTTGGGCTACACAGTCTATGCCTCAAAAAGAATAACAGGGGCTGGCAAGGTGGTGAGGTGGGTAAGAGTGCTCAGAGCACAAGCCCAGTGATCCGAACTGAATTCCTAGAACTCACTTTAAACAGCTGGATTTAGCTGCACGCACCTGTAACCCCAGCATCCTATAGCAAAATGGGCAGTGGAGACAGGAGAGTCACCTGGAAGCTGGCAGGCAGCTAGGCCTGAGTATCCAGGGCAGTAGAAACAAAAAAGGCCCTGCCTCAGATGGAAGGAGAAAACCATCCCCCTAAATTGTCCTCAGACAGATCCTTACCCACACATGTGTGGGGGTTCTATGATCACCGGCCTAGGCAAGCCTAGGCTGCAGAGCCAAATTCTCTCAAAAAAAAAATCAAAAGAAGCTCTTTCCTGTGCATAATATCTCATACAGTATATACATGTCAAATGAATTTATAACTTGAGCTAGCCCATATAAAAGACACACAATCCAGGTATTTTGTTTACAAACTATAAGCCTAGATGGGACAGTTTTGGATAGTTCTGACTTATATCCCAGCCATAATGTCCCTTGTTACTTGCTGTTTCTCCTGGCCATGTGCTTACAGTCCATCTCCTCTCATGGCAGCCTCCTCTACCTCTGTGCCCTCTCTCTGTACCTGCACCCCCCCGACTCGATTGATCCTCAAGTCCCACCTTTCTCCCTCTACTGCCCAATCACAGGCAGTAGCCTTTTATTGACCAGTTAAATGGGGGAGCAAGGTTTGCCTAGCATCACTTGCCTTACGTGAGGATCTAGGGGAGGGGTGGCACCAGATTTTGAGAGCCAGTATTTAGCATTAGAGTACAAACAGCACCAGGCCACCATCTGTGCACACTAAATTCTAGCTCACCTACTTTGTAGTAAGTCTCTAAGGCTCACCTGCTGAGATATCTATACTCCACTGTACAAGAACAAGAAATTAGACCAAGTATAAATGGATAGTGATAGAAATAGAGCCCGTTTATTAAGAAAGATAAATGGGGGGGGTTGCTGAAGAGATGGCTTGGCAGTTAGAGTGAGTGCTTGTTTCTCCAGACGACCCGAATTCAGTTCCCACCACCTACGTCCTACCCCTCACAACACCTTTGGCTCTGCAGGCACCTGCACTTATGTGCATAAGCACACGTATGCAAATGTGCACATTCATGAGCGTTTGTGTGTGTGCTCGAGAGTGCGTGTGTGAGCTCACACACAGGAGCACCGAGTGGGAGTGGACAAGGGAGTAGGGACAAGTCCAAGAATCAAAGGCCCTGAGCCTGAGCCTCCAACTTTTCTAGGTCATTTACTCAGCCCCCCTCCTTCCTTGGAGATTGGGTGGGAGTTCTTGCTACACGTGCTATTTTGACGCGTACAGTCTGTGGTGGGTGAGGTTTCCTGTCTTCCTCTGCCATTGTTTTTATCTTCTTCACGAGCCAACCTGGATATCTCTGCTCTATTCCTCTCCACTGTTTCACCTTAGGAAAACAGCCCTGTTCAACTGTCCAGTGTTCTTTATGGGCAGGGCAGCTGGAGGAGGAGTGGGAGAGGGCTTGCTTCCAGCCGAAGGTGGTAAGAAGAAAAATTCCAGCTACAGCAATCAGATTGTCAGCACCAAAGACCGAGTCAGAGCCAGAGGCCGCAAGCAGGCTCTGAGCTGGTGGAGGCCCAACAGCATTCTATGATCCAAGTGGAAAGAACGTGTCACAGCGGCAAGCAGGTGAGGCCTGTCATCAGGACAGTCAGGTAGCTGTGACTATCAGCAGTCCACCTGTAGGGATGGAAAATAAATCCACACGGCTGCTCCCTGCCGTGGGCTGCCTTTCCCATGCCACCCCCTGGCGGGCAGGTACATCTGGGCAAGTGACAGGGCCATGACTATTTGTGGAGAACCTGATTGCTAGCAAAAATAATAATCATTTTAAGTGTTGTTGGGTGAGCTGTCATTTCCCATGAACCAGTCAGTGCCCACTCTCTTCTGTGCTCATTAATTAGAATAGACTGTTCTGAGATAATTTTTTTTTCACTGCTAAGGTTAGAACTCGGGGCCTTGCACATGATAGGAAAGTGTTTTACCAGCCATGGAAGAATTTGTTCATAATTAAAGGGTATGTCTAAGTAGATAAAGTCACGCATCACAAGCATGACAGAGTTGGGATCCCCGAGACACATGTTTCCACAAAATGTTTGGCAAAGTGGCTGCCTGGAAAACCAACATGCAGAAGGCAGAGACGGGGGTCCCAGGGCAAACTGGCTGACTAGACTAGTCAAATCGGTGAACTATGGGTTCATCAAGAGATCTTCATTGATAAATAAAGTAAAGAATAATTGAGGACGACACCAGTGTCGTCTCGTCATCACAACGTGTGTGCCCATGCACATACATGTACCTATTCACATTCAAACATGCATACTCAGGCCACACACACATACACTTGCCAAAAAAAAAAGTGTTAAAAGAATTTCAATCCAGTCAAGTTAGACTCATTTGTTGTAGAAAATTTGGAAGCCCATGTAAACATTGGAAAAAAATTATAATTGCAGGCTGGTGAGATGGCTCAGCAGGTAAGAGCACTGACTGCTCTTCTGAAGGTCCTGAGTTCAAATCCCAGTAACCACATGGTGGCTCACAACCCTCCATGCTGCCAGTAATGAGATCTGACACCCTCTTCTGGTGTGTCTGAAGTCAACTACAGTGTACTTGTGTAAAATAATAAATAAATCTTTAAAAAAGAAAATTATAATTGCTTATAATGTTACCATCTGTATATGGTGGTAACACTTAACACACTGAAATGTGGCTCAACTCTAGGCTCTTCGTCCATGCTGTGTAATAAGCATTTATCTCTGTTCTCTCTGAGCCAGTGTCTCATGTAGTCCAGGCTAGCCTCACACATCTGTAGTCCCAGCAATCAAGAGATTAAAGCAAGAGGAACAGGTCTAACCTGAGCTACACCAAAAACTAAATAAATAAAGGTTCCATGGGTGAGAGCACTTGTGTCTGCATAAGGATCTGAGATGGAATCCAAGGAGCTCACAGGGAATGCTAAGTGCAGGGGCTGGGGAAGTGGCCCAGCTGGTTACTGTCACTGGCTGCTATTCCTGTCACCCACAACTCACAACTGTTCGCAACTCCAGTCCCAGAGGGTCTGGATACCAGGCATGCATGTGGTACACAGACATATATGCAGACAAAATACCTATACACAGTAAATAAATAAATACATTTTAAAAAATTAAAAAGCCAGGTGTAGCTGTGCAGATGCATACACACACGAGTGTGCAGACACATCCAACTGTGCAAACACACACACACACACACACACACATTATACTTTCTTTGCCCTATGCTAAGAACCCTCCATGCTGCCAACAGGGAAAGAAGAAAAGCCCGGCCATTGTCTCCAGTCTCACATCTTCCATTGTTCAGTAGAAAAGCGAGTCTGCTAAGCATATAGCTGGACTGAGATGGCCCTGCCTGTCTGGGGTTCCCGAGCTACAAGCTGAGGCTATTTGTCCTAAGGCCCAGAGTTATTGAGGGGTCAGCAGAGCTTCTCAGCCCCTTTATCCACCCACCTCAGCACAGACCATAAGCATGGTACCTCTTCCCACCTACCACACACCCCAGAGCTCCAGTTACATTGACTTAATGACACAAATTAATCAACATATTTTCAGAAATGGATGGCAACTTTCTATTTCTCATATGTGACCCACAGTAGTTCCAGCCCACATGGGGTAGGAGCTGTTCGCCTACTGTCTAATCAGAAACCTCTTGCAGTGTGAAGTCACTGACATCCTGATACTGCCTCCAGCCCTTCTGTTGCTATTCCTGTTGAGTTGGGTGTGTTTGTGCCATCTGTACAACGTGGTAAAGTATTCACCATAGATTAAAAGAGTCCTCAACAACTTTGGGTCCCCTTGCAAGAGGCCACTTCTAGTCCCTTAAACCCAGGACTCATCCAACCCACTGAGGGGGTCCCTGCATGTGTCAGACAGGGAAGTGAAGCCTCAAAGAGTTGAGAATAAAAACCTGCTTCAGCCTGGCAGTAGTGGCAGCCCATGCTTTTAATCCCAGCACTTAGGAGGCAGAGGCAAGAGGATCTCTATGAGTTCAAGACCAGCTTGGTCTACAGAGCTACTTCTAAGATAACCAGGTGTACACCTGTCTTGGAAAAAAACAACAACAGCCACAAAAGGAAAGGAAGGAAAGAAGGAAGGAAGGAAGGAAGGAAGGAAGGAAGGAAGGAAGGAAGGAAGGAAGGGAGGGAAAGGAAAAGAAAAAAGAAAGAAGAAAGAAGAAAGAAGAAAACCTGGTTCAGATTGACTTTGTCAACCTGGATCAGACTTTAAGGAGTCTAATGCCAGGCAGTTCATTGTCAGCATAGTTAAAACACAGTACAATCTGGGAAGAGGTTTCCAGGCAGCAATCTTTCTAATCCTGGTGCACCATAAAGCTTACTTAAGGTGTGACAACTTAGAAACTCATTTACAAAGTACATGTGACCATAAGGGTGGGTTCTACAGCTAAAGGCCTAGAATCTAATGTGGTCTCATAAAGGTCAGCAAGGCTAAAAGATACGTGTGACATCTCCCCTAAGGATGGATAACAGTCCAGGGAAAGAAAAGTCTGGGATAATCGTTCTGGGGAACTGGAGTGAGGTCTGCCTCTACAGCAGAAGGCTGGTGAGGTCTGGTTCTGCAGAGAGCCAAAGGGTCACCAGGTTGTTAACAAGATCCAAGCCCAGCCTTCTGGGCAGGAAAATTGGTATTTTATCTCCTCTGTTGAGACAAGGTCCCTGTGTGTTTAACATTGGTGGTTTCCCTAGTGATCTGTGGGAAGCAAGGACCTTTGTGTCCCACAGTACCCTACCACACCTATCCAGTCTTCAGAGAACCCTGTTAAGGTTTGGATCCATGTCCACCAAAGGCCCCTAGTCTGTGGTGCTGCCCGGAGATGGTGGACCTTTAAGAGGTGAAACCCAGTGGGAAGAAGTGAAGTGTCCTTGAAGGACTCCAGCCCCTCCTCTCAGCTTCCCAGCTGCACACTTTGCCATGGTATGCTGCCTCCCACGGGGCCAAAGGTAGCAGGCGATTGGCCTTGAGCCGAAACCACCAAATCCCTGAGCCAAGGAAAGCTTCCCTCCCTTCTGAGTTGATAGGCTCTGTCGCTGACTCTCACAGCCTCAGAAGCAGTCTCCCCTTCGCTCCAACACTTCCACGTTTGGTTCAAGGGGGTCTCAGCATCTTTGATAGGCCACTTGGGGAACAAAGTTGATGGGAATCACAGAGATGGATGAACAGTTCATCGTACGGGTGAAGAAATCAAGTCTCAGACAGAGAAAAGCCTAAGGTCAGCCCAGAAACAAAGGCTTCCGCCAAAGTTTCACGAACAGACCTTGCTGCACTGAGAAGCAGGCAAGAGTACAGCAGACAGACTCAGGTCTTGAGTCTGCAGAGGCTAGAAGAGGTAGTCAGATCGCCTGGAACTGAGATCTAGACAGTTGTGAGCCACATGTGGGTGCTGGGAATGGACCTGGGTCCCCTGAAAGAACAGGATATGCCCTTGGCTGCCGAGTCTTTCTCTAGGCTCCCACTTCCTTTATTAGACTTTATTAGAGGACAAAACAAACCTTCCCTCCCTTCAGTTGATCCTTTAAGATTTATTCATTTTATTTCATGTGTATGAATGTGCTTGCATGTATGTCTGCATCCTGTGTGTATGCAGTACCGGAGAGGGCCAGAAGAGGATGCTGGTCCTCTACAACCTGAGTTTCAGATGTTTGTGCAGGTGCTGGGAATCAAACCTTGGTCGTGTGCAAGGGTAGCCAGTGCTCTCGCCTGCCGAGCCAGCATCTCCCCAGCCCCTCAGTTCACCTCTTTTCAGGTATTTTGTCCCAGGAACAAAACTAGAACGTACATGCTGGTCACAGCCCGCTCCATGCACTGTTATCCAGGCCATCGCTGTGTCTGCTCTGACAGCCACACTAATAAGAGAGTGAGAGAAAGAAACACAACATTTCCAGCAGCAATAATAACTGTTTACCTTGTTTCTTACAGACACCATCTCAAAGCCGCCGCCACACCTAGGAATTAATCATGCCGTCCACACTTTACAGAGGGAGGAAGGGTGGCTGCACCATCACTGTGGAGGCTGCATACTTAGAGGCTGAGAACACAGACAGCAGTTTGATGCTCAGCCTAAGATGGAATCTGCAGACTGTGTTTCCTCGGCTCCAGACTTCATTAATCTCCTGGCCATAATACATAGTGAAAAAGCACAATCCGGGAGCTGGAAAGATGGCTAAGCAGATCAGAACACTGCTTTCGCAGAGGACTGACTTCAGTTCCCATTGCCAACACCAGGAAGCTTACAACCACTTTCAGAGGACCCAGCATCCTCTTCTGGCCTCTGCAGGTGCCACACACAGGAGCACACACACATATACACGTGCACACAAACTTAAAATTAATTTCAAAGATAACTTTTAAAGGGTGGTTGTTTACTCTTGCAGAGGACACTGTTTACTTCCCAGAATCCACACAGTAACTCACAAATGCCCCTGACTCCAGTTGTAAGTGATCCAAACCCTCTTTTGGCATCCAAGGGCTCCTGAAGGCATTTGATCCAGATATCTGCATGCATGCTCTCTCTCTCTCTCCCCCTCTCTCTCTCTCTCTCTCTCTCTCTCTCTCTCTCTCTCTCTCACACACACACACACACACACACACACACACACACACACACACCTGGAATAAACTCTTTCACAAAACAGTTATTTGACCATTATGTACTAATCCAGGGCCTTTGCTCCACCATGATCTTTTCTGCTTCAGCTACTCCAGCACTGGTTGCACTACAGAGACCTCTCACAGAGGCATCAGAAACACTGACTGCTTCCTGCTGCTGTGTGGCTTCCTGCCACTCACACTGAGTCTTGGAGTGCTTTCGGTCTGCCTAAGCCCCTCTATCACAAAGTGCACCATATGATCATTACCCTCTGAAGTCTGGTCACCTTCTTAGGATTGCAAAGTTATATAGGCCCTTTCCCTGGAGTATTCAACCTATCTTAAGGTTCTGTTGACAATTACCCCCTCCCTTCCCTAGCTAGGTCTTGCTCAAGTCTTAATATTTGATTCTAATCTCACTCCTCTTCCATTTTCTATACAGTCACTGGATATATGGTTGGGGTAGAGACCACATAACCCACCCCAAGAAGAAGAGGAGAAAGCTTCCCTTTAAAACCCAGAGAGCACCAGGAGGGTGATATCACATGCCTTCAGTCCCAGCACTCAGGAGGCAGAGGCAGAGGCAGAGGCAGAGGCAGAGGCAGAGGCAGAGGCAGAGGCAGAGGCAGAGGCAGAGGCAGAGGCAGAGGCAGAGGCAGAGGCAGAGGCAGAGGCAGAGGCAGGGAAGGATCTCTGTGAGAGTGAGGCCAGCTTGGTCTACATAGTGAGTTCCAGGACAGCCAGGGCTAGTAAAAAGTGAAACCCTGTCTCAAGCAAATAAATAAATACTAAAATATAAAAAAATTAAAATTAGAGAGGCGCTTTATCATGAGAATAAGATGAAGCTGGAGAGATGGCTTAGTGGTTAAGATCATTATCTACTCTTGCATAGGACCCAGGTTCAATTCTCAGCACTCACATGATAGCTCACAAACACCAGTAATTCAAGTTCCAGAGGGTCTGACGTTCTCTTCTGGCCTCCATGGGCCCCTGCATGCATGTGATGCACACACATATAATCAGGCACACACATACACATAAAATAAAAATAAACATATTTTAGAAGAGAATCAGAGGAGAGAAGAGGACAGCTGTCATGAGAGGAATGGGTGGGGTCAAGGAGTCTCTTCAGAGACATCCCAGGAATGAAGGACATATGAGACTTTTATGTCAATTTTAAGGAACATTTCACACCTGTGATTTGGTTCAACACAGCGTCCATGGCAAAGAGCTCGGAGGAGCCAGGTATAGGTTAGGACCTGTAATCAGGGAATACTCTAAGAGCACGGCACAGATAGCTAGCTTCTTAACTCTTGGTCCTACAGAGAGCTGCAGAGAGGCATGGCCTGTTGTCTTCAAGCCGTTAGATCCAGTCTTTAAAGAGTGACCACTGTCTTACAGGGGCAGGTTCCTCACATGTCAGGAGTCACTTTCCATAAACATCAAAGAACCACTCGTCTTGCCATACTGAAACTAACAAAGTTGTCTTACCAAAGGCTTCCCACCAGATCTCAGTGTGACTAACAGCATTACTGTAGAAGCAGCTGCTGAAACTACCATGATACACATTAGAAATAAAGGAGAAAGTGAGAAGTGTTAAACTGTGCCTTTATTAGAAAGAATTTTCTATGGAATCTGGAATCATGAAGTGAGTCTCAAGAGTCTTGCCACAGTCTGGTGTCTTCGCGGCTGAGGCAGCCATCTTGCCCTGCTAGGATTTAAATATTCCAGAGTCTTCCCCTCCCTTTGCTTTGACTTTGTGCACAGTGAGAGAAAAATGGACACTGAAGGGTCCGCTTCAGACCCCATTCAAAGTACTTGCAAAGCACCTGGTCTGTTGGGTGACCACTGCCATCGCCCTGGCTCCAGCTGCTCCTGGAAGATCCCTGTAAGTCCGGCTTCAAGTAGTGGACACATTTTATCCCCAACCCTGGTATCTGAGAGAGGGAAAGCCCAGCCATGGAGGAACACAGCTTTTCTCAAAGGACAATGGGTTGTGTGGCTTTTCCTACCCTCAAAACAGAGCTAGCCTGCCATCTAGTGGCGAATCACAGCAAGTGCCTAAAATCTCAAGCACTCTTCACACGCTAGTCTTTTTTTTTTCGTTCCAGGCTATTCCACAAAGCTTCAACCTTTTTTTTCTGTTTTGCCCTCTGAAGCTTCCCGTACCTGCCTGTCATTCTTTTCCTTCTCCAGAGTGCCAGGCAAGGGCCTTCTAGTTCAATACAAAAATTCAATGCTAGCTCGCCGAGAGAGATTTCCCGAAACACTCGAACTTTCCCTTATCTCTATGGGACCACTTATAGCCCAAGCTCTTCTAACGCAGCCTTTAGTAGCCCTCTTCCTAACCTAATGATGCTCCCCTCTGCATCGGCCCATGGGAAGAAGGGACCACTTGTGTTTCAGAGATGACTGCATAAGACAGTAGAAATGGGAACACGAGAGCACATGGCTGACAGAACCAATCCATTCAGAAACAGCTCGCCCTTACTCAACGGTCTCGCTATCTACAGCCCCTCCATACCCCCACACTACTCTTGAGACAATCTAGAATACCGTACCCTTTACTCGCAGTAACTAGTAACTCGGCATAAATGTTCACCAGCTGGGGAATTGACAAAGCAAATTGTGGTATGTACATTTAATGAAATTCTGTTCGGCAACAAAAAGAAACCAAGACAAAGATAGCAATAATAAAATCTGATCGAGCTGTACAAGAGCTGCTAATTACATTCGCTTTTTTAAAATTGGGATTGACAGAGGGAGAGAGAGAAAGAGAGGAAGAAAAGAAGTCAGACGACGAAGAGATCTTTGGCCACCAAAAGCCTGGCTCCACGGAAGAACCAGCGGCGCGCCCGCTGTCTCCTGCCTGAAGTTGCTTAACCTAGACGCCAGGGGGCGATGAGGATGCGGGAACGGGAACGCTTACTGAGGACAAGGGCGCAATGGCCAGGGGCCAGGGCGAGGTACTCGGAAGACTGTGCGGTGACTCGGTGGGGGGTCGGGCTCAGCGCAAAGGGGCGGGACTCACTAGCTAGGGGCGGGGCGCAGCCGAGGGCGGGGCGAAGCCGGAGGGTGGGACTCAGTGGCTTGAGAAGCCCGCACGGGCGCAGGGGGCGGGGCGCAGCGGGTGCACACGCGGGCGCCGGCGCGGCTGAGCTCAGGGTCGCCATGGCGGAGGTGCAGCAACTCCGAGTGCAGGAGGCTGTGGACGCCATGGTGAAAAGTGTGGAGAGAGAGAACATCCGGAAGATGCAGGTAGCGGCGCGGTCCGGCGCCCAAACGGGATTGGAAACTCGGGCGGGGGTGGCGCGGTGACGTTCGAGCTCCGGGCCTCGCGTGGGGCGGTTTCCTCCCACCTGGCCTCGGTGACGAGCGTTCGGCCGCCCCTGAGGTGATCTGGCGCGAGGCTCGGAGGGACCGGCCCAGGAGAACCACCAGACCGAAATCCCTTCGGGCCGTCCTGCGCTGATTTAGATGCCACGAACCCTGAACGCCCGTGAGCGTGGGCCCCGTCTCCCTCACCCTACTGGCCTCGCTTAACTTCACCCCTTAATCACCCTCTACTGTTTCGATCGCCTTGTGGGGCGTTGACTAGCCAGGCCGACCTCTGAACTCTGCTACAGAAATACAAAAACTGATTTTCAGAACGTGGTTTCTTCCGGTTCAGTCTTGGGTACATTATCTTATCAGTGAGCTCATAGCAGCACACAGGGTCTCTTTTAACCCAGGTTGACTTCCAACCCCCGATCTTCCTGCCTTCACCTTTGGAGTGCGAGGATTACAGGCATGGGCCACCACCCTGGCTTTGTGCTGTGCGGAATGGAACGCAAGGCTTTCTTAGAACTAGCAAGCGCGCTCCCAAGAACATATATCCCCATCCTACAAATGTTAGGCCTGGTAACCGTCCCAGTCTTACGAAGTCCTGATGATACGGCGGGAAAAATAAAACAAAACAGGTAGAGAAGCATGGCCTCCAAGGCCTTGTCCTTCGAGAGCTGTCCTCAGAGTCTTTCCAGTCTCACCAGGCTCTGTCTTCGCTCCCCAGGGCCTCATGTTCCGGTGCAGCGCCAACTGCTGTGAAGACACCCAAGCATCTATGCAGCAGGTGCACCAATGCATCGAGCGCTGCCATGCGCCTCTGGCTCAAGCCCAGGCTCTGGTCACCAGCGAGCTGGAAAGGTTCCAGGTCAGGAATGCCTCACAGCTCCCAAGTCCTTGAACAGCAGCTCCTTGGCAGGGGATGAGAAACACTCGTTCTGCCTTAGGTCCTGTCAACACTGGTGGGAGCCCTGGTGTCCGTGAGGGTTGATATTCTGGAAGAAGCCCTGGGTGTGCTGTTAAGTTGTGCTATATTTGCCACAGAAACAGTAATATAAAAGAAAGTTACCAAGGGGGTTTCTAACCAAGCACCTTTATGCCTTTTTGATGTACCAAATACAATCTATGTTGTGTTGTATAAAATTCCTTAAAATGTATATTAATTTGGGGCTGTAGAGATGACTCAGCATTTAAGAGTACTAGCTGCTTTTCCAGAGATTCAGTTCCTAGTACCCACCTAAATGGTGGCTCACAGTTATCTGTAATTCCAGTCATAAGTGATCTGAAGCCCTCTTTGGCCCTCTGCGGGCACTGCACAAATGTGGTGCACAGACATTATATTTAGGCAAACACATAAAAAATAAAATCTCAAAAACAAAAGCTATGGAGCTGAAGAAATGGCTCAGCAGTTAAGAGCACGGGTTGTTCTTCAGAGTCAGGTTCAATTCCCAGCACCCACACGGCAGCTCACAGCTGTCTGTAATCTCAGTTCCATAGGACCGGACACCCTCACACAAACATACGTTCAGGGAAAACACCAATGCATATTAAAAAAAAAAAGTAAAGGTATAAACTTACTTTAGTTATTAATTTTTCTCTGATTGTTTCATACAGGTAATGTATTTTAATAATTTTCTATCTCCCCATGCTTTCTTAGATACCTTCCAACAGGTCTTCCTGAGTTATTTTGTTTTGTTTTGTTTGTTTTTCCCCTTTTGGGGGGTGTGTGGTTTTGTTTGTTTGTTTGTTTGTTTGTTTGTTTCTAAACAGGATTTCTCTGTATAGCCCTGGCTGTCCTGGAACTCACTTTGTAGACCAGGCTGGCCTCAAACTCAGAAATCCGCCTGCCTCTGCTTCCCAAGTGCTGGGATCTTTCTTTTCTTTTTTGAGATAGTTTCTGTTTGCACTGGCTGTCCTGGAACACTACATAGACCAGGCTGGCTTTAAACTCAGAGATCTGCCTGCCTCTAGCACCCAAGTGCTGGGGTTAAAAGTGTTCACCACCACCCCTGATAACTGTAGATAACAATGTGGCCAAGAGAAACCAAAATGTTAGCTACCCCTGGCAGTGCTTGCATTTGTTCAGACCTCATTCCTGAATCCCAACTCACTTCCTACTCATCTCTTACCATCTCTACCCTAGACTGATAATTCCATACGAGCAGGGACACTTTTCACTTTGTTCATTTCTGTATTCTACACTAGAAGAAAGCCTGGCACATAGCAGATGCTTGAAAGTATTTGAGTTGTCTTTCTGTAGAAGGACAGGCAGTAAAGAATTAAAATGGGTGCAGGGGAGATGGTTGAGGGGATGCCATGCACACACAAGGCCCAGAGTTGAAATCACCAGAAACCATTGTCTCTTGGGTGTGGCAGCCCACCTGTAAATCTAGCCCTAGAAGACAGAGACAGAATCTCTACAGCTGGCCGGCAAGCAAGTCTAGCTGATTGGTTGAGAGCCCTGCCTCTGTGAATATCTGGGAGAGCAAGGGAGGATGGTTCCTAACATGTACCTCAGGCCTCCACATCCACAAATAAACGTCTAAAAATCCACAGCCCCCACACACATGAAAGATGAAAGAGTGGGAAAGGAATTGAGGTATTTATAAGCCCAACAGTAGTCATTTGATTGCTGCCAGCATCTTGTATAAAGCTCATTTTTTCCATTCCTCTGCTCAGTGCTTAGTCTGAGCCTTCCCAGTGGCACCTTCTGTTTGAACCAAGAGAGTGTTAGACTTAGTACTGGCAGAGACGATCTGTATCGAGCCTGTAGCCCAAGGCCTGGCATGGGACCAATACTCAGACAACAGAAGCCAGCCTCTCAGCCTTCTCTCTCTTCTCATCACAGGACCGCCTGGCCCGCTGCACCATGCATTGCAATGACAAAGCCAAAGACTCAATGGATGCAGGAACTAAGGAGCTTCAGGTGAAGCGACAGCTAGACAGCTGTGTGACCAAGTGTGTGGATGACCACATGCACCTCATCCCAACAATGACCAAGAAGATGAAGGAGTCTCTGTCATCCATAGGGAAATAAAATTGTTTGCCAGTGACCATCGGGACTGCGGGCAGGCTATTTAAAAGGAAGAATGGAAGTTTAATATGTTAAGCAACGTTTACGAATGAGGAAAACTTAGACACAGCAAGTTCCAGGCAAATGCTGCTCACTGCTGGACACTAGTCCCTTTACATTCGGATCTTAGAAGGTGAAGTAGGAAGAAGCTGGTGCTAAGATTTGGATCACAGATAGCTCAGAGGAGAAGTCTAGATCCTAAATATTCATATGCAAGTGTCTGTACTGTAGTAGAGATCAACCTTGTACCAAGAGCTGAGCTTCTTACTACAAACATCCAGGCTGGCAGCTCTCTTCAACCTGCTGGTAAAATCTGAGGATCGGTGCATCTCCTCAGAGAAGCTTGACAAATCCTGTTGACCAGAAGTAT
Organism: Mus musculus; assembly: GCF_000001635.26. Classification (NCBI taxonomy): domain Eukaryota; kingdom Metazoa; phylum Chordata; class Mammalia; order Rodentia; family Muridae; genus Mus; species Mus musculus. The sequence continues at coordinate 86,369,326 of NC_000072.6, forward strand.
CATCACACCACCTTGCATATGCTGGGAAACAAAACCCAGTAGGCTAGGAATTCAGAGGAAAGGATTTCCTTTTCAAATCTATATTTTGCTTAGTTTTGTCTTATATGCAGGGCACACTGGATTTATGATACAGGAGGGAAAGTGGTTTGAGTCACTTCTAAAGGTTCCTAGTATTATGTACCGTCAAGATGGGAATGTCCATTTCTTCAAATTCTGTTACTCTAGAAGCCCCTGAAGAATCCGGACAGTGTCACACAGTGAACATGGGAAACAGCCTTCTTTACTGACTTGTGCAGCAAAGTGACACATCCTTATGAAAAGCAAGGGGGTAGGCTGTCACTCACATGCCAGTCGCTAAGAATAAGCAGTAACTAGGAATTATTGAGAAGTGCAAACCCAGTATTAATCAGCTCTGAATCTACAGAGCCTTATAGCAACAAGAAAGCCAGAAACTGAGCAACTTGGGCCACAGATGGGTAGGACCACTGTAGAACAAGAGAGGCACACACTTTCTTGCCAAATGCCATTTTTGCCTGGGTGGTTTTTATTTTTTATTTTCTTTGCAGTGCAGTGTTGCTGGCCCAACATAGCACCTTATCTTTTGGATAAGTACTATGTTGTATTTATACCAATTAATTACTTGAAACAGTGATACATCTGTCTTTTTGCTGTGTCAAGCCTGCAATATATTTTCCAAGTGGTTTGGTTTTTAAATAAAGTTTCATTGTCTCCACCTTTTTCTTATGGGTAGTGATATATCAGTAAATGGGAAACACCAAGAGGAAGGCAGAGAGCATCATAACTTGAAAGCTGTTAATGTTGAAAAGATAACTTAGGATTAAAGGTACATGGGGGGGGGGGCTGAAAAGATGGCTCAGCAGTTAAGAAAACTCTTCCGAAGGTCCTGAGTTCAAATCCCAGCAACCACATGGTGGCTCACAACCATCCTAATGAGATCTGGCGCCCTCTTCTGGAGTGTCTGAAGACAGCTACAGTGTACTTACATATTATAACTAAATTGTAAAAGGTGCATACTGTAATTTCAGTACTGTAAGGCAAGCTGAGGATTTCCCTCCTGCTTTGAGGTCAGTCTTTGCTAAAGACTATCATTATTCATGTTCGTTTTCTAGTTTCAACTAGCACAGCAAGTGGTGGGGAGAGTGTATAGCTAAGCATTCTTGTGCTATTTTTTTGTTGATGACAAACTAATCATGAGGAGAACCTCAATTGAAGAGCTGCTTCCATCTAACAGGTCTCTGGACATGTCTGTGGGTCATTAATGACTACCATGAGAGAGCCCAGTGCACTGAGGGCAGTGCCACCACCCTGGGAGAGTGCACACCTTTATTCCCAGCCCTCAGGAGGCAGGGGCAAGCTCAATACCTCAGGACTTGTGTGGTACTCCTCAGCTTTTATGTATGGACTGTAGTGTGCTAAGTGGGTTCTGAAGGCAGCGTTAGAATTGCAGAATTGATGAATCAGAAATACCCCAGACACTGGATTCACGTCCTCAAGAGAATCCGCCTAGCCACCTTCCTGCTACTGATGCGGACAAGCTATTCTGTGCTTCAGGAGCCCTCGGCTTCGCCTGGATGTGCTTAGGAAATTAAGGGCAGCGTGGTGCAGATGCCGTTGATTCTAGCACGGGAAGCAACAGTTCAAAGCCAGCGTTGACTACACAGTGAACTCGAAGCCAGCATGAATTACGTCAAAAACAATGAGGAAGGGGCAGGGGAAATGACAAAAATGTAAAGAGAAAAAAAGTGTAGTAAGTGGGAAAAGGAAAGAAAAGAAGTGACACACAGGCTGGAGAGACGCTTCAGCAGTTAAAACCACTGGCTGTTCTCCCAGAGCTCTGGAGTTCAATTCCAGCACCCACATGGTGGCTCACAAGCATCTATAGTAGGATCTGAGGTCCTCCCCTGGCGCGCAGGTGTACATGTAGAGCACTCATACATAAAATATAAATGAAGGGGTCTGTTTTTAAAGTGACCTGCCACTTCAATTTTACACAAAGGAAGCTTAGCCGAACACAGCCTCTCCGTCGTGGCCTGTCACTGGCGACGCAACCGGAAGCGTGGCTCTGGTCCGCAGGTTCAGACATCCCCATCAATATCGCGAGATGAAAGGTAATGTTCTCCGAAGGCGATTGGCTCGCGCGGCGGTGACGTCAGACACCAGCGCCAAGCCTGCCTTGCGCGCGTTTCTGAGCCTGCTCACTCCTTCGCCGTTGTGCCGAGCCCGCAGAGGAGTCGCCATGAGCAAAGCCCACCCTCCCGAGCTGAAGAAGTGAGTAGAGTCGGCCCTATCGAGACTTCTGTCTCGCTCGGGCTGCCGCCGCTGGTCCCGACGGTCGCGGGAGCCGGAAGTGGCGCTAAGGTCCGGTCGGCATGGTTACTGCAGTGCCGGTGCCTCTGTCTTCCCAAAGCTGGGGCTCTCCTAGGCGGGCAGCCAAAGGCAACCTGGTTGGGGACCAGGGCAGCGGTCGAGGTGCATGGTTGTGAGGAACCGGAGACTCGTGGGCTTAAAATGATCGATTGGAGTCGGACGTGATTGGCTGTGATCTATGGGGCCAATATTCAGGAAGCTTAGGCAGGAGAATTACCGCGAGTTCCAGACCAGCCTAGGCTTAAAAAAAAAAAAGACACTGTGTCTCAAAAAGTTTAAGGTGAGGTAGCGTTTTGTGTTTCAATAAATGTGCGCGTTCATTTGCGTTCATCAAGAGAGCTAGGTTTAGTTTTGGGGTTTTTTTTTCCCCTTTTTGGTGCTCAGAGACATGTTTAGTTATATGTTTGTGCACGTGGGTGCAGCTCCTGCGGAGGCCAAAGCGGGCATTGGATCTGCAGAAACAGAACTTGTAGGAGGTTGTGAGCCCTCTGGCGTGGTTAATAATAGCTGGACTCGTGTCCTCTGGACAAGCAATAAGCGCTGGGCCATCTGCAGCCCCAAGAACTAGGTTTCTGATACACTGTCCTTGTATTCAAGTTACATTTAAACGTTGTGTAATATCTTGCTCTGGCAATAAATCCATGGAAGGACATCCATTTTCTACTTGTAAAGAGCTAATTTCTGAAGAATTTTATTCTGTACCCAGTAAAATCAGACAGACCCTTTGGTCTCAGACACTTCTGACTGGCCTGAACCTGTCGCATATGCACATAGTCATTGGGTTGCTCAATACAAGATTAATACTGGGTCTTTTCTGGTGTAGCCAGAAAATAATCTGTCTTGTGTATAGCCTGTTTGCTACTGTAAAGTTCTGTCAAGACCCCAATGCAGGGGAAAGATAACAACATTTGCTGATTTTTGTATTTGAGTGCACATTTTAATCAAAGCCCTCTGTGTGAAACCCCTGCAGTTTTGTTTGAATCTGAATCTGTTAAACCGGGCCTAGAGAGTTGGCTCAGAGGTTGAGAGCACTGACTTCTCTTCCTAGAGGTCCTGAGTTCAATTCCCAGCAACCACATGGTGACTCACAACCATCTGTAATAGGATCTGGTACCCTATTCTGGCTTGCAGGCCTATAGGCAGAACACAACATAATAAAGATGTATTAAGCCATAAGTCTGACATTTTAAAAAGAAGTTATTCTGCACTGTTTGTTTTGATGATGAGCTAATAAATGAGGTCTGGATTTAGCAGGAATTGGCAAAATGGCATTGGTTTTGAACAAAAGCACTGTTCCCTACCTGTAATCTTCAGTGTCCTCTGATTCTTAACAGATATACTTGGGCCTTTCAGAGACTGGAACTAGTGATTGTGTCCATATTTTTATTGGCGTGTTTGGAGCAGAGCCTGTGTGAGCTACTTTGTCACTGAACTTCTCTTCTCTGAGTTGATGCCTTTTTCTCATCCCTACATTTTATCAAATTTGAAATACTTTTAGATCCGCCTCCTTATTTTCTCATAAACACCTCCTTTTACAGCTATTCACTCCTAGTTTAGCATAACTCCATAGTTCTTAATCATTTCTGGTCCCGTGTCTCAGTAGTTTCAAAGTTGAGCTCCTCCCAACTCCTAAAATGTGTTGCCACAGAAAGTCTTAACCACTGATGAATTCTGCTATACTAGTTTATATCACCACAAAGTCAAGTCCAGACTTCCTAACCCAGCTTTGAAGCCCCACCCCATCTGCAGTCCAGCAGCCATATTTTGCATGGTATATGACTAAAAACAATTTTCTGCACATTAGTGTCTCAGTTACTGACCTCTTGCTGTATAGAGGCATCGTGACCAAGACAACTCTTATAATAAAGAAAGCATTTGATGGGGACTTGCGTACAGTTTTAGAGGCCATGATCATCATGGAAGAACAGGCAGGCAGTAGTTGAGAGCGTTACATGCTGAACCGCAGCAGCAGGCAGGGCAGAGAGACACTAGGCTGGCTTTTGAAACCTCAAAGCCCACTCACTCCCAGTGCCACCTCCTCCAACAAGGCCACACCTCCTAATCCTCCCAAACACTTAATCAGCTGCGAACTAAACATGCACATAAGTGACTCCATGGAGGCCATTCTCATTCAACCTCCACACTGAATGTCAGTTCTCCATCTGTATAACATGGTAATAATAGTACCGGAATCGTAAGTGTTAAATATGTTCCTCTGTTGATTTACAAAATAACTCCTAGTAATTTATAAATGTTATTTATAAATCTATTTCCACCTTCAGATTCTTATGGCTTAAATTTATATTTAAATTCTATCATGGTCTATACATTAAAACTCAGTGAAGCAGCCGAGCAGTGGTGGTGCACGCCTTTAGTCCCAGCACTTGGGAGGCAGAGTCAGGTGGATTTCTGAGTTTGAGGCCAGCCTGGTCTACAGAGTGAGTTCCAGGACAGCCAGGGCTATACAGAGAAATCCTGTCTCAAAAAAAAAACCAAAACAAACAAAACAAAACAAAAAACAATTCAATGAAGCTCAGCCTGGTGGCATAGGCATGTAATGTCTGCTACTTGAGAAGCTGAGGCAAAGAACTACAAAACCAGGGTAGCTAAGAAACACTGTCTTAAACTGAAAAATAGAAGAGAATATACTTGAGTGGTAGAGTATTTGCCTAGAATGCTTGAGGCTCTAGATTCAGTCGTCAGTACAATAAGGAAAGAAAGGAAAGGAACTTTGATATTTTCTAGCCTGTTGCTGAAAGACAGCAGATTTAACAGGCTGATGAGATTGCTCCAAGGGTAAAGGCACTTGCCTCCACACTAGTCAACCTCTGGGACCACATGGTTGAAGGAGAGAACCAACTCCTTGAAGTTGTCCTCTGACTTCTGTATTGGCACCATACAAACAAATTTAATTTTTTTAAACATTTATTTTATTTATTATATTCTACCTACATGTATGCCTGCATGACAGAAGAGGATGCCAAATCCCCATTACAGATGGTTGTGAGACACCATATGGTTGCTGGGAATTGAACTCAGGACCTCTGGAAGAGCAGTCAGTGCACTCAACCTCTGAGCTATCTCTCTAATCTCTGTAATAACAGAGATCTCTGTAATAACACACACAAATGTAACCAAATCTTTGTAATTACATTAGTGTAAGTTCCCTAGCCCATGTCAACAGTTCCGGATTTGAGGCTGGGAAGATAACTTGGCAGTTAAGGGACCTGAGTTCAGTTCCCAGCATCTGCACTGGGCAAATCACAACTGCCTATGGCAGCTTTAGGGTATCTGATGACAACTGCCCTGGTACACACACACTCATATCCAAACAGTACAAGATCCTTACTGCTTTAAATGTTATGTGTCTGGGGTACAAATTGTAGGTTTGGTTTGGTTTGGATTTTTACATTGGTTGTGTAAGTGTGTACATATGCCAGGTATGGAAGTCAGGACATCTTAAAGAATTCATTCTCTGCTTCCAGCAGTGAGTTCTGGGAATCAAAATCAGACTTGGCAGCAAATGTTCTTACCCACTGAGTCATCTCACCAGCCCAGATTTTAGCAATTTAAGAAAAGGAAAAAGACTTAACTTTGCCTGGTGGCACACCTTTAATTTTCCACACTGGGGAGTTGAAGGCCAGCCTGGTCTACACAGTGAGTTCCAGGATAGCCAGGGCTACATAGAAAAACCCTATGTCTCAAAAAGACATTTTATTTTGTATGTGAGGGTGTGTGCATTTGAGTGTAGGTGCCCTGGGGTACCCTCAAGCTAAAGTTGCAGGAGGTGGTGAGTCACCTGACATGGATATTAGAAAGAGATCTCAGGCCCTCTGGAGGAACATCGAACCCTCCTAACATCTCATCCCAGCCCAAGCAAATCACTTTAATTTTACTGATTCTGTGCTTGTTTGTGCTTAGAACTTTTTACATAAGTCCTAATTTTTGCTCTTGCTTTTCCAGGTTTATGGACAAGAAGTTATCATGTAAGTTTGCATCCACCTCAGCTAACTACTTGGTTTCTTTTTGTTGTCTTGGCAATATGTAATCTTTGGAAATGTGTTATAGAAATTTAATATATAAGACATCTAATTCTTCTCCACTAATCAGATTTGTCAGAGTTCTAATTAGACTTTTTTTCTTTGCCTTCTAATTGCATTATCTTTAATTACATTATCTGTGCCTCCCTGGCCTTGAATTAGCAGTGTCCTACGTTATAATATTTAAAACTTTATCAGCCCCTTTCCTTTAAATATGTTACCAGGGAGTTGGACAAGCAGCACTTGATGTTTCTTGTGGATGTGTAGGTTTAACTAGAAACCTCCTGACCCATGCAATTGAAGTATACTGAAATTTTAGGATTTCTCTTCTCTACCATTCAACAGCTCTAAACTCTTGTAACTGGTTCATTTGTGTAAAGATACTACTTTACGTATAAATTTACTTACAAATACATTTATGTATAAATGTTGAGGCGGTTTTACTTGGGGGGGGGGGGACAGTCATTGAGACCAGATCTCGTTATGTGACCCTGTCTGGTCTCACAGTCCTCTTGAAGCAGCCCTCCTCTGTTGTTGCCAAGTGCTGGGATTACAGCCATGAGACTCACAGGTAATGTCTCCAGGGTCTTAAAGGCTAAGATATAGGCAAAGAAGAACTGGAATATTAGGATAGAATTAGCCCATGGTTAGGCAGATAGTAGGAGTGGTGGTCACACATCCCACCTGATCTATGATGGATGGTTGAACTTGGTTTACTGAGACTTCTTCTTTCTCTTACAGTGAAGTTAAACGGTGGCAGGCATGTCCAAGGAATACTGCGGGGCTTTGATCCCTTTATGAACCTTGTGATTGACGAGTGTGTGGAGATGGCAACCAGTGGGCAACAGAACAACATTGGCATGGTGGTGAGTAAGGGCAGCATCTCCAGGGTCTTCTCCTCCCTCCTTCACATTCCTCATATCAAAGTCTCAGATTAAAACCAAGTTAGTTACCGAGGAAAGGTAAATGAAAGGGAAGACTGGGCATTTGCACCTCCCCCTTCCTTTTACCTGTGGACACACCCAGCTGTGGTACTATTCCAGGTACCTACAGACAAGCTCTCACCTGCAGGACCCTCTCAGCACAGGTCTTGGAACAGCTAGCTGAAGGGATTTATTTTTGAGCTTTGCCCTGTAAGAGATGGGCACGCATATGCAGACTTTGACTACAGTACAAATTCTCTAGCATGCTTTTGATGCCCCAGGATATCTTGTTAAGGGTTTCAAGAGCTGGAGAAGCCGCGTGGTGGTGGTGGCGCACGCCTGTAATCCCAGCACTTGGGGGGCAGAGGCAGGCAGATTTCTGAGTTCGAGGCCAGCCTGGTCTACAAAGTGAGTTCCAGGACAGCCAGGACTACACAGAGAAACCCTGTCTCATAAAACAAAAAAAAAAAAAAAAAAAGCTGGAGAAAATGGCTCGGCTGTTTTAGTTTGTAATTATTTTCTGTGGATGGGTGTTTTGCCAGCACATATGTCTGTACCATGTATGTGCCTAGTGCCTGTGGAGTCCAGAAGACGGTGTTGGAGTCTCTGGAACTGGAGGTGTAGATAGAGCCCATGTTGTTAATCACTGGCCCATCTCTCCAGGCCCTGGCTCGGTGATTGAGAGTACTTGTTGCTCTTGCAGAGGTCTGGAGTTTGGTTCTTAGCATCCACACTACAGCTCACAACCATCCCAAAGCCCAGTTCCAGGGGATCCAGTGCCCTCCTCTGATCTCCTTGGGCACCAGCCACACATATGCTGCATGTAGATGCATGCAGGCAAATTTTCCATGTATATAAAATAAATACATCAGAAAAAAATGTACAGGTTTGGGGGCTAGGAGTGTAGCCTGCTGTTCCCCTGCTTGCCTAGTACACAGGCCACTACTTTGCATAGGCTTTCCTGGCATAGGCATATATCATAATGACAGCCGTTCATGACAGAAAATAAGGTAAACCAGAAGGAAAGGCAAAGCTTTGTCAGGGCCCTCCTGTCAGGCTTTGCAAGTGCTAATACAGTCTTACGCAGCTGAGCTTTCATAGCAGACTTTCTTTCCTGCATTCATTAAGCAATGGCTCTGGCCACAAAAGGAAGGTTTTGTTATTCCGCAATAAGAACTGGATTTTAAATTGCTGTTTGTCTTGCAAGACACGTATGTCTTACATACTGTAATCTTCATAAAGTGATGAGCACAGATGTATTGACAGGATTAATGTGAAGACTTTGTTGTGGTAGTGAGAGGTCATATCTCTCTTCCCCTTCATCCCTGAGCTGAGTGCCCAACACCTTGGACTTTATGGTTTGTCAAGGTTGTGTGTAGAAGGGTAAAAGTAGGCCCTTATTATTTTACTCATGTATGTCTGTGTGTTTTCTCAAGACAAGGGTCTCTCTGTAGCCCCAGCTGTCCTGAAAGACACTGTAGACTAGGCTGGCCTGGAACTCACAGAGATATCTCTACCTGCCTCATCATTTCAAATCAAAAGTTTATGGTATTACTTATTTCAGAGTTAAGTGTGTTGATGTATATCTGTAATGCCACCTCTCGGAATTGGAGGAGGAGGAGGAGGGCGGCTATTCTCTGTAACAGAGATTTATAATCCTTGTGTGAAGAAATAGCTGGCAGATGTCCCCAACCAGTAACCCTGGTTCCCAAAAGCTAGGTCACAGAGACTTGGCATCTTATAAAGTTAGTCGTTACTTTGCAGTCTTGGAACCAATCTCTTCTAATTAGCCTGGGAGGCTTCCTTTGTCTTTTTCCTTAAAATGGGATTTCCCTGTGCACTCCTGACTGGCCTGGAACTCCCCGAGATCCTTCTGCCTTTGAGTTACTGGAATTAAGGGCATGTGCCACCATGCCACACTCATGTCTTGATTTAAAAACTAAGTTGGTCCTTGTGGCTTGTTGTGGTCCTTGAGAAAAGCCTCACTGGTGTGTCATGTTGGGAAATTATGAGTTGTCTTTTAAATGAATTATTATCAACTGACTTCTTTCTCTAGGTCATCCGAGGAAACAGCATCATCATGTTAGAAGCCTTGGAAAGAGTCTGACCTGTGCTCAGCAAGCAGTGTCCACATCCCTCCCCAAAGGCCTGTTTGATTGTGATGTAGAATTAGGTCATGTACATTTTCATATGGAACTTTTTACTAAATAAACTTTTGTGATACTCAGAAGTGCGTTTCTGCTGTTGTGGATGTAGGGGTTAATAGGTACTCTTTCTCACCACCCTTTCCAAGGAGTTTATGCATTCAAGTAGAAGCATCTTGCCCGGTGTGAAGGAAGACAAGAATTCTATAACATTGAGGAGATGAGCTACAGATGTGTGGTTTGTACACATTAGTTTTAGTGCCTTTGACCTCCTGTGACTTCAAACTTGAGTTAGGCTCCTAATGTGGAATTCTTGGGAAGGGGTGTTTAAGTTTTAGAATATTTATTTGTATGACATGAGCTGTCTTGGGATGGAATCTGCCTCTTGCTTTTCTATTTCTGTGAAGAGACACCATGACCAAGTCAATTTATAGAAGAATTTAGAAAAAGACAAGTTTATTGGGGGCTTATCATTTAGAGGCTAGATCCAGGACCATCATGACAAGAAGCATGGCAGCAGGCAGGCAGACATGGTGCTAGAACAGTTGGTGAAAACTTACGTCTGTAGGCAGAGATCTAACTGGGCTTTTGAAATCTCAAAATAAGAGTGCTGACTGCTTTTCCGAAGGTTCATGAGTTCATATCCCAGCAACCACATGATGGCTCACAACCACCCGTAGTGAGATCTGATGCCCTCTTCTGGGGTGTCTGAAGACAGCTACAGTGAGCGAGCAGGGCCAGAGCAAAAGCAAAAAGTGTCTGGAGATGGCTACAGTGTACTTACATATAATAAATCTTAAAAAAAAAAAAAAACTCAAAGCCCATGTCCAGTGACATACCTCCTCCAACAAGGCCATACCTCCCAGCCCCTCCCAAACAGTTCTACCAACTGGGAATCAAGTATTCAAATACACAATGGCCTCAGTGCCACCACAGATCCAAACCTAAACAAGTATATTTCCTATTTGTAACTTTATATTTGTTTCCTTGTGATAATGCTGTTTGATTAATTCTTGTGGGCATGTATGTGTGTCTGATGTACGGAGGTCAGAAGACAGCTTGGCGGCGGTCAGCTTTCTATTCCACCGCAGGGATTCTAGGGATTGACCTGAGATCCTTGGGCTTGGCACCAAGCGTCTTTACCAGTGAGCCAGTCTGGCTAACCAGTGCAGTGTGTAGCATGCTTGCGTTTTGACTGCCAAGTTACATGAGTTACAGGTCTGGAAGTATTTCAGATTAGAACGCTCTATTGCAAGTGTACTTTTAACAGGACTTGGGTGTAGCCCAATGGTGGTGTGCTTAAGAAGCTGAAGGCCCTCAAACCCTTAACTGACCCACCACATACCTAGTAAAATAGCCCCAACCTTAGAACAAAAACAGTAACGTGGGGCGGCTTGTATCTGACTTAGTCATGAAATGGGGAGTAATTGGGGAGGGGTTGTTTTTAATCTTGTTGGGGTTTGGGTTTTGAGACAGGGTCTTGCTATGTAGCTCTGACTATCCTGGAACTTTCTGTGTAAACCAGTCTAGACTCAAACTTAAGAGATAACTTGCCGGGCTGGTGAGATGGCTCAGTGGGTAAGAGCACCCGACTGCTCTCCCGAAGGTCAGGAGTTCAAATCCCAGCAACCACATGGTGGCTCACAACCATCCGTAACGAGATCTGACGCCCTCTTCTGGAGTGTCTGAAGACAGCTACAGTGTACTTACATATAATAAATAAATAAATCTTAAAAAAATTTTAAAAAAAATAAAAAAAAAAAAAAAAAGAGATAACTTGCCTCTGCCTCCTAAATGCTGGGATTGTGTGGTGGGAATTGTATAGAGTAGAAACAGACTTCAGAGAACAGCCTTCCCACGGATGGCAGGCAGTTCCTCGTGAGAACAGTGGTGAGGGTTTTGTCCTTCAGTGTCCACCCAGCTCAGGACTGACCACAGACTGGAGACTGCATTCTAGCCCTCAGCCATTCTAGGGATGAAGCTATGGGAAGCAATGACAGTTGTACCACACATCTGTTGGGCAGTCCGGCCCATTATTCAGACAACTCTGAGAGTCACTTAGTCTTTTAATACATAAGGCAGCCATCCTGAGTAGCCAAACTTACATGTCTAAAGTCAGCCCCAGGTCCCTTCTATGACTGACCTGCTCTTGGCTCCCTCGCCTTAACTGTAAATATGGTAGGGTTCTACTTTGAAGAAGAAAAGAGGTAGTTTCCACCAGATGTTTGTTTGTTTGTTTGTTTGTTTTGTTTTGTTTTTCCAAGATAGGGTTTCTCTGTGTAGCCCTGGCAGTCCTAGAACTCACTTTGTAGAACAGGCTGGCCTCGAACTCAGAAATCCACCTGCCTCTGCCTCCTAAGTGCTGGGATTAAAGGCATGTGCCAGCTCCACCAGGTATTTGGCTCCCAAGTTCCTCTCCCTTCCATGCAACAACCGCCAACCCCAGGGTCAGCCATCGCGACACCCAATTACCTGGTAGAATAAAAACTCTTAAGGCTTATAATTATAGTTAACCAATCAGATTTATGTATCAATAAAAATCACAATTTACAAGATGCCAATACAATAATTTCTCTTTTCCCTGACCAATCACAGGCCTCCTGCTGTCCTAATGTAATTCGACAGGGAAAATCCTGCAACAATAAGGTCCAAAGCCAGGCATGTTGAATTATGCCTTTTAGTCCCAGCACTCGGGAGGCAAAGGTAGAACTCTGAGTTCAAAGGCTAGCCTGGTCTACATAGTTCCAAAATAGTCAAGGCTCCATTGAAAAACCATGTCTCAAAATAAAATAAAATAAAATAAAATAAAAAGGCCTAAGGAACTAGAGAGATGGTTCAGTGCTTAAGAAGGTTTGCTGTTCTTCCAGAGGATCTAAGTTCAGCTACCAATACCCACACTGGCCTGTTATTCCCTCTTTTGACCTCTGTGGACATCCCCACAAATGCATGCATGTATACTGAAGTAAAAGAAGGTTAAAAGACTGTTAGCAGGGGCTGGAGAGATGGCTCATTGGTTAAGAGCGTTGACTGCTCTTCCAGAGGTCCTGAGTTCAATTCCTAGCAACCACATGGTGGCTCACAACCATTTGTAATGGGATTCAATGCCCTCTTCTGGTGTGTCTGAAGAGAATGACAGTGTACTCATATACATTAAATCAATCCATCAATCAATAAACTATGAGAGTTACTTAAAGCACTGTTTGTGCTTCTCATTCTCGGGCATGGTTTCACTTGCTACCTGGGACAGAATAACACTGGGTCATTGCCTGGGTTGGTTGCTATTCCCTGTTGTCAACTTGACTCTACCTAGAATGAACTACAGTCCAGAAGTGGAGGGCCCACCTGTGACCCAGATCTTGAGGCTGGAAGACACAGACTTTTGATCCAGATCTTAGGGCATAGTGGCCATGAAAAGCCTAGGCCCAAGCAAGGTGGTACATGTCTTTAATCCCAGGAGACAAAGGCAAGCAGATCTCTGAGTTCAAGACCTGCCAGGGACAGAGCAAGTTCCAAGTATAGAAAAGTTTAGGTCCAACAGTGGTGGTACACACCTTTAATCTGGGTCATACTTTCTGCTGGAGCTCAATATAAGACAATGGAAGGAGGAAGGCTTCCTTCTTCATCTGTTTGCACTTACTTGCCAGCACATCTGTTGGAACCTAATTCTTCAGAGTTCCACCTTATACAGAAAATCCACTGAAACACTCAGCCTCCTGAGACTGGGCAACCCCTAGATTCTTGGACTTCCCATTCACAGCTGCCCATTGTTGGGTTAGTTGGGACTGCAGACTGTAAGTCATTCCAATAATTTATTTCCTTTACTATATAGAGACATTCCATAAGTTCTGGGACTCTAGAGAACCCTGACTAATACATTGTCCTTAACAATCTGACCACATAAGCTTCACTGTCAACTATGATATATCCCTTTCAAAATAAAAGGCTGACTGCCAAGTTCACTTCTGTAACATCTTGGTTGCTTATTCACCTAGTTAGTGGTTTTAGAGTATAAAATGAAAATACAAGCTGGATCTGGGACAGAGGCCTTTTAGGAGTTACCCTGGCTTTCTTTGGACCACTGATGAATCTGTTCTTCCACTCTCATTGGTATTGGAGTGGTTGTTCCAAAAACACTGAGAAAACCAGCAACTCAGAAATGGACCAATCATTGGCTATGCCATTTCCAGGTATGTATCCAACGGACACATAAAATATACTCACACATCCATGTTATTATAGTGCTATCCATAGTAGCTAGGTCATGGAATTGGCCAGGTGTCCATCAATGGGTGTGTGGACCATGAAAAACTGGAACATATACACAGAGGCATTTGATGCACCTATAAAGAATGAGGGCTGGTGGTGTGGCTCAGATGGTAGAGCACCTGCCCAGGATATATGAAGCTCTGATCTCCACAGGAAGAAGTTCCTGCAATCAGCAGAGCAAGGGCAGCTTGGGTAAGCCCAGAGAAGTCACCCAAACTCACGGCAAGGTCTTCACCATGATGCAGACAGAGCACTGGGGTTCACAGTAAAACACATCAGATGCAGACCACATTGGTGTCTGAGGTCCGTGTTACCACTAAAGGCCATTTGTATGCCCCGTAGTGTGTGCTGCCACCGAAGGCTATGATGGCGTCTGAGGTGGGGGACGAGGCACGGGCGTACTGCAGCAGAGGACCGTGGGGGAGGGGGTGCGGGCGAGCTGCAGCAGAGGGAGGTGGGGGAGGGGGTGCGGGCGCGCTGCAGTAGAGGGCGGTGGTGGTGGGAGGTTGATGTTTGTGGACTGTTCTTCCAGAGACCATGCTGTGACACATGATGATGCTGGAGGCCATGTTATTGACAGAAACCACGTGGAAGTCCTTGATCTGTGCTCCCACTGACTGTAAAGGGCAAGGAAGCTACTTTTGCTGTTGTATCGATGACTGTAGACTCACAGTTGAGAATAAAGGACATAGAAAGCTTCTGTGACAATCTCTACCCTGACCCTGCCCCCTAAAAAGTAACAGCCAAGACAGGAAACCATCAAAGAGATTTCTTAAAAATTGTGATAAAGATGCTGAAGTGTAACTCTGCACAATTGATGAATTGATGGCTTCTGGTGGGGCGTGTGGGTGAGGAAGGACTCAGTTTTAAGGGGCTGGCCACTGGGAGTGTGACCATGGCCTTTAACTTATGTTTTGGTTGTTGGTGGGGGTGGGGTGGGGGTGGTACTGCTTCTCCTCCTTCTCCTCCTCCTTCTTTTCTTCTTCCTCCTCTTCTTCTTCCTCCTTCTCCTCCTTCATTTTTGAAGGGAGGTCACAGGGTTGGGGTGGGCAGACCTGAGAGGACAGGGAAGTGAGTGTGATGGGTACATGATGTGAAATTCCCAAATAATCAATAAAAATATTATGTTGGAAAAAAATGCATCAGATGCTTGCTGAGAGGCCGTTTCTGTTTTCTTTTGCTTGTTTTTGAGACAGGGTTTTACTAGAACTCAAAGGGATTCATCTGTCTCTGCTTCTGGGTGCTGAGGTGATTGATTGATTGATTGATTGATTGATTGATTGATTTTTCAAGACAGGGTTTCTGGATAGCCCTGGCTGTCCTGGAACTCACTCTGTAGACCAGGCTGGCCTCGAACTCAGAAATCCACCTGCCTCTGCCTCTGCCTCCCAAGTGCTGGGATTAACATGCCTGCCAGTCACTGACACAGAGAAGTGACTTGGCTCAAGGACATGCTGACCACATACCCTATTTTGTTTTGTATGTTCTAAGTAAGGTTTGCTAACCTTAAGAAATTCCACAAAGCTTTATGTAGAACCCATCAAATCAAAGGTCACTATGAACTGCTATGTCTAAAATGGCTGGACTCAGAGCTGACCCCCAGGCAGCCCTTCCCCCACCTATGTATGGGCTCACTGTGGTTTTTGTGGCTGACATTGAAGAATGCTACTAATAAGCACAAAAATTATAATTATAATACTCATGCTCTGTTATCTCAGTGTTCTGAAACTCCCCTGTTCACCACCGTCCACCACCCCCTTACCTTACTCAGGACCAATCAGCTTAAAGGTTAGCTGATAATACTTTGCCTAGTAAGCCAGCTGCTCCCCTCCTTGCCCTTTCAACTTTTGAACCTGTTTTTTCCTATAAAAAGTCTACCCTGCGAGCAGAGTAGCACTGCAATTAGCCTCCCGAGTCTTTTTAGCGGTGCTGTTTTGCCAGTATTGTGGTGTGCATTCAGTAAACTATTCTTGCTTAACTGAGATCAGTGTTTGGTTTGTTTGGCGATTCCTGAGCCCCAACAATACCGTAAGGCGTAGAACTCAAAAAGAAAGAGAACCTGGAGAGACGGCCCCATGTCAAAAAGCACTGGCTGCTCTTCCAGAGGATTCAGGTTTGGTTCCCAGCACCCAGATGGTGGCTCACAACCATCTGTAACTCTAGTTCTGGGTGATTTGATGCCCTTTCCCCACCTCTGTAGGGAGCAGGCAGCAGGCACCCACATGGTGCAGACAAAAACATATACACATAAAATAATAAACATTTTTTAAAAAGACAAAGCCCATCAAACTGTCCTGAGAGAACGCCCCTTCCTTCAGAGGGCTAACTTGGGAACTTCCCCTCTGTATCTCTCTCTGCCTCCTCTTGAGAAGTTTAACTCTTCTCTGCCCATGGTCAGTACCTTTACTCCCACACCTTTGGCTTATCCCTGTAGCTCCAGGCAGAGCAAACAAGTCAAGAGTCCAGAGTGAACATGCTGGACCCAAGGCCACAAGCTCACCTGCTTTGGTGCTTGGGGCAGCTCCAATTGCCAAGCGTCTGTAAAGCTTGGGGTGAGGGGACAACTGAGAGCAAGGGCAAGAAGCTGTCCTGTAACAGCCCAAAGGGGATCAGTCTCTCTCTGATCCCTCACTACCCCCTCCTATAGCTGTCCTTCCAGCTGCAGACGCTCCTCGTGACACCAGCCAACAGATGTGATCTTCCACCCAGAATCCGGATTGAGACCTCCCTGGGAATTTTCTGGCCCAGTCTTTACACAGAAGCTGTGCTTATTGGAAGGGAGAAGGTTGTCAATCTTCACCATCTTTCCTTGTTGAACTATGAGCATGCTCAGTAGGTTATATCCTTTTTTTTTTTTTTTTTTTTTTTTGAAACAGGGGCTCACACTTTGCTCTGTATTTATTTATTTATTTATTTATTGCTACTCCTACTATTATTAATTTAGACAAGGACTCAGTGTGTTACCCTGGCTGTCCTGGATGGAACTCACTATGTAGACCAGGCTGGCCTTGCACTCACAAAGATCCACCTGCCTCTATATTGAACTCAGGAGATTTGTCTGCCTCTGTCTCCCAAGCCCTGGGATTAAAGGCATGTGCCACCACATCTGGCTAAAGATTTTTCTTAATTTTTTAAATTGACATAAATGTGTACTTTGCCTGTAGCTCTAAACCACTGAGACAACTCTCTGGCCCACCAGCAAAACTTTAAATTACAAGCCTAAGTATATCCCATTGCAAATCAAGTCCACAAACGGTAGAAACTTAGTTATCCTGTATGTCCCTGCATCTGCAGCGCCCCCCCCCCGCTTAGGTGCTGCTGCTTTTGCTGGTCTGAAAATACTCAGTGGAAAATACCAGAAAGAGCTGGTGGATGTGAAGGCACACACCTTTAATGCCAGGACCCAGGAGGCAGAAGCAGGCTGTCTGTATGACTTGAGGCCAGCCAACGCTACATAGTGAGGCCCTGTCTACAAAATGAAAAAGAAAAAAAAAAAAGAAGAAAGAAAGAAAGAAAAGAAAAAGAAGAGAAACAGACCAGAAGTTGTAAGTTTTAATTGACTTCCAATTGTTACAATTCTTCTATTTTATAATTATTGTTGTTAATCTCTTACTGTGCCAAATTTATAAATTAACACTTTACCACAGGTATATTGTACATGTGGAAAATAGAACATGTGGGGCTCACTGCTTCCCAGTTCCGGGTGCCCACTAGGGGTCATGAAACACTCCCGCTCTGAGGAGGCGCGCTGCACAAATCCACCGTACGAATCCACGAGAGTGCTATATTTCTGAGTGTTGTGTTTTTGACAAACCACATTCCTTAACACCACAGCAGAAAAAAATACAAATGTCTCTAAATGAATTAGAAAAAAGCCAACCTTCTGATTAAACTATGAATTTAATTTCTGTCACCATATCAAATATATCACCGCTGCTTTCTCCACACATTATTAATTCCTACAGCTAGAGTAGGGAAAAATAATTTTTAAGAATCAGGCTTTTTAAGACCGCTTTATTGAAGCAACGCTATAACCTGGTGAAGAGTTTTGATTTTTATTCCTTGAGATAGGGTGTTGCCACAGCCCAGGCTGGCTCTGAACTTTTGATCCTCTCGCTTTGTCACAAAGGTATGGATGACAGGCAAGTACCACCAAAGCAGGCAAAATTACTTTTTTTCCCTCTTAATACTAGTGGCTATGATAGTCACTGGAGACCTATGAGCAGTGGACTAAACACCAGATTTCTTGAGCTTGTCTACGTAAGAGAAATCTGACTCCCATGTGCAGCTACAACTGAGCGCCACTGTATTAAGATTTCAGCAACGGCCCCTCACTGCGCATGCCCAGCATCTGATACGCGTCCCTCTGAACTCACGCAGCCATGAAGACCTGGTTCTAAGGCCAACTGCTCTGGGCTCACTCAGGCCGCCTCTGCTCTAGTGTTCGTTCCCTTGGAGACCACAGCTGATTAACCATCGAGCAGCCAGTCACCTCTGGCACCGGTCTGCTGTGGTTTTGATTTGTGTTGCTTAGCACTTTTAAGGCACTCAAAGCTCTCTATCTGACACCCAGGACCTGCTCACCCTTGGCTGCATGCGAGGAACTTGATCTTGACAAAGCTTTAGAGCCAAGACCCCATCTTCAACCTAGGAAATTCCATTCTCTGGATGTCGATCCTGAAGCTCTTGAGGCTGGCAATGTAGCTCAGTGGTAGAGCATTTGTCTGGGATACTCGGGGTCCTGGGTTCAATCCCCACAGTATAGAAAAACAGACCTCCTCAAGTTAATAGTTTATATATTAAATAGTTTCTCAAGTTAATAGTTTATATATTTGGTTCCAAATCACAGGCTATCTCTGCTTCTATCTCTGAATCTATCCCTGATAAAGCCGAGGCAGAAGCAATCAAAAGTCACATTCTTAAAGTCAGGACTTCAGGCTTTGAGAACATTCTCATCAAAAGAGTATAAACTGCCAGGAACTGGGAAACATCTGTATTCCAGCACATAGGAGGCTGAGACAGGAGGATTGCTGTGATTTCAAGACCAGCCTGGGCTGCATAATGAGTTCCAGCCTGGGGTGCAGACTAAGACCCTAGTTGTAACATCCCCCAAAGAAGAAAAGAGAGACAAGAAAAGATTACAATCTAAACAAACCCAGGCCCACACCAGCCCAATGACCTAACCCAGATGTTTATGAAGTTCCAGGTGACTCTTAAAACCAGACAAGCCTGGGAAAATCCAATGTTTCCCCAGTTATCCAGCCACGCCTCATGTGGAGGGCCTGGAATCAAATCCCAGGCTCTCCGGAGACTGAGGCAGGAGGATTCCACCTGGACAACTTAGTGAGACCCAGTCTCAAAAGAAAAACCACAAAGGAGGGCTAGGGATATAGCTCAGCTCAAGAGGGGAACACTTGCCCAGCATGCACGGGGCCTCAGGTTCAATCCTCCTGTACCGCCCCCAAATCCAGAGTGATGACATTCTGACAGAAGAACACATTCTCCGAGGAACAGGAACGCTGTGTTTTCTCATGACCCACATGAGGAGTACCAGGAAAGGTTCAAATTCCTCTCTGCTGACTCGGTCCTTCGAGAGCAGGACGCTCGGGGGAGGGGCAGTGCTCAGTTACAGCTCCGTCTTAAGCCTTTCATACAGGTCGTCCTGATCAATCATGTCCTCATTGCCGTTCCAGCGGTGGTAGGCGAGGAGAGCTGCGTTGTAGCCGGCAATGGCGCTCATTTCCATGCAGCTGGCCGCAAACTCGATGCCATTGAGGTAATAGAGCCGGTCGTGGAGGATGATGGAGGGACATTTCTGAGGAGGCTCATAGTGAGGATAGGACAGCCATGGCTTCCGCACAGCATAATCATAGGACAGGAAGAGCTTTGAAATTTGTTCTTTGGTGAGGATGTCCCTGGAGAAGGTCTTCCACACGTGCATGCCATCCACCGCGGGTGGGGGACCCTCCTTCTGTCTTACAGAGGCCACAATGGACAGACTGTTAATAAACATATCGGAGTCATCAGTGACAAGAATTGCCGAGAGGCCAAACTGATCCTTGGGTCTGGAGCTGAAGAGAGTGGAATTGAGTTCTCCTTTGATGAAAGTTGTCACCAGCTGTTGATATGGGTCATTGAATTCCTCGATGGGCGGATCAAAATTTCGGAAAGTTATGTTGGACATCTTCCGGTTCAAAGGAGCAGCCACGAGGACAATGTCATAGAAGTCAGAATGGGTCTCAGATCCTGTTTTATATACCACTTCATACATCTTGGTGGGGTTTCCTAGAGGGCATGGTAAAACATGCAGTTTTTAGTGCTTCTAACACTTAATTTCAGGCCTTCTACAAATAATTCTGCAGCATTCTTGGTCTTCTTTGTGTACACGTACAAGAGTGTGTCTGTATTTGGAGGCCAGAGGCTAACCTCAAGTGTCACCCCCAGGAGTTACCCATCTTGAATTCTGTCTTTCTCTTTTTTTCAAGATTTATTTATTTGGGCTGGAGAGATGGCTCAGCAGTTAAGAATGCTGACTGCTCTTCCAGAGGTCCTGAGTTCAATTCCCAGGAACCACATGGTGGCTCACAACCATCAATAATGGGATCTGATGCCCTCTTCTGGTGTGTCTAAAGACAGCTACAGTGTGTACTTTTTTTTTTTTAAGATTTATTTATTATGTATATGGAGTTCCGCCTGCATGTGTGCCTGCATGCCAGAAGAGGGTACCAGATCTCATTATAGATGGTTATGAGTCACCATATGGTCGCTGGGAATTTAACTCAGGATCTCTGAAAGAGAAGACAGTGCTCTTAACCCCTGAGCCATCTCTTCATCGCCCAGTGTGTACTCTTATAAACAAAATAAATCATAAAAAGGATTTATTATTATTATTATTATTATTTATAGAAATGTTTGTCTATGTGAAGGTCTCTGTACCAAGTATATGTCTGCTGCTCGTGGAGGTCAGAAGAGGGTGTCGGGTCCTCTGGAACTGAAGTTGCAGGCCACTGTGAGCTGCCATGAGGGTGCTGGGAACTGAACTTAAGTTCTTTCATCAAGTGCTCTTAACACTGAGTCATCTCCCCAGCCCCCCCTTGTTATCTCTCACTGTAGCTCCCCAATTAGGCTAAGCTGGCTACCAGTGAGCCCCAAGAATTCCCCTGCCTCTACTCCCCCCGGCACCACAATTACAAGCACTTAACCAAATGCTCAGCTTTGTATGTGGGTGCTGGGATCAAAGTCAAGTTCCCATGCTTGCATGGCGAGCAAGTACTTTACTGAAAAGGCTCTCATCTTCCCAGCCCTGTTTGTGTTTTTGAGACAGTGTCTCGTGTTGCTCAGGCTGCCTTCAAACTCGCTATACTGCCAAAGATAGCCTTCAACTTCTGATTCTCCTGCCTACAGTTCTGGAGTATTGGAATTATAAGGTCTGTGCCATCACCTAATTTCTGTGGTGCTGGAGAGCAAACCCATGGCTTCATGCTTGCTAGGAAAGTGCTCTACCAACTAAGATACACACCCAGCCTGTGACGTGTGTGTGTGTGTGTGTGTGTGTGTGTGTATGTGTGTGGTGAGCACTCAGGTATATATGCACACCTATGTATGTACGTGTATGCATCTGGGTATGCACACAAAGGCTAGAGGAACACATGGGATGTCCTGTTCTATTGCCCTTTGCCTTATTCCCTTGAGACAGGGTCTCTCATTAACCCGTAGCTAGCAGCAAGCCCCAGTGTTGTCTATACTCTTGGGATTCCAAGCACACACAAGGGACATCTAGCTCTTTTTTAAGCATAGGTACTAAGGATTTGAACTCAGGTCCTCATGTTTATGCAACAAGTGCTCTTACCAACTGAGCCATCTCCCCAGGCCAGGAAATCTTTTCTTCTGCCATCTTTTACAAAGTTCCCAAGCAGTGGAACTTCACACTGCTCATGCAGAAACATTCTCAGCTGTGCTAAAGGGCATGACCGTGGCTCATGGGATATGGAAAAAACCTCATCCTCTAAGGGAATGTTCCAAGTTTTGTTCTCACTAAATAGAAGCTATGAGAAGTTATAGACTTGTGGAACTTGACATCAAATCTCCACTACCCATGCAAAAAGCTAGGGGTCTTTTTAGTTTGGTTTGGCTTTGGTGGCAACAACTTTAATGCCAGCATTTGGGAGGCAGAGGCAGGTGGATTTCTGTGAGCTCGAGGCCCAACCTAGTCCACACAGTGAGTTCTAGGACAGCCGGAGTTACTTTAGATAGAAAAGCCCTATCTTTTAAGGAAAAAAAAAGAGGGGGTGGGAGGGTGGTTGGAGAGATGGCTCAATGGTTAAGAGCACTGGATGTTCTAGCAGAGGGCCTACGATGGATTTCCAGCATCTATAAGGTGGTTCATAACCATCTGTAACTCCAGTTCCAAAGTATCTGATGCCCTCTTCTGGCCTCTGAGGGCATTACATGCCTGTGGTACACATTCGATAAAACACACCCACACACATGAAATAAGCTTTGAAAAAATTGTGTGTGTATGCATGTGATATTTTCTGGAGCTATTTTTTTTTCTTTAGGAATAATGGAAAAATCAAAGTTCGGCCTCACCTGTCTGTTTGGTCCTCGTCTTCTCCTCTATTGACATTACGGAGCCAGATATAAGATTGCTGCTAGAGGCCTGAAGGAGCCCCGAGCAAACAATTTTATTACCACCTTCCACTGCCCAGAGGTTGGAATCGGCAGCCGTCAATGACACCGCCCCTGTCAGGAGGGTGCAAAAACATGCTTTAATTCTGTCTTGGTCAGGTAAATCACTCTCTCCTGACCACTTAGATACTCTGCCCCAAATGCCTCCAGACGCTGTCAGATGACCCTCGGGGCAAAGGTCTTGCTCAGGTGAAAGCCACTGAAACTAACAGAAGCACAGGACCCTCCGCTGCTAACAACTCACAGACAGAAATAAACTATGTCGGTAAAAATGCCCGAGACACTAAGAACTAGACTCCCCACCGGTGGCTCAGTCCCGATGGGACTACGGCTAGCTCGGATTTCTTCCAATTCTGGCTTACCCACAAAGGCGTTGATGTCTGTGCTCTGGCCATAATTGACCTTCATGACAGGAGCAATCATCTCGTTGAGAAACGTCTCGGAGAAGCCTGCTTTCTTCAGGTTTTCACGGAGAGTTTGGTTAAGCAGTCTGACGTAGTCATCCCCTCCGATGGCGTGCATCAACTTTTCTACACTGCTAAAGGCATAGTCATGGGACTGGTAACGGTAGATCCTTGCAAAAAAGAGAAATGGCTATTAAACGCCACTCAGGACATGGAGCTACAAACAGCATCAGAAGATGAAACTGATACCAGGCTTTGCAAATTGTAGGACACCCTGGGATACACAGTGAAATTCTACCTAATACTAATAATGATAATGACAATGATAATGGGGCTAGATATGGCTCAGCAGTTAAGAGCACTTGCTGCTCTTGCAGAGAACTTGGGTTCTTGTTTGGTTCTGCTTGAGACAGAGTTTCTCTGAACAGTCCAGGATGTTCTAGAACTCCCTCTGTAGACTAACTAGACTGGCCTGAAACGCAGAGATCCTGCCTCTGCCTCTGCCTCCCAAGTGCTGGGATTAAAGGTTTGTGCCTCCACCACCTGATTTAGGACTAGGTTCTGTTCCCAGCATCCACATGGAAACTCACATCATCTGTTAACTTTTTTTTCTTTCTTTTTTTTTTTTTTTTTTTTTTTTTTTGGTTTTTTGAGACAGGGTTTCTCTGTGTGTAGCCCTGGCTGTCCTGGAACTCACTTTGTAGACCAGGCTGGCCTCGAACTCAGAAATCCACCTGCCTCTGCCTCCCAAGTGCTGGGATTAAAGGCGTGCGCCACCACGCCCGGCTGTTAACTCTTTTTCCAAGAGATCTGATGCCTTCTTCTGACCTCTTTGGACACTAGGTGTGCATGTGATCGTGGACATACATACAGACTAAAGTGCACACAATTTTTTTTTAAATCATGAATTGAATTCCATGTTTCCTTTTGATGAGTTCCTACCAGACAAGGGAGGCACAGTTTAATCTCAGCCCTCTGCCCTCCCCTCTGCCTTCTACCTCAAGACATCTGTGCTCTTAAATATGTTCAATGGGACATTTTCAAAGAGATGTGCATATCTTGGGGATATAGCTCAGCTGACAGAGTGCTCACCTTGCAAACACAAAATCCTGGGACTGACACCCCTACCCCCACCCCCAGCACCACATAAAACTTATGCCTATAATTCCAACATTCAGGAGGTTGGCCAGCCTGAAATTCACAATTTCAATTATAGGTGATCTGATGCCCTCTTCTGGCCTCTGGGGGCTCCTGCACACACTTGTGCAAATTTATACACATGGGCTCACACACATACACATAAATTTAAAAAAAAAAAAACTTAAAAAATTTTACAAAAAGGCCTCACTCTAGGTTCAGTGGAGATGGCTCAGTGGGCTAACAGTGTCGGCTATGCAAGTCTAGAGACCTAAGTTCACTCCCCTGTGTGTGCATATGCACTTGTACACACACACACACACACACACACACACACACACACACACACAGAGAAGATAAAGACATGGCTGAAGAAGATAAAGACATGGCTGAGGAAAATACTGTATGCCGACTCCTGTGTGCACTCACATACACAGAGGCAAATGGATGGATACACCTACAGAGAAGTGCACGCACACCAAACCCCAAAGCCACACTTCACCTCAGTTTACCTTTCCTCCAAGCTCTTGTGCTCAGGATCTCACTCACCAGCACGAGGCAGGCACTGAGACTGAGTCTCCAGTCAGCCTGGGAGGCAGCTCCAGCTTTGGCATTTCCTAGGTGGGTGGCTTTCCACACTTAAAGCCTGGACATCTCCATTCTCCCCATGTGCAGAAGGCTGCCGAGCCGACTGACTGCCATGAGAACTCATGCTTTTTTTTTTTTTTTTTTTTTTTTTTTTTGGTGGTCATTGTCGTTGTTCAGACTAAACTTCCGAATCATGCTTTGCCCATGTTTCTTTAGTGTTGCCAGACACTCTGAGATTCTACACAAAGTCAACTCCTTAAATGAGATGGTCGGGCGTGCCAGGCAAGTGTCCTACCACTGAGCCACATCTCAGCCCTCGCCAAGTACAATTTAGAAGCAAACACGTATGATATATTCAGATCCCAAGTAGGATGATGATCTGTATGATGTCTGCGAAAACGTTTTGCCTAATGAGGTGGTGATGAGGTAGAGCTGGTGCAGGAGACTAACCCTGTCACGCTCCCGGGCCGACAGATCTTAGATCCACCAGAGGCTGAATAGTTACCTCATGAACTTGTCCAACAAGTCTTCTACCCACATGTGCATTCTGAGGGACTGAAACCCATAGCGCCACACCAGCTTAATCACGTTGATTACAAACCAGCTGCTCTCCTCAAACACCAGAGACTTTCCATTGTACACGCCCACCAGGCCACCTGAAGCGGGAACACTGGAGAGACCTGCCAAAACAGAGGGAGGGGCTCCAGACACGGCTCTGTGGTTAAGGGCCCTTGCTGCTCTTATAGAGGACCTGGGTTCAGTTCCGAGTACCCATGTCAGGCGGCTCACAACCACCTGTAACTCTTGCATGGATATATCCCCCCACCACCACCCACCCACCCCCCCCCCACACACACAGATACATAATTTTAAAAATAAATAAATAAATCTTGAAATGATACAAAACAAGACAAAGCTAGAGGAAAGGTAGGCCAGTGATTTCTACACTGGTCCAATGAAAAGGGAATTTGGGAGACCTGTTAGGGACTTTCTGGACTGAGTGACTTAGGGGCCATTCCCAGGTCTCAGGAAACACATTAGAGTTCTATTTTTAGAACAGTGTGGACACAGGACTGACTGCTCGATCCACAAACTGACACAGCAGGAGATGGGTCAGAAAATCTCATACCTGTACCAAACTAAACCCACTAGTCTCAGTCATGGAGAAGAAAGCCTCTGCCAGGGCTGGGAAGGGCACCCGAGGAGTAAGAGAGGTCCCATCCTACGCAAGCCTCAACTTTGCAAAACTGGGAAACTCAGGTAAATGGGAAACGGCCAGAGTTACACAATATTCCCTAAGAGAAGGCTTGCACAGGCCTGCCAGCCTTCCCCGAACATGGCCCGCTCCTCTGCCGACAACGTGTCAGTCATGTGTCCCCGTGAGTACATGTCTGAACCCTGTCTGAACGACTTCAAGCCAAGTGTTGGAAGCCCATGGATCTCATTTTCTCAGCAGCAGAATGAGCTAAAAACACTCTGCTAGCTCAAAGCACTCTGATTTCTCAACCCAAAGCCTGAAGTTTAAGAACTGACAACAGGGGGCTGCAACATGGCTCAGCCCCAAATGGACTGCACCTGGGTTCAATTCCTGAGACCCACACAGTAGAAGAAAAAGAACTGACTGGATCAATTGTCCTCTGACCTCCATACACACCCTGTGGCACTCAGACCAACACCCCCACCCCACAGTTATACAAAATAAATAGCTAAAATATAACTTTTAAAAAAATTTTTTTTAATTTTTTTTTTAAAGAATTAACAGCAACAGCCACCCTCACTCAACCCCATGGCTGTAATTCCAGAGAGCTGATGCCACACAGATAGCTTAGAGTCTCATTACAGGAGAGTGGCTCGATGCTAAGCTGGGACCAACTGCTAAACCCCACAGCAAGAGAAACAGTTTCACCAACTTCTCTGTAGAAGACAAGGCAGAAACATCAGTTCTCTGTGTTAGGAAAACACATACGGCCAGTCACACATAGTGTTGCTTAGTGCTATGAAATCACATACCCAGCTCTTTGACAAATCGCTTCATGTGCAAATTTAGGGGGTGAATGACTGAACCCCCTGCCTCGTAGTCATGACCTTGCACCTTCAAAGTGGCCAAACGGCCCCCGACCTCTTCTCTCTCAAACACGTCAATCTTCACGTCCTTCCCAAATTTCTTCCTTAGATAATAGGCGGAGGAAGTACCACCGATTCCAGCACCGACTATTGCTATACGGAGGGGGGGAAAGGAAAAGAGGAACCGTTTGTTTCCCCTCCTATCAGTGTTGCTTTTGTTTTTGAAAAGCCATTAACCAATAATAGCCATTACTCAAGACTAAAACTAACAGCTTGGGGAAACCTGAGGGAAGGGGTTCTCTTTAAAGACAGACTCCCTGAACCTAGACAGGTGCTATAGATGAAGTTACAAACTGACAGTTGGTCAAAAGATGCCCAAAGGTTCTCCCAGGTCTTTGTGGAGGCACCACCGGACCCAGGGACCCTGCTGTGCCCAATTCCTGGGGAAGTATGAATGGGCCCCTCCAGCACGCATTTTAAATAAAGCAGACGCCATCTTCGCCCAGCTTTGTTCTTTGTCTCTCTATGGCCCCAACACCATTAACGATCCCGAAAGACACAGCTTCAGATGGGAATAGACACCCAGGAATGAAAACCCGAGGCAACCAAAGCCACGAAGAGACCGGGTTCTCCAGCTAGCTGCAGCAGTTGCAGTAAGCAGAGCGCAGGTGCGGGGAGGCGGTCCCAGTCCTTCTCGGGGGAGGGGATCTGGAGGTAGGGGAAGAGAGACTGGTCCCAGTGCAGAGTCTGCGTGCCCCAATCGGCCGGACAAACAGACTTAGCTCCAGGGACAGCTAGAGGCGGGCTCTTGAGGGCGTTCAGCTGCTAGAGCCGAGGGCCTCCCAGGCTGGAGCTGCACGGATACCGAGTCCCTGGCTAGCACACGCCTCCAGTGGCACTCCTCCAGACTCGGAGCGCACGGCCCGGTCTCCGGACCCCGATCTCCACCCAGCCCTGGGAAGACCGACCTAGGCATCGCCGCGCCTCTGTATCCCCCGCACCTACCGATCCTGTTCGGCGGGGCCCGGGGCTCGGCGCTCGCCAGACTGCCCAGACCACATAGCAGCAGCCCCAGCCAGAACAGTGAGCCCACCAATGCAGCGGCGAAGCGCCCCATGGCCTCCCGCAGCTGCAGACTGACCGCGGGTCCGCCAGCAGACCCTGCTCTATGCGTCTGCGCGCTTTCGCCCCGCCCAGACCACGCCCCAGAGCACACGACCACGCCCACTCGTCCCACCCAGGTCCTTTGCTCCCCAGGCTCGCCGATTTTGTGTTATCTAATCCTGGTCCTCTGTGCCCCCGAAGTACACTCTGGTCCCAGAAGCCCACATCCAAGGCGCAGGTTGAGGGCCACCTCAGCTCTCCTTTCCCGCCTCTCCTGAAGATGCATCCTTCTTCACAAGTGCCCTCTACAGTCCCCAAAATCGCGAGCTTGTAGAGAATGCACGTGGCCAATCTCAGTCTAAACCAGGCAAACCGGCCGCAAACATTTCTAAAGTGAGCACTTTGTTCCAGGGACTCAGCTGCGTGATAAGAAAAGGAAGAGAGATGGGGTATTGTGAAGTAAGAGGAGCAAAACACGGGACCCACGTCCATACGAATAAAATTAGAACACCAAAGTGGCCTCTCACATACGGTCTGTTTCCAAGTTGAAGACACTAGAGAAGACACAAAAACAAGAAATGCTGTCTACTTTCCTCCAATTGCCTAAAAACAAAACACTGAGTGTGTATGGGAGAGTGGGGGTGCTGGAGACATGGCTCAGTAGTTAAGAGCACTTCCTGCTATTTATTCCACCGGACCTTCCTCTGGCACACTTGTAAGCATAACAAAATTTTAAGCACTGGAGAAATGACTCAGTGGCTAAGAGTGCTACTGAGTTCTGTTTCTGAGGCTTACAACTGCCTGTGCCAGCAGTGCCAGGGGAACTGTCACCCTCCTCTGACCTTCCAGGGCACCAGAACACACACAAACACATAAATAAAAATAAACATACACACAAGGACAAAGGGATCCTCCCTTCTCTACCTGAGGGATGTGGGTTTATCACCAAAGGCAATTTTAGACATCTTAAGTAAAATTCCTAGGAAGCCATTAGTTTGGCCTGAGCTACTGGGCTGGATGGATGGACAGCATGCCAACTCAATGGGGAATCCCCATCGGAAGCTGCGTGCTACCAGAGGTGAAACTAAATTTTCTGGTTGACCTTCATAGGAAAGGGAGCTGGTGACATGCCTCTGTTAGCAGATCCGAGAACGATGTCCCCTATGCTTCAACCTTCCCAAAGAGCATAACTTCAAAACCAGTCAGCTCTTTGTTTCCAGCTTCTGCCTTCCTCTGCCCTGGGCAGTCTAAAGAGCCAGGCTTCTCCTCCAGATGTAGGAAGAGCTGTGCTATGTTATAGAACAAGGTGTTCTCACTTCTAGTCAGCTGAGACCTGTCAATATCTTGTAGTTTTGGTTTTTCCACAGATCTTTGTTTTTTCAAACAGAATCTCAAGTAACCCTTTCTACCTCTTGTGTGCTGGGATTTCACAAACTTTCACCAGTAAGAAATTCACATAACAAGCCTGACCCCGGAGCCTTTCTCCTGCCATATATTATTTGCCTTCTCTTGGTTTCCAGCCCTAAGAACTCAAACTCTTCTTTGCCACCTTATGCCTTGTCATGTCTCTAAAAACTGACTATCCTTTGAAGGCGACTTGTATCCTAAGCCAGCTTCTGGAGAGCTGTTCATTCCTTGGAGAAGCTCTCAATTTTCTGTCTGTTTTTCTCTTATTTACTGAGACAGAGCTCACTATGTAGCCTCGGCTGGGCTTTAACTCAAAGAGATCTGCCTGCCTCTTGTCTCCTGAGTGCCGAGATTAAAGGGCTATGCCACTGTTTGGGTTATTGTTCTCTTGTTGATGTGGTTTTGTTACAGGGGTCTGTCCTAAATAAGGAATCATAAAAATGAAGAAAATTATTTTTTTCCTCTCCCCTAAACTGATGTCATACTATAAGACACACACGCACGCACACATGCACGCACAGTGTGTACTCAGAATGAATTCTGAGGAGATGGTTCACTGGGTAAAATGCTAGGTTTGCAAGCATGAGAACCTGAGTTCAGATTCCCTAGAGCCCATGAAAAAGATCTGGATTCAGAAGCACGTGACTATAATCCCAAAGCAGAAAGACAGGATGGTCCCTAGGGCTTGCTGGCCAGGCAACCTAACCTAATTGGCAAGCTCCCAGTTTAGTGGGAGACTCTATCTCTAAGGTAAAAGCTGGCTAGTCAGGGCAGTGGTGGCTCATGCCTTTAGTCCCAGCACTTGGGAGACAGAGACAAGCAGATCTGAGTTTGAAAGTAACCTGGTCTCTTGGAACCCAGTCCAGGAATAGAATCTTGTGAGGAGAATTCTGAGTACAGGTGAGAACACTTCAAGAAAAACAAGACCTTGTGACCTCAGTTTCTTCAAAACATGGAATTGTTTCTGGAGTCTGTTTCCATGCTCCTCCCAGATATAGCAGATAGGAATGAGTTTATGTCAATTTTTCAGTATTGCTTGTTGTTGTTCAATTAAATATTTAAACTATCCTTTCCATGCCTCGATGGGAAAACCATGTTTTTGCCACATGTGGCTCTTCCTTGTGATCATTTACAGTTTAAATTCATGAGAACTTAACTCATGTGATTTCTTTCTTAATCCTCATATAAATTGTTGAAATTCCAAATAAAGTTGGCTATTGCATAAGACTTTAGTCTGCCTTGTTTATAAGCCCCAGTCTCCCAGGTTCTACCACGTCTATATTGGTGACACTGGTCTATAGAATGAGTTGTTCCAGGGCATCTAGTGGTACATAGAGGAGCCTCGTTTCAAAAAGCCAAAAGATACACACACACATGCATTGATGCATTTGAGGAAGATACTCAATGTTGACTTCTGTGAGAAAAGCTATAGGCTCTAACATGATCCCTTTTTCTCCTGCCCCATCCCCAAGCAAACACAAAAGAAACAAAATATGATCATAAAGAACAGTATTAATGGAAGGAAACTGAGTTGGATACAAAGTAATGTTGAACTTAGGGCTATCACTATAGTTCAGCCAGTTATGGTGCTTGTGGTCCTAGTCTGGTGCCCAGAATTCTATATCCTGAACTCACATAAAGACTGGAGAGAACCAACCACTTCCACGTACAGAGTCTGGGAAGGGTTACTTTAGGGCAGTGTACTCCACAGAGAGGCCATTAGCAAACACAGATAGGCTGCACATGGACTGACTTCCTGCTTCTCTGGTCTTTGAATACCTTTGCCCTACTGAGCCCCTGCTTAGCTCCTTCCCTGTTACCTCATTCTTGCCCTAAAAAATTCTGCCACCTCTATACAAATTATGTTCGAACTGGTGGAATTTCCCCTATTGCAATAGTATCCTACTGATTAAAATTTGTCTCTATTAGTTTGTGTACTGCCATGTTTGTCTTTGAGAACACAGAGAACAAAAATTCTGCCACTGATCACAGAGATCTGCCTCTGCCTCTGCCTCTGCCTCTGCCTCTGCCTCTGCCTCTGCCTCTGCCTCTGCCTCTGCCTCTGCCTCTGCCTCTGCCCCTCTGACTCTGCCTCTGCCTCTGCCTCTGCCTCTCTGCCTCTCTGCCTCTCTGTCTCTCTGCCTCTCTGCCTCTCTGCCTCTCTGCCTCTGCCTCTGCCTCTGCCCCTCTTGCCTCTGCCCCTCTGCCATGCTGGGATTTAGCACCACACTCAGCCAAGAGAATTTTTAAAACCAAATGCATTAATAACTAGGGACAAATAAGTATTTTCTTATACTAGGACAATCATTAGGATTGTCATTAATTTTTACCCAAAATGCAAAAGAGCTCTATCAGTCCACAGGATCTTTCAGCTTTTGCAAATTTTCATCTAAACATTTGTAACTACAATAGCAAGTTGGCTGCTGCACTTGAGCAACACTATACAGGTGCACAGAGTTCTGCATGGCAGAAAATGTATCCCTCTGGAAAAAAAGAAGCCCAACCTAGGTTTTGGAAGGCGGGGTCCTCCCGAACTTGCTGGAGAAGCTTCTTGAGCACGTGATTGGACAGTTTCCTTTGTGCATTTTTTTCTTAAGATGTTTTTCCCAGTATGACACATGTCTTTGAGATGAGTGTTTGCGGGAAAAGGTGTGTGGCCTAGGCGCCAAACAGAAATGACAAGACGGAGACCGGCTGAGAAAACCTCCGTAGTTTAGTACTTTCAAAGCCTGGTGGCTCTGTGCAGCCTCACATCTGGCTCTGAAGACCTAAGGGCCTTGGTAGTATACTTCGCTATAGTGTAGATTGAGTGCCACCTGGAGGCTGTTTTCTGCCAGAGCCACTCCACCTTCAAGGGCCTCTGGCAAAGAGCAGAAACCCTTCCAGAACCTAACCACCCCAACACTGGACATGCCCAAACATCAGAAGAGGTCAGCTAAATGACAGCTGCTATGGAATATTTGAAACATCATTTTCATCAAAATTTGAATTTTGTTATAGCTAAAGTTAGGACTCTTAGGTTGTTTATATCCTGAAAAAAAAAATACATAAGAAAATGCAGCCAGAAATGATGCACATGCCTGCGTTACAAACCCCAGCACTTTGGTGGCAGAGATAGAGGCAGGTGGATCTCTGTGATTTTGAGGCTAGCCTGGTAGATCCTGATAGCATGCCCCAGGCTAGCCAAGCTACATGTGAGCCCCTGTTTCAAAAGGGGGGAGGGAAGGAGAGTGAGGAAGACAGAGAGAGAGAGAGAGAGAGAGAGAGAGAGAGAGACCACTTTTCATCTCTTATATTAGCAAAAGCAAAATAAAATTAATAATACCTCAATATAAGACAAAATGGAGGGAGCAGAGCAGAGGAGGGCAGCTTAGGATCTGACTTTGAACCACTCTTAGGGGATGTGAATGATGGCCACATTTTCACCTTTGTTGCTTTGTGTTTTCTATAATTTATTTATGTGCGTCTTTATTTTTGAGGTAAGATCTTACACTATAGCCCAGGCTGGCTATGAATTCAAAATAATCCTCTCACCTCAGTCCAGGGATGCTGGAATTATATGTGTGAGTCCCCACAAAGGACAAGATTTTTGCCTACTATGACTTTATACAAAAATATAATTCAATAATTCTATGTTTAGGAATCTATCCTACAGAAAAAAAAATTAAAGAAAAGAGAAGGAAATAAAGAAAGAAAGAAAAAAAAGGAACTCGC
This sequence comes from Mus musculus, assembly GCF_000001635.26. Lineage (NCBI taxonomy): Eukaryota > Metazoa > Chordata > Mammalia > Rodentia > Muridae > Mus > Mus musculus. The sequence continues at coordinate 86,402,193 of NC_000072.6, forward strand.
TTTGGCCTGGTGTGATGGTGGATCATACATGCAATCCCAACATTTAGGAGGCTAAGTCAGGAAGATTGGACTCTTGAGGAAAGCCTCATCTACACATCAAGGTGTCTCAAATATATACCAACGTATAAGAATATCTGCACTGAAAATTTCACCCTAGAAGTAGGTGTTTGTTTGTTTGTTTGTTTTAAGTTGCCAAACAGTGGTATATACCTTTAATCCCAGCACTTTGGAAACAGAGGCAGGCAGATCTCTGTGAGTTCAAGGACAGCCTGGTCTATAAAGTGAGTTCCAGGACAGCCAGAACTACTTTTTGGAAACCCTGTCACCAAAAAGAGAAGAGGTATGTTTCAAGAAGACACACAGTGTATGATTCTGTTTGTATGAAATACTCAGAAAGCAAAACCATAGAGTCAGAACGATCACTGGGCTGGAAATGGGTAAAGCTTGTTATTGTTGAACACCTATGCTGATAAACTAAAAGCCATTTTAAATAGATTTCCACCCACCCCCAGAGTGTTCAAAATACTTTAAACACTTAAATATTTGCCATACTCTTCTTTAAAATTATTGTTTGTTTCTTTGTTTGTTTGTTTGAAGAGAGGCGCTTGCTTCTAAATAGCATTGGTTGGCTTTGAACTCCTGAACTTCCTACCTACTTCTGCGTTCTGAAGTGTGGACAATATTTGTTTTCTGTCTATAATATAGACTCTATATAATCTGAAAATATGACGTACTCTAGAGATAATTATAGAAGTAGAACTCCCAAATGTGGGGTGGTGGTGGCTCATGCTTTTAATCCCAGCATTAGGGAGGCAGAGGCAAGAGGATCTTTTGAGTTTGAAGCTAGTTTAGTCTACAGAGCTAATTCCAGGACAGCCAGTTCTGCACAGAGACCCCCTGTCTTGAAAAACAGAAAAGTTGAAAGAAAAGAAGGAAGGAAAGGAGGGAGGAAGAAGGAAAGAGAGAGGGAATCCCAAATATGGCAGAGTACGCAATTGGTTCTCAACCTGTGGGTCGCGACCCCTTTACCACCCCTCTATCGCTGAAAGTATTTACATTACAATTCATATCAGTAACAAAATTACAGTTATGAAGTAGCAACAAAAGTACTGTTATGGTTGGGGTCACTACAATGCCAGGAACTGTATTAAAAGGTCGCAACATTAGGAATCTTGAGGACCACTGATGTAAAAGAACGACATTGGATACAAAAACTTTCACGTCTTTAATAAATGCTTTACATAATATGTATAGTGTAATAAGAAAGGATAAAAAAAAGTACCGGAACCACATTCCAGAGCCATAACTCTGAACCCTAAGCAAGGGCTGACTGTTGAGATTCTTCTCACCAATTTGCAACAGTAACTCTGTTATTACCAGCTTTTCGATTACATTGGGTATACAAAAGAAATCCAGACATAAATATGATTCCTGCTCGCAAAGTATTGCTTATTGTCAAGTAGACCTTATTTTCTTACCACAACTCTTACTTCTAAATAATAAGCAAAAATGAAAGTCGAGATTTTTCTCAAACAGCCACTCAACAGCATTGGTATGAGAAAGAATGAATCGTTTCATAAAGCAACGGAAAAAGTGCAAGTATCAATTCGTTCTAATTTTCATTTACATAAATCAAGAATCCAATAGGCAGAGATACTAACGTATCTCCTATGAGTTTTCGGACGCCCAAATCCTCAACAGCGCCGCTGGTGTAGTGGTATCATGCAAGATTCCCATTCTTGCGACCCGGGTTCGATTCCCGGGCGGCGCATGTCTTTTCTCTCTTTAAATAGTGTGCAAAAAGAAAATTTTCCTGCTAGAAAAACACCTGCTATTTTATTTCTTTAACCTCCCCAAGGATTTTTAATTTCACTATATAATTCACAAATGAAACACTCCGCTCTGAAACTACAGAAATCCTAAACTACTGGCATTGCGTCTGCGCACTCTGAGCCATCCCTTGCCTGGTGGCAGCGCGGCTGCGCACCAAGTGAACCCCGTCCTTGAAGCCTAAACCCGGCTGCCAGGAGGGTGAGCATGCTAGCTGGCTGTGCGCATGCGCGGCACGGGTCACTCGGCTGCCGGCTCCTAGGCGTCCGGCTCGCCGCCATCTTGGATCGGGGTTTCATTGTTCGCGGTAGGCCGGGCCTTTTTTTGTGTAATCGCTGCCAAAGAAGAAAGCGAAGTAGCCTCCGGTCAAGCGAGGAGGCCGGCTCTTCCGCAGCCATAGCCCGCCTCAAGGATTTGGGAGGTAGCGAAGGGCAGGGAGCTGGACCCTGAGGTGCCGCCGCGACCGCAGCAGCCATGGAGGACGAGATGCCCAAGACTCTGTGAGTCTGGAGCAGCGTTGAGGGAGGCGGGATGGTGGTCGCCCCGTAGGGAGGCCGCGGCCCTGCGCCTCTCTGCAGCCTATTGTTCTCCGTGGACGCCGCGCTGTGGTGGTTCCTCCCTCCCGTGCGCACGCCAGGATGCTTAGAGCCGAGCCGGGCCGAGAGGACGATGGCGGGAGAGGGGCTCGGCCCCTGTCACCCCTCGGCTGGCTGCACCCGCGGCCCCCAGACCTGGAGGAAGGACTTTTCATTCAAAGCTCTCCTCAGGACTCGGCACGTCCTCCTGGAGTCCCATGCTTGCGTCCTTTTTTTCCCCGCCCCCTCTTTTCGATGAATCTTTTCCAGATTTCCATCTGGAACGTCCTTTCTCTTTTCTTTTGGTAGGATTTTTTTCATTTTTAATTCTTGAAGGCTGAGGTTAAAAACTTTATACTTGCAGTTGAGAACTGGAAAGAAAAAAAAAAAAAAAGCCAGACATCTTTCTCGAAGGTCTTCGGCTTTCCCTCTGTAGTACTCCCCTGACCCTCGACCAAAAAACCTAACTGGACACCCAAGGATGTTGAAACCGTTCTTAAAAAATGGAAATCTCACTCGGAGGGATGCATCTACCGAGGGAAAGTGGGTTTCATTAAAACATATTTACCACCATTTGCGACTAGTGGTTGACATTTTTATTAATGGAGTAACTGTGGTCAGTCAGGTGTAAGCATCTTTAGTGAATATTTTGTAACTCGAGTCTAGGATATTGTCTTTGTCATGTAACTTCCCCTTGCATTCTTTGTTTTTCAACGCACGGGTTGAGGCGGTTGTGCCTTTGTTGGGTTTCACAGGGCAAAAAAGAAAAGCTCAAGAAATTGTGGGTTTTGGTTGTTGTTTTTTTCTCCCGGTATATTTGAAGATTGCAACTTGATGTATCGTGCATATAGTTCATATAAATGAAGTAGGATGAACATGTATCATGTTACGGGCCTTAACTCTGCACCTAGTTCCTGCCATAGCTTTTTATTTCTAGAATCCTGGTACTTTTAGAGCTATGTACATTTAGGGTTCTTTTTGACATTTTCTAGTTATTAAAATTGTTCTGAAGTACAGATACGTTATTCTTTTTCCCCTCGCCCATTTTCAATTTCTTTTTTCTTTTGTTTGTTTTGTTTTATTGAGACAGGGTGTATCTCTGGCTGTCCCAGACTCACTATTACAGACCAGGTTGGCCTAAAATTCAGAGATTTGTCTGCCTCTGCCTTCTGAACACTGTGATTAAAGTCTGTGCCATACACTTTGCCCCAATTTAAATTTCAAGTTGCTATTTTTAATGTATTATGTGAAATATACTTACTTTTTTTTTTTTTTTTTTTTTGGAAACAGGGTCTTTTATATAACCCAGGTTATCCTTGAACTATACCTATACTGGCTCAGAACTGTTAGTTCTGTCTGAGTCCCAGGTGCTAGGATTCAGATATTGCCTACCCAGTTTGCATTTTTGTTTCTTCTCCCTCCCTCCCCATCCTGGCTGGCCTGGATCTTCCTTTGTATAGTAGGCAGGCTTGCAAACTTGTGAAGGTTCTCTTTCCTCTGTTTCCCAAGTGCTGGGATTACAGACTTGTCCCACCAAACCACATTTACACTCTTCTTGATATATTAAATATCTTGTTAGTTTATGGGACCTGGAAGTAGCTTTTTAGTAAGGATGCAATACTTAGGGCATGGCCATTTTTTTTTTTTTTTGGAAAGATTATATCTATAGGTAAATACTCCCTAAAACCTATTAAATACATATTTATTGGAAATTTTCCCTTTTTCATCTTAGCATTTTAGAATTCATGCTGCTATGCTTTTTGGTGTCTTTATAAGATACTTGAACACTTTTTAAAGCTTCATTCCTGTTGTAAGGGTATTTTGCCTGCATGTGTATATCTGCCTTCAGAAGTCAGAAGACATTGGATCTCCTGGAACTGGAGTCAGGTGTTTGTGAGCCATGTGGGTGCTGGGCACCAAACCAAGGCCCTCTTCAAGAACAGGTGCTATTAACTGCTGAGCCATCTCCAACCACACTATGAAAATCTTATATTTTTTTTATTTTAAAAATTTGCAGAAATATATGGATGATAACATTACCATTTTAGTATGTACATGGAAATATGCAGTAAGGACATGTTATCATTTCCAAAGCAGGCATTTAAATAGCACTATATTGAGACCAGGAAAGTATTGATTGGAGTAGATTCATCCCTGGGAAGTTGGATAAATCCTTAGTGTGTGTCAGATGCTTACCATGCTCGCTTCGTCTTTATTATCACTAAGGGGAAAGGCATTTTATAACCAAAGGAAAGCTAAGCTTAATGTCCCAACAACTGGCTCAAAAGCATATACTTTAATTAAAAAAATTCTTGTCTCACTCGTCTTTCATTTCAGCAACTTGTAAGGCAGAGGCAGACGGATTTCTGAGTTAGAGGCCAGTTTCTGGTACAGAGTGAATTCCAGGACAGCCATGGAAAAAGAGAAAGAGACCCAAAACAACCCTGCAATTTTGTTACCTGTTACAGCAGTGCCTACTTTTTCTTGATGTCCTTCAGTAAAGCAGCCTATTGAAGAGTTTCCTTCTGAAAGTGTCCGTGATTTAAAGTTCCCCATTATCCCTTCCCTGGTGCTCCACCCCTTCTGTCAAAACCTCCATCCTTCCACTCAGCCAGTACTGATTAAATCTTGGTAGGTACTAACTCTAAAAATGTTCCCAATAGTGTTTTTAAGTTTTAAGTGCTCACATTAGTGATCCTGGAAGCCAGGGTTTTCTGATTTAATGTGTATTCTTAGCCACAGTCTAGTCCATGGGAAGTAATCACACTTGTTTTAAAAATCCGGTACAGTTGAAGAAGTCAAGCTGTTCCTTTGGGAGTAGCCTGGTTACCTCACCTGTGTTCCTAGTGACTCCGAGGCAGCTGCTTCCTAAGCTTAGTTTTCAGCCACAACACCTTGTTAAGTTAGAGATTGTCAGCAATACTTTTAAAATATATTGTAAGAAAAATCAAATGATTATTCAGCAAGATAATTTTCAGGAATATTCAAAGTATAGTTTAGAGATTTATAGTGAGTGGTTGGGTTATGTACACATTTTGGTTTTTTTTTTTTTCGAGACAGGGTTTCTCTGTATAGCCCTGGCTGTCCTGGAACTCACTCTGTAGACCAGGCTGGCCTCGAACTCAGAAATCCACCTGCCTCTGCCTCCCGAGTGCTGGGATTAAAGGCGTGCGCCACCACGCCCAGCTATGTACACATTTTATTCTTCCCATGTGTAAGTTTTAATTTGTCCATAATAAAAAAATTAAAAATATGTATAGTTAAGTCTGAGTTGGCTTTGGTCACTTTAAAACTTTGAATTTGTAAACTAGAAACTGTACACCAAAGTAGAAAAACATAGTGTTAGTGTTAGCTGATGGATTTCCTTGGATCCACCTGAACATCTTTTGTGTAATTTACTGTCAAATGCAGATGGTACTTTTGAGACAGCTATGTAGTTATTGTTTGGTCTTTACAGCTGCTAGGATCGTAGGTCTATACATTTTATAGCATCACTAACAGCCTGCAGCTAAGTAATTGCTGAACGCTGATCTGGACTTTCTCTTTCTACCCCCCTGTGTAGTTGTAATTTTTATCCACGCCCACTTCTCTGCATACAGTTTGACGATATAATGTCTATGAAATAGCATCTCTTTTTCTCTTTTGGGCTTAGTTGTATTTTCTTGTGTTTTTCCACTTCTTTTTTATTCTTTTTTTTTTTTTTCCTCTCGAGACTGTGCCTTACTATATAGCCTAGCTTGGCCTTGTGCTTGTTTATTCTTTTTTTTTTTTTTTAAGGATTATTTATTTGGGCTGGAGAGATGGCTCAGCAGTTAAGAGCACTGACTGCTCTTCCAGAGGTCCTGAGTTCTATTCCCAGCAACCACTTGGTGGCTCACAACCACTTGTAATGAGATCTGACGCCCTCTTCTGGTGCATCTGAAGACAGCTACAGTGTACTTATGTATAATAAACAAATAAACAAATCTTTTTTAAAAGATCTCCATTAAAAAGTATTTATTATATGTAAGTACACTGTAGCTGTCTTCAGACTCTCCAGAAGAGGGGATCAGATCTCATTACAGATGGTTGTAAGCCATCATGTGGTTGCTGGGAATTGAACTCAGAACCTCTGGAAGAGCAGTCAGTGCTGTTAACCACTGAGCCATCTCTCTAACCCTACAGTTTCTTTCCTTTTGAGACAAAATCTCACTTTTGTTTGAAAGGTTGCCTCAAACTTGTGATGGTCGTGCCTAGCCTCCAAAACGTTGGGAGTAACATTTTATTTGGGGTGGGAGATGGAAGTCAAAGGACATCCTTTTGAGCAGGTTCTCCCTTTTATACGTGAGTTCCAGTGATTGAACTCAGATGTTTGGCAGCAAGCACCGTTACCTACTGAGCCATCTTGCCAGCCCTCACCCTCACGGTTTTTTATTATTTTTGTTTTGTTTTGTTTTGTTTTTCAAGACAAGATCTTACTTTGTAGCCCTTGCTGTCCTGAAACTCCCTGTGTAGACCAGGCTAGCTTCTCCTGTCTCTGCCTCCCAGATTAAAGGCTTGTGCCACTCTGGTTTCTTTTTCTTATCTTCTTTTTTGGTTTTTCAAGACAGGGCTGTCCCTGGACTCACTTTGTGGGGCAGGCTAACCTCCAACTGCCTCTGCCTCCGAAATGCTGGGATTAAAAGGGTTTTGTTTTATTTTTAAGATGTCTTTTACTTATATATATATATGCATATGTATGTATACACACACACACACACGCATATATATATATATACATATACATACATACATACACATACATGTATATATGAGTACACTGTAGCTGTCTTTACACACCAGAAGAGGGCATTGGATCCCATTTGGTTGTGAGCCACCATGTAGTTTCAGGGAATTGAACTCAGGACCTCTGGAAAAGCAGTCAGTGCTCATAACCACTGATCAATCTCTTTGGATGTTTCTAGTTCTTGAAAGAAAACTACAAGTTTTCTCATAAAGTTTAGGAATCAGGCAAAATAAAAAATTCTCTAGCAAACTGCAAGTGTTCAAGCATCATTCTAAGGATTAAATGTATCAGACCCTGTTTTTCTTCCTCAGCAGTGCATAAATAACCAACCAAGGTTTAAGGTTCAAGGCCTGCTTTGGCTATAAGAGACCTTGTCTTAAAACAATTATACAGAATTTACAAAGAACTAATAAAATGGAAAACACAAGTCTTGGAGAGGGAATCATTGATCTCTTTTAACCCTTTTTCCACTTGCTTACTCTCTGTATCAATGTTTTGCCTGAGTGCACATACTCACACACAAGCAGGCCTGCACAGTTCAGAAGAGGACATTGCGTCCCTGGCAGCTAGAGCCTGTCAGAGAGTTGTAAGCTACCATGTGAGTTCTGAGAATTGAACCTGTCTTCTGTAAGAGCAACAAGTGCTTTTGACTTCTGAGCCATCTCTAGCCCCTCATTAGGGCTTGATATATTCTAGTCAGGGTTCTTCTAGACCAGTGGTTCTCAACCTTCCTAATGCTGCTACCCTTGAAATGAGTTCTTCATTTTATGGTGACCTCCAACCATAAAATTATTTTCTTTGCTACTATATAACTGATTTTGTTACTGTTATGAATCATAAATATCTGATGCTCAGGATATTTGGTATTGTATCCCTGAGAAAGGGTTGTTCAGCCAGCAACGAGTCATGAACCACAGGCTGAGAACCAAAGTTTTAGACTGTAGTTACCTAACCCATTTTTCAAAATCTCTGCTTAAAAAGAATTTATCATTAGTTTAAAATCTACTTAATGCTTTTCCCTCAAATTTCCAGGTTTTCCATTATAAAATAAAATATTTTAATATAATGTACCAAAAGACAAATTCAGTTTAATGTTCTGCTTTGTAAATTCTTTTGTAAATTAACTATCTAGAGCTGTATAAATAAAAATGAATATTTCAAGAGTTTTGGATTCCATTTTCATAACTTCGATTTTAGACGGGAGTGGGGAATGTTGAGACAGGGTCTTCTAGAGCAGTTGTCGTCCCTAAACTCTGATCTTTCTACCTCTGCCTCCCAAATGATGGGTTTACAGAAGTGTTCCTACACCATATTGATTTTTACAACTACCTGAAAACTTAGCTTTCCACTTCAAAATTCCATATGGCTCAGGGGATAAAGTTGCTTGCCTAGCACATCCTAGCTTCAGTTGTGGCACATTGAGTTGACTGAACTCTGTCCTGACAGAGCTGGCCTGTTGTCACTAGTAGTGTTAGTGCCCTTACAGTCAAATCTAGCTTGTTAGTCATTTAGAAAAGCTACAGAAAAATTACAGGAAAGGTATACTGAAAACTAGCTGCCTTTCCTGTGGAATTACCAGTTAGTTCCCATTTAGCCAGCTGTGCATTATTTATGTTTCCATGTGGGTTTTTGGTCGGTTGGTTGGTTTTTACATTTTTAGATTGCATTCATTTATGTATTTGGTGTGTGATGTGTTGGGGGGGGTGTCAAAGCAAACTGGGTTGGATTTGTTCTTCATCATGTGGGTTCCAGGAATCAAACTCGGGTGGTCAGACTTTATGTCAAGTGCCATAACTCACTGAGCCATCTTGCTAGCTCAGGTTTGGTTTTTTGAATCTCTCTCTCTCTCTCTCTCTCTCTCTCTCTCTTTCTCTCTCTGTGTGTGTGTGTGTGTGTTTCAGTCTTTTTCTGTCTCCTTCCTTCCATCTTTCCTTTTTCACTAAAGTGTCTTAGTTCAAAATGGTGACACTTCAATCTCAAATATTGTATAAGAACAAGAACATTCTCTTAGGTAACCATAATATGCTTTCATCTTGAGGTTATATTCATACACTGATGTGTATGCATATGCATGTTGTATGTATTGGTAACACTCAAAAGCAGGGGTTCTAGTAGTGCCTTTCCCAGCTTCCCAGCTTGGTTAGATCTTCAGCTCCAGATACAGTGTTACCTAATATATTCGTTTACCCAAGTGTGTGTGTGTGTGTGTGTGTGTGTGTGTGTGTGTGTGTGTGTGTGTGTGTGTGAACCCTTGTATGATTGTGTTAGGAGATTGTAGACCCTTTAAGAGGTGAGTCCTTGTGCCGGGTGTGGTGGCGCACACCTTTAATCCCAGCCAGCACTTGGGAGGCAGAGGCAGGTGGATTTCTGAGTTCGAGGCCAGCCTGGTCTACAAAGTGAGTTCCAGGACAGCCAGGGATACAGAGAAACCCTGTCTCCAAAAACAAAAACAAACAAAACAAAAAAAAGAGGTGAGTCCTGTGTGTGTGTGTGTGTGTGTGTGTGTGTGTGTGTGTGTGTAACTCCAGCATTTTAGAGGTGGAAGTAGGAAGATTAGGAGTTCCAGACTAGTCTGAACTATCTAGCAAAACCTCGTTTCAAAAAAATCAAAACAAAAGAAGTGAGTCCTCGTTAAAGGCTGTAAAGTCATAAGAGCACTATCTTGGGAAAAGATTAGTAGACTTAGTTGTTACCAGCAAAACCAACCCAGGTTCAACATGTGATACAGTCTCAAAAATGCTAGGGTGGTGTTTAAACTTCCACCACTTGGAAGCTGAGGCAGACAGATCTCCTGTGAGTTTGAGGACAGCTTGAGTTCCAGGACAGCTAGGGCTATATAGAGAGACCCTGTCTAACACACACACACACACACACAGCTTTCTGCAGGAAGAGTGTGGAACTTTGCTTAGAAAATATTTTGGAAAGAGACAACTTTTAGCCCACATTCAGAATCAAATGATAGTCTGCCTCATCCCATCCCTGAAAAGATAGTACTCCACACCTTCCCAGGGTCAGGCACCTCAGCACTGCTCCTGTTGTTGCTTATATGCTGCCAGCTGTGTTTTCTTCAGGCTTTGTTTCTTTTGTTTTTCCATTTCAGGGTCTCACTGAGTAGCCCAGCCTGCCCTTTTCTCACGGTTCTCTTGCCTCAGCCTCATTAGTGCTAGGATTGCAGATCTGTGCTGTTAAACCTGGCTTAAGGAAACAGTTCTAAGTAAAAATAAGACAAGATATAGACTATAAATTCTTTCATTAAAGGCCAGATATGATAGGGCATGCCTGTAAGCTAGCACACAGAAGACTGAAGCAGAATTAATGGCAGCTTGAGAACACCATGGTCCACATTATCATAATCCTATCTTAAGGAAAAAAAAACATAGAAAAGAAAGCCAAACATTTTAAAGTACAAAGATGTTCTTACTTTTTTGCTCCTGCACAGGAAGGATCTGCAGTTTGCACATTTGTTCGTGCTTTCTCTTCAGAACTAGTATTTGTTCAGCTAATAGACTTGACACAGCAAACAGCATTGTTTATAAAAATTTGAGGGCAACTTTAGCAACTAAATTTATTGGGAGAATTGGTTCAGTCCCTATGCTGTTTGCATAAGGAAGACTTGTCCTGTGATTTCTTTGCTCTCCCTGTCCCCACATTTGAGACAGTGTTTTCTTATGTGTTCCATACTGGCTTTGAACACCTCTGCCTCACAAGGGCTAAGATTACAGGCATGTGCCAATACATCTGACTGCCTTCCTCCTCCTCTCCCTTACTCTTTTTTTCTTCCTCTCTTCCTCCCTCTCTGAAGCAAGATTTTGCATATCCCAGACTGACCTCAAATTGTGTAGACATGAATTTCAGATCTTTTGGCAAAGAGGGGGCCCCTTGGTCCCTAAGGCTTAGCATTGCAGCTCTCCTGATCTCCTGCTCAAAAGGCTTGGAAAGTGCTTCGCTGTCCTCTTGTAGGTCTCATTTTTGGAGTAGTCAGCTCCAGCATGACCAAATTGCCATTAGATATATGGTCTCCTTCCAAGTCCATCTTTTCTACCCACTCCTTATTCTACCCACTCCTTAGTGTTACTTCTCAGTGCTTCTCCCTGGCCTTCTTCCTCCAGCATCCTCATGGTCTCAGCGGCTCTGTCCTGAACACTAGGAGGAAAGAAACCATTTTTACATTTTGTGGACATGCAGAGGTACCTTTTATCTTGAAAGAGTCAAAGATATATCTTTGGCTGCTCCCAACATTTATTTTTCAAAAAGCAAAATTCAACAAAAGATTTTTCACTCCTGGGACAGGAGCTCACTCTGTAACCATAACTGGCTTAGAATTCAGCATGTGGACTAGACTGGCCTTGAACCCGTGCATGTTGGGATTACAGGTCTGAGGCACCATGCTTAGCCATAAATAAATCTAAAATGGTAAATTGTTTGTTTCCCTCTGTTCCAGATACGTCGGTAACCTTTCTCGAGATGTGACAGAAGCTCTCATCCTCCAGCTCTTTAGCCAGATTGGACCTTGTAAAAACTGCAAAATGATTATGGATGTAAGGGTATTTCACTCAGTCACTGTTCTTCCTTCCTTCCTTCCTTAAGATTACTAATGAAAGCTGTCATTACTGCAGAACTTCTTCATTAATGTCTAGATTCATGAGGATCTTAGTGAATTTGTAATTAACCTGTTTAGTAGGCAACCAAGTTTCTTTTGCTAAGTGAATGGTGTGTGTGTCTGTATGCACTCTTCTAGGTTCTATTGAGGCATCAGAATTGTTTTAGTGTTAATTGGCTGAATGATCTATAAGTTCAGTTATTAGATTGGGAATTGGGGTAGACTTATAATGAAAAAATATATAATGAAATACATTTTTAGCTTCATTTTTAAAGGTTTTCTTGAATGCCTTTCAGACTTTAATGTGTAGAAAACTTATTCATTTGGTTGGTGTTAACTACAAATAATGAGCTTTTAAAACAAAGTTAATTGTACACGTGAGCAGGTGAATGGATATGTATGTGGAGGCCAGACGTCAACATTGGTGGTTCCTTGTGTATACATAGTAGACAGGGTCTTACACTGTAATCCAAGATGACTTGGAACTTGCTATGTAAGCTATAGTCTTCCTGACTTAGCTTCTCAAGTGCTGATAGGCCACCACAGCCTGGAAAATATCTGTTTGTTTATTTATTTGTTTTTTGAGGGATGGTCTATGTAATTAATTCAGACTGCCCTGAAACTTGGACTGTTCTGCTTTTTGAGTAAAAGAATGATAAATGTGCTATCGCCCCGCAGAATCTCAATTATTCTAGAATACAAGAGTGTTTACTGAAGTTTATGCTTATCTCTATGTTCTGAATTTTGAATTAGTTTCCTTTAATAATTCTTAAAAAGTCTTAGAATGAAATACATGCATTATAAAGTCATTTATTATTCTGCACTTTTAAATCCAGATTATTAGATGTATTTTTTGCTTTAATTTATCATAAAATATCTTGAAGCCAGGTGTCATAGTGCGTGCCTATAATCTCAGAACTCAGTAAACAGGGAACAGAGGATCACTGCAGGTTGGGGGCCACTCTGACTACCATAGTAAGTTCTAGACTGCCCAAGGCGCAATAGAAAAACTGTCAATAAATACATAAACAAACAACATTTTGCTTTACGCTGAAGGTTTTCTCAGTGATTGCTTCCTTAGCATGCACAAGGCCCTGGATTTTGGGCCCCAACACTAAGGGGAGAAAGTCCAGGTTTTGTTTATTGTATCCCAGTCACCAGCAGAAAAGAAGGGTTTGTTTTTTTGTTTTTTGTTTTTGTTTGTTTGTTTGTTTGTTTTTGTCTTTTGAGAGATCTTACTAAGTATCCAGACTGGCTTTAGACTTCACCAAGATGTCAGCATCCCTGATCCTGGGATTACAGATAGAGAGGTTTTTTTTGGTTTGGTTTGGTTTGGCTTTTCGAGACAGGGTTTCTCTGTGTAGCCCTGGCTGTCCTGGAACTCACTCTTTAGACCAGGCTGGCCTTGAACTCAGAAATCCACCTGCCTCTGCCTCCCAAGTGCTGGGATTAAAGGCGTGTGCCACCATGCCTGGCTGGATAGAGATTTTTTTCTCTCAGATTTAAATCTTTTATTTTGTATGAGTGTTTTCATGCCTCCTGCCCAAGGAAGTGAGAATATGGTGTTAGATCCCTTACATTGGAGTTTATGGATGGTTCTGAGCCACTGTATAAGTGCAGGGGAACAAACATTGGTCCTCTGCAAGAGCAACAAGTACTTTTAACCTCTGAGCCAACTCTCTAGCTCCCAAAGGAGGAAATTTTAAAATTCTTCTCAATAGGCAAAGAATCTGTACCAGAAGTTCATATTCTAAAACATATTGTAAATATTATCAGAACCTGTTAGTGTCCAGAGTCTAGTTTAGTCTGGAAAAGATTAGTTAAGATTTTCTATTGTTCCACAAATTAGAAGCAGTAAGATGTCTTAAGTTTGTAATAATTAAAAAGTAATATAGAGGGTGGAAGTACACCTTAAGGAAGAGCGTTGATACAGTGGCTCTAAGGCTCTGGGTCTGACATAGCACTGAAATAATCATACTTTTATTATATGAAATAATCATACTTGGTATTTCCTTGTTTTTAGTTTTTAGTTTTTGGTTTGTGTGTTTTTTGAGACAGGGTTTCTCTGTGTAGCCTTGGCTGTCCTGGAACTCACTATGTAGACCAGACTGGCCTTAAACTCAAAGATCTGCCTGCCTCCGTAGTGCTGGGATTAAAGGCCTGTGCTGCCATCACCTGGTTCTGGTATTTATTTATTTTTATCTGAAAATGTACGTATGGAATGAGTAGGTCATTCTCCATGCCTTGCTAACTGTAGAAGTTTATGTGACAAAGGGGACATTTTTATTTCAAATGGGAGAGTAAAGCCCAAAACTGACTTGTGAATTTCTTGTTCAATAGACAGCAGGAAATGACCCATACTGTTTTGTGGAGTTCCATGAGCACCGTCATGCAGCTGCAGCCCTGGCTGCCATGAATGGGCGGAAGATAATGGGTAAGGTAAGCTGTCAGAGTTAGAGCAGGTGACTTGCGCTGGAGAACAGTTTTCTTCATCATCTTCCTACTTCTGCCTCCCAGGTGGAACTACTAGTGTATGCCACCACACCCCACCTTATGCAGTGTGTGGCTTTGAACAGCACTCTACAACAAAGCTACATACCCAGGTCTTGGAATAGAAAGTTTTAAATTGGATTTTACCGTGTTTCTGTTTTAGAACCATTATATTTCCTTTGTAGCAAAGGGTCACTTTGTATTTGTATTAAAAAGGTAAAATTTGGCTGGAGAGATGGCTTGGCGTTAAGAACATTGGCTATTCCAGAGGACCTGGGTTTGAGCCTTGCCACCTGCATGGTAGCTCACAATTCTCTGTACCACTGGTCATAGGGGCTGTAATGTTTTCTTCTTGCCTTTGAGGATACTGCACACACATGATGCACAGATGTACATGTGGCAAAGCACCCATACATAAATAAATAGAAACTGTAAAAGAGGAGCTCAGCACAGTGGCACATACAGTGTTCTTGATTCTTTGTAAACTTCATATCATGTGCCCTAATCCTACTCACCGCCCCACCCCTCCACATGCCTTCTACCCTTGGAACCTTACCCCCAAAAGAAAACAAAACATCAAAAAACATTAAGAGAAAAGAAATCTCACTATGGAAGCTATGGTACATCTCACGGTGTCGTGGAAGCTGTGCTATGTCACACAGTGTCACCCTTTTGCCCACACAGCTTTACTTGCAAATGTTCGTTACAGTGAGTCATTGGTCTGGTCTGAGGCCTCTGGCTTCTGCTACACTATCAATACTGGATCCTCACTAGGTAGGACTCCTCTAGGATATCCTGTTTTAGAGATCCTACAACTGTGGTCCTACAGGCCCAGCCCCTTCCTGTCCTCCAGCAGTTCATAGATGGGATAGATGTTGGAATGGACCAACTCAAGGCCCTGGTCTGAGCCTAGTGGTGGCTGTGTTGTTCAGCCTGCCAACTCTCCTTTACCAGGACCACCAGGGCCAGCTCTTCAGCTTGGCCTGGATGAGGGGCAAGGCCAAATCTCCTGCTTATAGCCAAAAGTCAGGACTGACTCACATGTTCAGGACTGGCTCTCAGGGCCAGCTTGCCCTTCATGGCCAGGTGAGGTATGGGGCCTAGCCTTTTAATCAAAACAGTCAGGAAGCAGAAGAAGGCAGATTTCTATGAGTTCAAGGCCAGCCAACACTACAGAGTCTAGAATGAATGAGAGAAGGAAAGAAAGAAACAAATTAGGCTAAAGCCTCTAGAAACTGGAGACCTATGTTACCTCCTTTTCCCCATGGTGCTGTGCACATGCTAACTACCAGATAGTTATGGAACTACTCAAATTTGAATGAAACATAACAGTAATATGGAAAACTAATGGAGAGGAACCCAGGGGAAATGAGTGGATAACTTTAAATTGTGGCTCGGAGTGGTGGTGCATGCCTTTAATCCAGCACTAGGGAAGCAGAGGCAGGTGGATCTCTTGAGTTTGAGGCCAGCCTGGTCTATAGAGGGAATTATAGGACTGCACAGAGAAACCCTGTCTCAAAAACAACAAAAAACGAAACCAAACAGAAAAACAAACAAGTGGTGCACACCTTTAGTCAAAGATTGGAGAGGCAGAGGCAGGTAGGTCTCAGTGAGTTGGAAGCCAGCTTGGTCCACACAGTGAGTTTCACGACAGTAAGAGCTACATAATGAGACCATGTCTCAAAAAAATAAAAAGACAAAACAGAACTAAAAGGTTAAAAAAAGTTATTTGTACATTAGCAGAAATATGCAGAGATTAGGATTTGTCAAATATACCTAAATTAGCTGGACCTACATTCTTAGGCAAGAGAATTGCTAGTTCAAGGCTTGCCTAGGCTATAGAGTGAATTGACACTTAGCCTGGCTGAGTTGGTGACTTATCTTAGAGTAATATGCAGAGAGGAGCAGAGCCAAAAATGCTGCTCAGTAGTAGACTGCTTGCTTGTATACTATTTGTGAGGCTTTAGGTTTAATCCCCAGACCTAGCCTACTCCCCCCATAAAAAGAAAGGATGAAAAGCATGTTGGCTATATGGAGAGCTCAGTGATGAAGAACACCCTTGATGCTAATCCAGAGGGTCTAGATGTGATTCCCAGCACCCACGTGATAGCTCACAATCATCTATAACTTCAGTTCCTGGGGATCCATTGCCCTCTTTACTTCTCTACAGGTGTGTATATCTGGTAGTCGGTACAAATGTGCATAGACATAAATTAAGGCAAACCACCTATACACATAAATAAAATCTTAAAAAAGAACAGAAAGATCTGTACTTACAAGTTATAATTTGTCACACTAGGCCAGAAGAAGAATGTTGAAACTGTGATGAGCACAGGTGTCCCCTGCACCATCTCTCTCTGCTGTGTCGCAGGAAAACGTGATTTTGAGCTTTATCTTTATGGAATATATATATGGTTTTTTTTAGGAAGTGAAAGTGAATTGGGCAACAACCCCTAGCAGTCAAAAGAAGGATACGAGCAGTAAGTACATTTGATGCCCTGTGGGCGTTTGTTGTCTTATACCCCATAGTTCTGTTGTAAAGCATATAACATCATACATGTTTGCAGTAATATTTTGATCGTTATCCTGATATGATTGAATGTGTTTGTGTTAATAAATTTAAGAACAAATCTAATCTTTGTCATCAGGTAGTACCGTTGTCAGCACACAGCGTTCACAAGGTAATTGTATCTTCTTAAACATAAAAATGAACTCTTGAAAGGGTATTCACTAACCACCTCAAGTTTTTTAATTTGATATTGGTTGGGGGGAGCGGGGCGGAAATATATAGTATTTTTATTTGTTTCTGGCAATATTTTTTCCTTCTTCCCATTGTTGACCAAGTGTGGCTTGTCCACGACTTTGTTGCTAGTTCAAGCTCTCTATCCCCCTTGGTAGCAGCTGATGCCTTAGAAATACTTTCACCACCTAAAGGGCAAGATCCCCTACTTCCCTGAGGTCACCTGGGCTTCATACCCAGATCTTCCAGTGCTCAAGTTGCTCCTGAAACAGTGTTTGCGGAAGAGCAACCCAGGGTGTTGCTTAAGGCCTGCAAATAGGGGTAACTTCTCTTTCCAAATCTACTTTGTCAAAGTTGATGTCTGTGTTCATTGTAAAGTGTTCCTCAGCAAGGTTGGCTTTCCAAAGCTTCACGTATGGGATGGTTATTTTCTCTCCAATGCTTTCTTAATGGTGCCGATATAAAGTGAAGGGATTACTGTTTTCCTTCTGTTGCCTTCAGTCTGAGTTCACTTGCACATGGATTCACATAAACTGAATGGTGTAATGTCTGGGCAACCAAAACTGTTGGCTTTTGAGAAAACTGTCAAATACTTTAACATCAAACTGTTGCAATGCAAGGTATTTCTTTGATTGTTCTTCACAAAATAATGGCTAAACCAAGTATTTCATGTAGCTAGCTTCAGTAAGTTGCCTTAAATAAGGCAAATCTAGTCTTCATAACTCTCAGTACAACTAGTTAATTGTAATTTATAAAGCCTAGATGTAGTAATAAAATGAGTAACATTAAATAATTACTGTTAGAATAACTAAGTTTTACTTTTTTTTTTTACAGAACTGAAAGTTTTTATGTTAGTAGTTTGTTTCCTAGACCCTTATAATTATTGTAATAACTGTAAATAGACAGTGACTACCAGCTTCTGGTAGCTATCAGTCCTTTTAGAAGACTACTGTGTTGTTAACTTTGATTTGTTATGTTTAAGATTGATAGGATTTTATAGCGAGGATAGTATTTTATTTATACCTAATTATATAGTCTGTGCATTATTTTAAGAATACTTTATTGGGTCAGTTGTCGTATTTAAGTTCTGAAGTTGTATTTTTCTTTTCACTCCCCTCCTTCCTTTGTAAGATCATTTCCATGTGTTTGTTGGTGACCTCAGTCCAGAAATCACAACCGAAGACATCAAAGCAGCGTTTGCACCATTTGGAAGAATTTCGTAAGTAGCAAAAGATAAATATAACACTTAATTAGCAGTGATTTTTTTTGTTTATGTAATAATAACTATAACTTTGTTATGACTGTGAACCTTAATTTTAACACTTTAAATATAGCATATTCCATTGTTTAGAGATCATCCAAGAGTCTGAAAGCAAGTACAGTCCCACTAATGAGTAATGGTCTTCAGTAACCTTAGGCCCTGCTCAGTCAGAAACGCTTCCTCAGACTGCTGTCACACACTTCAGCCTCCTGGAGGCGCTCAGTCAGAAACGCTTCCTCAGACTGCTGTCACACACTTCAGCCTCCTGGAGGCGCTGTGCTGTGATTGAAGGACTTATTCAGGCGCTTGTATGATTCCATGCAGTTTATGTTAATTTAACAACACAAAACCTGAACAGTTTAGATTGAAAAAAACAGATGTTAAATATTCCTTCCTTGGCATTTAACCCCTCTTCCCTTTTAAAAACGTAACAGTAGTGTTTTGTACTATATTATAAAATACTGTCGCCATTAAATTTGCTAGTATCCATGCACTTTAGGCCCTTTGTCAGTATTTATTCAGGGTGGTAGTTACCATAGGAGAGCTTTATCACAGTAAGAGTAATAAGCCATTTCAGTACTGACTCAGGATCAGTTGCTGAGTGTAGGGAAAGTATTGAAGGGTTTCTAATTCCTTTGTTATTGTGTCACTAGAACAAAAACCAAAAGGAATTCTATCTCTAGCTGGTTTGAACAGAGCAGCAGGTAAAGGTGAGGGGATTGAGAAGTAGACACCCTGAGCATTGTGTGAGTTTTCAGTGGAGAGTTGCAGTTGGCTGGTGGGAGAACTACTGTGAGGGTAGGGCAGCTTACAGATGGACTCTGCTGTTACATGACATTTTCCTTTGAGAGAACTGGCTAAGAAAATAGTGAGGCTTTAATTTCTTGATTGTTTTTTATAACCTGCGTTAGGATTTCACTAGTGGTTGGTTTCTTTCAAGTATCTAGACTAGGCACGTCTGACTAACTTTGCCTCTCAAGCTCTGAGGGTTCCGCTTTGCAGAATCTTGTGTGTTTTCAGTTTGGTGTAGAGAATCTTGGTCAGTTTCATCCTGTCTTCAGTGACAGAAGACACAAGTTCTGATCTGTGTGCTGCTTTCTGTGTGAGTCATTTTAGAAAGAAGTAAGCATCGACTGATACCTCAGGGCAGACACTTCCAATTCCAAGGCATTGGAAAGAAAACAACTCCTTCTGATATTGTGAACCAATAAAGTAACTACTCTGGTGGATTTTTAATTTTTATTGAATTAACCTTTTCTAATAGACTTTTAGATTAAGATTTAGATAAGGAGTGTTTAATAGTGATTGAAGGGCTACTAGAGTGGTTCAGCAGATAAGGTGCTGCTACCAAACCAGATGACCTGAGTTCAGTCCCCAAATTGCATGTGGTAGGAGAGAATTAACTCCTAAAAATTGTCCTCTGGGGCTGGAGAGATGGCTCAGCGGTTAAGAGCACTGATTGCTCTTCCAGAGATTCTGAGTTCAAATCCCAGCAACCACATGGTGGCTCACAACCATCTGTAATGGGATCTGATGCCCTCTGCTGGGTGTCTGAAAACAGCTACAGTGTACTCCTTTACATAAATAAATCTTTTATAAAAAAAAAAAAAAGAAAGAAAAAAAATTGTCCTCTGACCTACACACACACACACACTAAATGTTTTATAAAAAAAAAAAAAAAAAAAAGCCAGAGGTGGTGGCATACATCTTTAATCCCATCACTTAGGAGGCAGAGGCAGATGGATCTCTTGAGTTTGAGGCCAGCCTGATCTACAGAGTGAGTTCCAGGGTAGCCAGGGCTCCACAGAATAAATTCTGTCTCAATAAAATAAAATAAAAATAAAGAATGTAATTCCTTAGCAAATAGTCTTAGAAAGGGCCTCCGTCAGTAAGGTTAGAACAGAAGGGCTTAGAAAGCTCACAGGGGCAGGGGCTCACACCTGTGAACCCAGCAGGTAAGAGAAATAGGTAAAATCAAATGACATTCAGACTTAGCAGTTCCATGTCTTTTAGTTATAAACTAGTCTTCTTGTTACTATAACTACATCATATTTTAGTCTAGTTTCTTTTACATGTTTGTGTATGTGTTTTTTATATGTGTGAGTGTATGTGTGCTCCTCTTAGACAAGAGATTGATATCAAATATTTTCATCCGTTACTTTCCAGCTAATAAACTGAGGCAGAGTTCTCACTAGAACCTAGAGCTTACCAGTTCTACTAGTCTTGCCGGCTTACCCTGAGTACCCCCTGCCTCTGCCCCCCATGCATACTTACTGTCCCGGCATTTATGTGGGTGCTGGAGATCTGAACTTAGGTCCTTTCACTTTGCATGATAGCACGCTCTCTGCTGAGCGTGTCCCTAGCCCCAGCATTTGGGTTTTCTTATAGGTTCACAGTTGTTAGCATATTAATTCTTTTCTTGATAAAACCTTTTCGTTGAGTTAATATGTGTTTGAATGTTAGCTTATATTGGTAGTTAGCTTTCCTAAATGTAAAAGAACTATTTGGCAATTGGTAACACATAACATGTTTCTATTTTTGTTTGTGTGGTTGTTTCTTGTCTTAAGGAGACAGGCTGATAGCAGTGTTGAAAGGTTTCTACAGTAGATGTCTCTATAGGTGGTTTACACCATGCTTAATTTATAGAAGGTGTGGGGTAAATGTGATCTATTAAATATTTAATATGAAAATAAAAATATTTTCCCTAATTGATATAGCTTAAACCCTTTCTGTTTCTTGAGTTCAGGGTCATATAGAAATTTTTGATACAGGAATAAATCAACTACCAAATTAAATGCATGTGTTCCATGTAGGTAATAGTTACTGAGAAGTGACTTATAGTAGCTTTACCTAATCATCAGAATCTTTTTGATTACACTTAATAAATCACTTCTAAACTGATCTAAAATATGCTTGTGTATACTTACAATTACCTTGCATGGCTTTCTGACGTGGGTTCGTGTTGTAAACATGCCTGTTTTGTTCATATGTCTTGAGAGAACAAGCATTGTGACATATACTAGGTTGATTTAAAGTAGATTGCCTGTGAAACACAGTTTGAGTCCAGTTTTTTTTTTTGAGGTATGGAGTTTTAGCTATCGTGGCTGGGTTTTTACTCAATCTCAAATAATAGGGCTCTGGTTATTTTGCAGAGTGTCTCTGAAGAATGGACAGAATTGCCCTGGCTAACTACAAGCTACGGTTCACAGTGGATAAATGTTGGCGTGCTTTTTTACTTTCTGACTTTTTAAAACTTTGTTTCATATCTTGTAGTTTCCAATCAATCTTAATATAAATGCTGTTAAGAAATTCAGTATAAAATCTTAGTTTAAAAGTAAAATGTGTTTGTGTATCCTTCGATGATTTAGCATTTCTAAAAATGTCAAGTTCTCAAAATTTACCCTAGCCCAGAATGTGGGTGTATATTCATCTGAGAAAATGAAGTAATTAGCCTAGGGAATATATACAGCTTTTTAATCCTTTAGTTTTCAATTTTGTATTTTAATTTTTTTAAATGACTATGTAACATATGGTGCCAATTAGTAAATAAATTGCATGGTTAAAGAAAGCCAAAGTAGCTAAGAACTTTGTAATTGCTAAGTGCTTCATAGGAACATCTGCTTTCACCATGCTTAATATTGAGATGTTCATAAAACATTTTGAAATGGAAAACTCTCTTTATACTATAGATTTATATTTAAGACATTGATTTGCATGTCTATAAAATTAACCCTCATTAGCCAATAAATACGTTTATTAGAATAAAAGGTGAACTTTTATTAACGGTTTACTGTTAGTGAAGGTGAAATGTAAAAGTGAATTGTATTTGGCTCTCATTTTATGCCTAGAGGATGGTTTACAAAACTCAATTTCTGGTGGCTTCTGTTTCAGAGATGCCCGTGTGGTAAAAGACATGGCTACCGGGAAGTCTAAGGGATATGGCTTTGTCTCCTTTTTCAACAAATGGGTGAGCACAATCATAAGTGCATATCCAGGACCATAGAGGAGGGTGAAGGAAAGCGTCAGCTTGTTATCTGCTAGTGTTCAGTTCACTAAGAGTAAGCACCTTCACTAGAAAACAGCCTGTTCTATTCTGGTTGGTTCTTTAGTCATTTAGCACCAACACATGCAAAATGCTGATACTGTATTTCAAACTGTGCAAAGTAAAAATGCTTATCACCAAAAAGAAAAAAGGAAAAAAAAAGCCCCCAAAATGTTTTGTCAAGATATCTGACCATTTGTAATTGCTCAGTTGTACCCCAAACTGTGAGGTATATATACTGCTGCACCTACGTATCCTTACCCTTTGTAGCATTCTCCAAACCTATTATCCAGGAAATGAAATTTAAAAGCAATGTTGCAATTTTGGAAAGCTACTAGGTATTGTGTGTTCCCTAAGGACTTTTTCATTTTTTAACATCTTCAAAAAGCATCATGTTTTCTTTATGTAAGCTGTTTGTAATGTTAACTAATCGGAGCTTTTTTGTTGTCTCTGATATGTGGAACAGGATGCAGAAAATGCCATTCAGCAGATGGGTGGCCAGTGGCTTGGTGGAAGACAAATCAGAACTAACTGGGCAACCCGAAAGCCTCCAGCTCCAAAGAGTACATATGAGTGTAGGTGCATTGGAGAAGAGAAGCAAAGGTGGCATTGTGGAGAGAAAATACACTAGATTGTAAATGTTAGCGCTGTCCCCGGAGACTTATTGCAGAAATAGATGAGAAGCAGATCAAGACTACTGTTCAAAATGTACTTAGTTTTCATTCTTGTGATTTTAAGTAATTATCTTTAATGTCAAGTCTCCTGTTAAGTAGAGCATATATATGGGGTAATGTTTATGCATTTTGTGGTGGTGGCTTAATCTTAAAATAAAATGTAATGTGTTTTATAGGTATTTTGATTGAGAAAAACTGCCATTGTAGTAGTGTAGTTAATGAGTTAATCCTTCCACATATGGGTGATGATTTGAAGATAGAAAATGTTCTCTCTCCTCAGCGAACACCAAACAGCTGTCATATGATGAGGTTGTGAGTCAGTCTAGTCCCAACAACTGCACTGTGTACTGTGGAGGGGTGACGTCAGGACTGACAGGTATGGGAGTTTGCCTGGGTGGCACCTTGAAACTAGCTTAAACTGAAAAGCTTCATATTTATAGGTTTTAATAGTGCGAATTCTTTTTATGTTCTTTGTTTTTGTTTTCTAACAGAACAACTAATGCGTCAGACTTTTTCTCCATTTGGACAAATAATGGAAATTCGAGTCTTCCCAGATAAAGGATACTCATTTGTTCGGTAAGGGTAGTCTCTTTTAAAGCTTTTTTTCTTCAGAAATAATTTTGAACATTTAATATAGTGGTTTTCTTAAGAATTTGTCTTGATCACTTGAGACCCCAGCTCAGGTGTCTATACCTGGTAATACTAAAATCTTGAGAGAGAGAGAAATGTCTTTAGCAGATAGCCATGTACTCATTTTTACTATTCACTTTTTTATAGACAGCATCTCACTGCTGCCCAGGCTGGCCTTGAACTCACAGAGCTCCACTTGCCTCTGCCTTGAACTCACAGAGCTCCACTTGCCTCTGCCTTTTAAACTCACAGAGCTCCACCTGCCTCTGCCTTCCAAGTGCTGTATTTACAAGCTACTTACTGGTACATTTTTATAAGTCCCTCTTTCCAACTCAACACCAAGAAAACATACGCATTGTTAAAACAAATTTCCCATGCCAGGTGTGGCGGTACGGATCTGTAGTCACAGTACTTAGAATGAGTACTTAGGTTCATGGTCACCCTTGGCTTCATTAGAGAATTCAGCTTGGCCTACATGAGACCCTGTCTTTTTATTTAAAAAAAAAAAAAAGAAGAAGAAGAAAGAAAGAAAAATCTCCAATCTCCACAGCTGTAAGGTCTTTGAAAAAAAATATAGCAAAGGAAATATGCCACTTTTGGGGGGGGGGTAGGTTGGGATTATTTCAGAATCCTCTATTTCTTCCATGTTTGCTTTGCTTTTTTTTCTCCCAAAATGGTCCAGTTTATTTTTCTTGATTTTAAAAATTGTGTTCATAAATACTTAAAAGAGAATTTATATTGAAAATTCTTAATATTGTTTCCAATAGGTTCA
Organism: Mus musculus; assembly: GCF_000001635.26. Classification (NCBI taxonomy): domain Eukaryota; kingdom Metazoa; phylum Chordata; class Mammalia; order Rodentia; family Muridae; genus Mus; species Mus musculus. Next base: position 86,426,572 of record NC_000072.6, read on the forward strand.
GTTCCCATGAAAGTGCAGCACATGCGATTGTTTCTGTTAATGGTACTACCATTGAAGGGCATGTGGTGAAATGTTATTGGGGCAAAGAGACTCTTGATATGATAAACCCTGTGCAACAGGTGAGAGGGTCCTTGACTGTGGGATGGAATTACTGGGCTAGTATTGAGCTTGCTTTAAAATGATGCTTATTGCTAATCCTTGTTAACAAGTTTCTAGCTCAACTTCAACTTCTATAAGGGTTCTTCCTATGTGTATTATAGTTCCGAGTGGTGCAGTCATGGATTGCAGAGGTGACATGATGAGTGTAAGCACTTCAGTTGACTCATGTTCACAAAGTGGATTTTTAAAATGCTCGGCCAAACCTAACAGGGTATTAAATCTTTTCTTAATACTTAGTAAATATGTCCACATTGATATGGAAAACCCGTAAGCATGCTTAACCCGACTGAACAAAACATAAAGCTATAAATATATGTAGGCATTAGTATTGTTGCTTTGTTTTCTAAGCAACTTTAATGGTCCAAGCTCAGCCCCAGAGTCTTCTATGAGGGCATTGTAAATGGAGCATAAAGATACCAATGAGAAAACCCTAAACTTACATTTCCTTTTCTTTTTTAATGTTTATTTATTTATTATATGTAAGTACACTGTAGCTGCCTTCAGACACACCAGAAGAGGGCATCAGATCTCATTACAGATGGTTGTGAGCCACCATGTGGTTGCTGGGATTTGAACTCAGTGCTCTTAACCTCTGAGCCATCTCTGGAGCCCCTGAGCTCTTACATTTCCAATCCAAAGGAAACAATCATAAACAGTTATGAACAGCAAGTCCAATCTTTATCATGAGTTTTTGTCTGAGCCTTTCAAAGACTGCACCACATAGTTACAGTAGCATATGTACATACATAATGGCACTTTTTTGGTGGTCTTTCTCTGTGTGATGCTGGGCACTCGTTCTAGCACTGAGCTGTGTTCCCCAGTCCTATCCTAATATTTCAGTTGTGGTAATGGCCCTATGCTTTGACTGTGTGGTGTATTAAGACTGTATATAAAAAGAACTTCAAGTAATACTCAATTATCTGTTGTAATTTTAATTGATAGCAAAATCAAATTGGATATCCACCAACATATGGCCAGTGGGGCCAGTGGTATGGAAATGCACAACAGATTGGCCAGTATGTGCCTAACGGTTGGCAAGTACCTGCCTATGGAGTGTATGGCCAGCCATGGAGCCAGCAGGGGTTCAAGTAAGCATATTCGCGCTTTGCCTTTCTTAACCGTGGAAAACAGTAAAAGGAAACTTGCAGGTATTGAGTAAACCATGTGACCTCAGCGTTAAGTGTGGTGATAGCCTTGAAGGTTTACCCCTGGCCTCCATATCTTCTATTGTGCTTGTACATCTTTGCCCCAGTACACGCACACACACATGCAAACAAAATAAGATATTTTTCCTAGAAATATTTTGCCTTGAAATGTAATCACAACACTATATATTTTGGTAAATGTTTAATAATGAATTAACATTTTTAAATTATATCTTATTTATTTGTGTGGCACATACACCACTACATATTCATAGTGACCAGGGGAAAACTTGGGAGTTCTCTCCTTCACTGTATGAGTCGTGGGGATCAAGCTTAGGTTGTTAGGCTTAGTGGCAGCCTTGACCCAGTGAACCATTTTACCCGGTCCCTATTTTTGTTTTCTGAGGCAGAGAAGCCCATGCTGGCTTTGAACTTGATATAAAACTGGGGATGACCTTGAACTCTTAATCCTCCTGCTTCTACTTCCCAATTATAGGGGTTCGATACCACATCGAACTTAAATCAACTTTCTAGTGAAAATAGCTGCTTATCTTGAATACACAAGTGTTTAAAAGGTGTGGTTCTTTGTCTGTGAGTTTCTTGCCTGCATATATGTTTACCGCCCTGGTCCCTTGCAGTGATCAGGAGAGGGCATCAGATCCCATGGATCTGGAGTTAGAGGTAGTCGTAAGCCACCATGTGGTTACTGAGAAATGAGCCTGGTCTTCTAGAGCAACAAATGCCCCTAGCCCCTGAACCAGTTCTTGCAGCCCCTGAATATACATTGTTCACCCATGGAGAAAGACTCTCCCTCCATGTCTGTGAGTTGTGGCAGTCCAGAGATGCCCCTTTCTCTCTGGGTGTCTGCTCTTCTGGAATGAAGGCTGCTCTAGGAGCTTTCCTCTCCGCTCCCCTGTGCCGTGTAGTCTATTGCATAAGCTCAGTCTGTGTGCAATGTTATGTCTGTCTGCCCACTGACCAGGTTCCAGTTTATGAAAGGCATTTGAGCAGCAAGATTGAGTCCTCATTCTCAAAGTAACCAGTGTCTCACAGGTAACATTTGTCAGAACTGATCACGTGATGATATAGAACTCTAGCTTTTCCCTCCTGTGTTTCTGGTGTTTGCCAGTGCAGCCCTGACCATGCTCACATGTCCCTGCGTGTTCTTCAGGTCTTCCTTGTGAACAGATGAAATAAAGGATCAAAACAAGTATTTAGATGCATTCATTGTGCATATATAACTGTATATGTACATATACATATTTATATGTACTTGGAAGTACTTGGAAGGCACAGGCCAGAGCATCTCTAATTTGGAGGCCAACCTGATCTACATTTCAGGCTCAGGATACGTGGACCTTTTCTTTAAAGAGAGAGAGAGAGAGAGAGAGAGAGAGAGAGAGAGAGAGAGAGAGAGAGAGAGAGAGAGAGAGAAGAAAGAAAGAAAAACATTGTGTGTCAGATTAAAGATATTTTTTTAATTTATTTTTTTTGTTAGATATTTTCTTCATTTACATTTCAAATGCTATCCTGAAAGTCCCCTATACCCTCCCCCCGCCCTAAAGATATTTTTTAAAGAGCTGAGAGGATGGTTAAGTAGTTAAGATCACTTGCTGTTCCTGCAGAGGACCAGGCTACAGTTCTCAACACCCACATGATGGCTCACAGCCATCTGTAATTTGAGTTCCAAGACATCCAAAACCCTTTTCTGCCCTCAGTCAGCACCAGGTATGCAGTGCACATACTTACATACATGCAGGTAAACTCAAAACACATAAAAATAAAACATAAATAAAAACAGTAAAAGTAAACCCTTAAGAAACATTCTTTTTAGCCGGGCGTGGTGGTGCACGCCTTTAATCCCAGCACTCGGGAGGCAGAGGCAGGCGGATTTCTGAGTTCGAGGCCAGCCTGGTCTACAAAGTGAGTTCCAGGACAGCCAGGTCTACACAGAGAAACCCTGTCTCGAAAAAATCCAAAAAGAATAAAAAGTATTTTCTTAGCTGTAATTTCTAGTAAAAAAAAAAAATGTAGAAACCCACCCAGAGGTGTGTGGTGATGCTTTTCTTCCCACTGTGCCGTCCTGACTCCAGCTCTGTAGACCAGGCTGGCCTCCCAGCCTGAACTCAGAAACCTGCCTGCTATGCCTCCCAAGTGCTGTTGTTACAGGCATATGCCAACACTCCTGACGGAGGATCCTTATTTTTAAGAGAAAATACTTTTGTGGGTTTTTTCCCCTGGCTTAACAGTTTTCCTCATATCTGGGTTCAGTCAGGTATGTCCTGTGTATGTGTTACCCGTCCTGACCTGACAATGTCTTGACAATGGATTCCCTTCCCTCTGCTTCTCTCGATTTCTCTAACAGTCAGACCCAGTCTTCTGCACCGTGGATGGGACCCAATTACAGTGTGCCACCACCTCAAGGGCAGAATGGCAGCATGTTGCCTAGTCAGCCTGCTGGGTATCGAGTGGCCGGGTATGAAACCCAGTGAAAACAGACTACAGAACGGAAGCCAGTGGCTTGAAGCCACAGGGAGGGTAGGAAAACTGTTGTTTACGTAAAGATTTATCAAATCAGTCAGTACAAATGCCAGATACAATGTATTTATTTAAAAGATTCATTTTTTTAATCATGAAATTACTTTTCATCCACATTGTTTTAAAAAGGAACACGATGGTGGATGTTTGCCAATTTTTGCCTTCATTATCTTTTTTGATAAAGTTTCTCAGATCCTTGTTTCAAAGACAAATGCAGGGATTACTGCCACTTTTTTAAAAATAAGAGGCAGAAAATTGCACAATGTTGAACTTTTCTCCACTAAAATCGTGTGCAGTTTTAGTTTGCATTCCTGATAGGATTTAAAACATGTAATATAGATGTAAAAAAAAAAAAAAAAAGCCAAACTTGTGCAAAGTCTAGAAGTTCTCTATGACTTTCAGTATGCACACAGTTGTCTTAGGTTTAAAGAGTAATAGACGTTTCGTGAACTATACCATCTCCACTATTATCCCTTTGGAATTTTTAAATGTAAATTATTAGTTTATATCATTTTATATCCACATTTTTTCACAAATTTGTCCTGCCTTATGAAATATCTGTAAAATATTCTTAAATGAAAAAAAATGATGTTCACTTAGATTGAAAACTTTTCTCAGATGGACCGATAATTGCATTCATCTTGTTTTTATAAGAGAAGGTGCCTCAAGGATTCCCTGTTGGATTTGTTTAAAAGGACTTTTTATCTTCTGTGATAACCTTTGCCATGTACCAGGAACTAGGAAAACAAGAAACTTGTTCTAAAGAGATCTGCAATGTGATAAGTCCTCGCCGCATCAGTCTCGTGCGTCAGCATTTATGTTTACACGCATTGTTGTCTAAGATACTTCAGCAAGTCATGTTGTGCAGTTAGCAAACTTTGTATGTCATTTCCTCCTACAGGTGTCATGAAGAGTTGACGTAAGACAGATTTTACATTTGCATGTGAATATCACATACATACTTTGGTAGTCTTTGATACAAACTCATCTGCTCTTCTTTTTCAAGCATTTTGAGACACAAAGTTGTATGTAAAGGAATATATTAATTAGATTTTTTTTAGTTAGATTTACTTTAAAAAGTAAATCCACTTTAATGTGTACAAATGATAGCTGTGAAACTGTAGAGTTTTTCTCTGTCAGGCTTGGGATTCACTAAGAACTCCAAAACTAGCCTGAAGGACCAGCCGGGCAAAACATTTTTTAAATATTCAGAGGCCAAAATATGAGCAAACAAATAAAAAAACTCTTAAAAGTCCTACCTCCTTAAACAGCCTTCAAGGCAAAGCCCCTGCGCACAGGCATGGCTTTGGTCTTGGTCCCTGGTCTCTTGGAGCCCCCATAGTACTATTGAGGTTTACTCTTCACTGGCGTTGTTCTAGCCTTGGGGTTCCTAATATATTTCAGAGTCTCTTGGTTTGGTGTGGTTTTAGTGATGACCACACCTTCTCCTCACAGTAGAGAGGAAGGAGCCCTGTGCACTGTGGGTTTGAGGCCTGCAGAGAGCTCCCAGCATTTTACTTGGGCCTATGGAATTGGAAGCATTTCCTGGCCTGTATCTTTCAGGTAGGAGCACACAACTCTAACCTGTTTTCTAAGCCAGTCCCCTTGTACAACAGAGCCCAGGAAGACAGTCTCAAATGTGTGCTTCTCTGGAGCTCAATTCTATGCAGTTGTGCTAATGTTTCATTAAGTCACTGTGTATTTTTAAGTACTAAAACATTGAAATTTGCTTTATGGAAGATGAATAAATTTTTTAAATACTTGGAATTTTATTTCTTTGTAAACTTCTACAGATCAGGACAGACAATAAAAGCAGCTTAAATAAAATACTAAAAACAAAAAGACAAAACCCACACACCAGGATGCTATCTTTAAGTTTTTCTGGATTTGTCTCTATTTTAGCATCCTTAGTATATGTCTTTGTTTAAGAATTTTACTTCCTTTGTAACTTTAGGCTGCAGGATCTTTTGGGCACAAGTAATTTATTGTGTGCAAAAGTGTAGTTTCTCTCTTCTTTTGACTCTTTCAAGTACTAAGGACTTTTATTAGTAGCATATTCTTATTGCACAGATCTTAAAATTCATGTTGATTTGCTGTTAAGAAGGTGGTGGTGCTGTGTTCCTGATGAAAGACTGACATATCAGGAACATAGCTGTTGTTAGTTTAAATAAATCATTTAAGTCATTTCTCAACCTAAAAAACTTCATCCTGGTATAAGTATCAGGTAAGGAAATGAAGGTTTTTAAAGTGAACTTCCTTGCAATATGCATTCAGGTTTTATTCTCTGGTACTGTAAAGAACCTGAGTGACTCTCAGTGGGTCATGGAGCCAGTATTCTTTATCCTGACTGTTTGGATATTAAAATTCCTTTATGTTTTATATGACCTGTGGGGTCTTCTTGCAGTGATTATTGTGTGTGAGATTTTTCCCCCGGCGCTGGCGTATTCATATTATATTGTTAACACTCAGGTTCACCTTATCCCAGAAGCCATGGTCTGCATGGGTTCCAGAGGATCTGCACTCTGCAGACTTAGCCAACTGTGAAGTCAGAGTTTGGTCTTCCTGGTGTAAAGGAGACTCCCCGTCTAGATTGTCCTTCTCTTGCTTTTCCCTGTGCTCATCTTCCTTTTAGATTTGTGCTAGAGGTCCCTTTCATTGTCAGGGGACTAGATTACATCTACAGAAGGAGTAGACAGACTTAATAAGGGCTATCCATGCTACTGAGATGATAGTTTAGTTAGACAAACAAAATATATTCATAGGAAAATTTCAAAAGCAAAACTTTTTAATGAGTGATGATTTCTAAAAACTAATTTTTATTGGTCTAGTGACCTGGTTTAGCAGGTAAGGTGATTGTTGCCAAGCCTGATGCCCTGAGTTTGAACATACTAGGGAGAAGTAGAGAATTAATTCTCACAAGTTATCCTCGTCCCTCCACATGTGTACACCCTCCCACCATGGCCACGTATATCAATAAATCTTTAAAACTGCCATTTCTTAAAGTTCTTTTTTATTATATGCATTACATATGTGTGTGCTTGGGGGTGCAGGTGCTCACGGATGCCAGAAGAAAGGGTGTTGAATTCCTGGAGCTGGAGCTCTGGGTGCTTGAAAGCTACTTGACATTTGTGCTATGAATTGAACTATTCAAAAACAGTATATGCTCTTAACCGCTGAGCCTTCTTTCTAACCTCTCTTTTCTGCTTTTTGTTCATTTTGTTTTGAGACGGGGTCTCACTATATAGCCCTGGCTTGCTTGGCACTCAGAGCTCTGCCTTCCTCTGCTTCCGAGTGCTGGAATTAAAGGCCTGTCCTAGTGTGAGGAGACACCATGACCAAGGCAATTTTACAACAGAAAACATTTTATTGGAGCTTGCTTACAGAAGGTTAAGTTCTGCAAACAATGTGGCAGTTAGTTGTGTTGCTGGAGCAGTAGCTGAGAGGGAGAGGGCCTAGCATGGACTTTTGAACCTCAGAGCCTGCCCCCAGAGTCACAACTCCAACAAGGCCACACCTATTTCTTCCTAAACAGTCCACCAATAAATCCAAACAGCCAGGTGTGTGCACCTGTGAGGGCCAGTCTCATTCAGCCTGGCACAGAGAGCTATTCCATCTTATTCTGTTTGCTGTAGTCTGACTGGAATTTTTAGGGTTTCAAAAAAAAAATCATCCAAAAACTTGAGTTTTCAGTTTTAATAAAATGTAGGTGTTAGCCGGGCATGGTGGCGCACGCCTTTAATCCCAGCACTCGGGAGGCAGAGGCAGGTGGATTTCTGAGTTCAAGGCCTGCCTGGTCTACAAAGTGAGTTCCAGGACAGCCAGGGCTACACGGAGAAACCCTGTCTCGAAAACCGCCCCCCCCCCAAAAAAAAATTATAGGTGTTGCAGCTGAGCAGGATTTTCTTCCTTTACTTGGGACCTTAGTCATTGACTTATGGTAAGGGAGGTCTGCTTATCATCCAGGGATGCTAGTAAGAGCATGTAGTCACAGTATTCAGGAACTTGAGGTAGGAGGATGGCCATGAGCCCTAGACCTGGCCTCCACGAGCACCTGCACATACATACACGTAACTTCATAGACATACACGTAACTAAACTTTTGTTTCTTTGTTGTTGTTGTTGTTAGGTTTTTATTATATGTTTATGGAGTTGATACATTTCTTTTAGGGGCTGGAGAGATAACTCGGTGGTCAAGAGTACTGGCTTCTCTTCCAAGGTTCAATTCCTAGCATCCATATGGTGACTCACTACCATCTATAACTCCTGTTTCAGGGAATTCAACACCTTTTTGAACTCTGAAGAGCATGCACATGGTGTGTAGACATACATGCAGGTCAAACACCCATACACATGAAAATGTGTGGGTGAGCGAGAAAGAAATGGGTATAAGAAGCTAGGCAAGATGTTATACACCTGTAATCCCAGCAGCACTCAAGAAGCTGAGGCAGGAGAATCAAAACATTTGATTGAGTCTCTGCAGATTTTTTTAAAAAGTGGTTTTGACTTAGAAGCTATAGCGACATTGTTCTACTTGCACTGTACTTCCTGTATACTGTTCATAGAGAGCATCTTTCCGTGGGTTTCTCACAAAGCAGAGAAGTGTCCCTTCAGCCTCCACATAAATCTCCATGTCCCGGCTTCTGTAGTTCTGAGGATCAAAGGCACCCTGTGTCAACTGAGCTGCATCCCAGCCCATATAGCATGTATTTGTTGGGCTTTCTCCAGGGACCCTCTAGGGTGCTTGTGCTGTGTTGCCATACATTTATTAGTGTATCTTTGTACAAGTGCTCTTCATTGCTGTCTGTTTACTCCTACTTGGAAGTTACCTTAGCTTGACCAAGTACTAGCAGGAGTATGAACGGGAGGTGCTGCCATAGCTCTGGGCATTAAACCTTACTGGGGATGCAAGGGAATGAAGAAAAGACAAACATAGATGCACAGAAAAGCTGCTTGTCCTGTGGGATGGACTTATAAATTAACACCAGCTCCCCAGAAACTCGGGGTGTTTATTATATGCAAGTGGGCAGAAAGGCATGGCTTATGGGTTACAGGGGTGACAAGGAGACAGGTTTAGCTCATACTGGTAGGAAGAGTCTCTATAGGGAACAGTTCAAGGGGTAAATACCAGGGGAAAGAGCTATGGTGTACATTTCTCTGTGCACCAAGCCTCAGGTCCCCAAGAAAGCTTTGTCATCCTTGAACCTCATGTGGATTGGGGAGACAGCTTTGCCATTTTTTCCATGGGATTATGCCTGGGGCCCTTGACATTACCGTGTCAGCAGCTCACACATTCAGGGCTCCAGCCACTTCCTTCAAAGGAGGGATCTTCTCCAGATTTCATACTTCTTTCCTTTTGGGCTATGATAATGAATTCTTGATTTCTTTTGTTCTGTTTTGTTTTGTGTTTTTGAGACAGGGTCTCTCTCTATAGTCCTAGCTGTCCTGGAACTTACTCTGTAGACCATGTTTGCCTCAAACTCAAGGATCTGCCTCTCTCTGCTTCCCCAAGTGTTGGAATTAAAGGAGTGTACCACCACCCCCGGCTTTCAATAATGAAGTCTTAAAGAAGCTGGGTGAGGATAGGGATATGGAGAGGTGGGTCAGCAATTAAGAGCACTTGCTGGTTTTGGAGAGGACTTGGATTTGGTTCCCAGCACCCACATAGGAGTATACATATGCAAACTGTTCTCTGCTGTTCCAGGGGCTCTGGTGACCTATGCAGGCCCAACAATCATATAAAATAAGTGATCCTAAACCCAAAGGGGCTGAGGTCACCCCCTAGCAGTGTGATCAGGAGGCTAGCCCTGGGTCCGCATAGGCTCAGGCCTACTTGGAAAGGGTTCTGAGCTCCCCTTGCTCCCTCATCTGCTACACAAAGGAATCCAACTCCTGTCCTCCAGTTTGTTTCTTACAACGTGTGTCTGGATGCGTGGGACTGACACCACACTGCTCTCTGGTCTTGCAGCCCTCACATAAGGTTTGGGCTATATTTACCTTTTTCAAATGGCACATAGGAGATCACTGAAACTACAGCAAGCCTTACAGTGTCTGTCAAGTCATAGTTTAGGTTTATCCTAGAATCCCATCTCCATTCTTCTGCAAACCCTTCAGTGCCACACTGACTTGTTTCTAAATGAACAATTATTAGGGTGGAGACAGATCAAAGGTTGATATTGGGGCTGGAGTGGTAGCTCAGCTGTTAAAGAACTTGCTTCCAAGCACCCAAGTGGTAGCTCACAACCATCTGTAATTCCAGTTCCAGAGGATCAGATGTACTCTCTGTCCTCCACCAGCACCAGGTATGTACATGCAGGCATAATACCTATATGCAGTTTTGAAAATTGTTCAATTTTTAAGGGAAATGACAAAAGATTAAACTAATACAGGTTGGAACAAAGTAAACACTGGCTACTACTAGTAGGTTGACAGGAGTCAAAGAAGTCCAGTGTGCAGAAAGCAACTACTATGTGTAGTCAGAGCAGGGAGAGAAGGAAAAAGGGTAAGGAAAACAAACTTGAAATCACAGCTGAACTCCTGATCCTTAGAAGGAGCCAGGTCCTAGAGGAACAGGAATATGCAGGCCTGTGAGGAAACACTTGAGGAGGAGGTCCACTAACTAGCGGGCAGCTGGCGTTGCCTGATACCACTGGGACATACAATGCAATGAATGGCTTAACTTAATATCCTGTTTTTTGTTGTTGTTGTTTTTTGTTTTTATTCGAGACAGGGTTTCTCTGTATAGTCCTGGCTGTCCTGGAACTCACTTTGTAGACCAGGCTGGCCTTGAACTCAGAAATCCGCCTGCCTCTGCCTCCCAAGTGCTGTGATTAAAGGCGTGTGCCACCACGGCCCGGCTTTTTGTTTTGTTTTGTTTGTTTTTATCTGCTTTTTTTGTTTTGTTTTGTTTTTTGTTTTTTTTTAAATGTCAGTTGAAAATTGCAGCCTGGGAGAGCTTGGTGTGAGGACACCCAAGTTGGCTGGTTCTGAAGACAGGGAGGTGAGGATCACAAGGTCTTTCATGAACCACTGCACACTTAATGAGAAAGGAGAGAAACAGCATCCAGAAAGATGTTGTCTGCATGTCTCTCTATTGGAGGGCTTGACATTGAACTATAGAACAAAGGAGAAACACTTCCCAATGCCAGGCAAAGAAATGAGGGTTGATGCTCTCTGGTCACCACTTGAGGCAGTTGCTAGGAACTAACTAGCCATGTGATCCAGGTATAAATATGAATGCTTTTGAACTTAACAGCAAATAAAAATTGTGGCGAGAGGAAACATCTCTTTTTTTAGTTCCTTCAGTTTCTGAAACAATATTAGAAAAATCTGATCCCAGAAAAGGGCCACTGTAACGGAGAAAAGTAAAATTTGGCTAGAGCAAAGCAATTGTGCCTACAGCGCACCACCAGTAGGTGTCCAAGCTATGGGAACACACCGGCCTCACCTAAGGCACCATAGCTTTCCGAGTGTTTCTGAAGTGCGGTGGTGGCACATGTCTTTAATCCCAACACATTGGAGGGAAGAGGCCCGCGGATCTATGTTCGAGACCAGCCTGATCTACAGAAAGAGTTCCAGGAAACACAATATTGGTGCCGGGGATTTACGATTCTGAAGAACAAATATACATAAAGTCTATTTCGGCTCTTTCCAAGGGGGGAGTCGTTCAATAATGTGTAAGAGCGAAGCGAGAGAAAACCATACAAGCTCAGGCGAGCTCTGCTTCCGATTCCAGTAAAACTGTTTTCAGCACAGAATTGTTCAGGTTCGATGTACTAGGGACCACCGGGAAGCCCTTGCTGGTGTGTTCTGTACGTTTAGGTAAAGCCACAAAGTGTCAGCACCCTGAGCCTTCTCTGTAGTTTTCCAAAAGAGAGCACTCCCCTGAAATACTACAAATCCCATGGTGCCACTTCAGCGGAGGTGAGCGGGCCCTTGGCGCACGTGGGCTGATCTGACCAATAACGACCGTCGTTACAAGCAAACAGTTTGGACGTGTTTGTAAAAGTCCGTTTGTAAAAGGAGAAGAGACGCGGCGAGGGTCGTCACCAACGAGATTCCTAGAGTTGCGAGGCAGGTAAGGGGGCAAAGTGGGAGAGGCCAAGCACCGGCGGAGCACGGCTTAGGGTGGGAACAGAGGCGGAAAAAGTGTTCGGGGAACTGCGTGTCGGACTGCTGACATTTTTGCTGGGCCCTCAGTTTGACGCCGCCGGAAGTGGGCGTTTTGCGCAGGATGCCGGGAAGCGGGTCGCATGGGAAGTGCGTTTTCCAGCCGGCCGTTCCCGGAAGCTGAGCTTAGGCGCGCTCCCCTAAACAACACCGAGGAATTGTGGCCCGGACTCTGTTATTTGACAGTGACCGGGCTGATTCTACAATCAGTAAAGGTCTGCGAGCTGTGACGTCTCGATCCAACCAGACAGTTTTATTCCTAAAATGGGTAAATAGCGCCTCCACAGGATCCCTTGTGTGAATGCATGCACTCGAATACTTCTTTCTTACTTGGGGCGGTGTTCACGTGCCCAAAACAGCGTCCCCACACCGACCAGCTCAGCGGCCGCATGGGACAGGGGGCAGCCTACCGCGCCTCGGGTTCCCTCAGCCAGCGCCAGGCGCTGCTCACCCTCTTGCTGAGAAGAGACAATCATCGGGAGACCCTTCAGGTTTCCAGCGGAGCTCCTTCACAAGTCGCGTTCCTTGTGTATCCTTTTTTAAGACAGAGTCTGCAAGCCGGGCGTGGTGGCGCAGCCTGTCATCCCAGCACTCGGGAGGCGAAGGCAAGAAGATCTCAAATTCCAGGACAGCTAGGCTACATAACAGACCTTGTCTCAAAAAGAAAAGAACAAACTGGGTATGGTGACGAGCTCCTTTAATACCAGAACTCTACAGGCAGAGACTGGCGAGTCTCTGAGTTCGAGGCTTCCCCGGTCCATCCCAGGACAGCCAGAGCGATACAAAGAAATCCTGCCCCCTACCTCCCGCCCCACCACACCCCAAAAAAGGAAAATAAGAAAAAAACTCTGTAATAATTCGTAGTGATACATGTTTTCAAATTCGAATAGTAAAAAAAATGAGATTAAACCTCCATTTCTCGGGTCTCAAATTACTGCTGAGGAAATAGACAACTATGCTGTGTCCTTAAAGTCTTTTCTAAAAAAAGATTTTTGTGTATGCATGTGTGTATATCCAGTGTGTCAAAGGAGTTGGACTTCCCAGAATTAAGAGTTTTAGGCAGATGAGCCCTGATGTTACTGCTTGGAACCAAACTTGGGCCCTCTAAAAGAGCAATACACACTTTTAACCACTAGCCATCTCTGCAGCCCCATTTTCCCCTTTCCTTTCCTTTCAAAACCAAGCATAGCATACACAAAGCACTAAGCTTTGTTACTGGTATACAGATCTCAACTGTTTTTAATGGCTTTACAGTCGCATCTTACTCAGCACACTGTACTTAGTTCTTTAATGGAAGTCCTTTTCCTATTCTGCAGGTACAAAATCTCATAGAGGGATATCTGTGATTTGGATGCCAGCCTGGTCCACATATTGAGTACAGCCAGGTGTACATAGTAAGACCCTATCTTCAAAAAAGAGGTGGGAGCTGGAAAGACCACCCAGTAGTTAAGAATACATACTGCTCTTGCAGAGGATCTGAGTTGAGTCCCCGGCACCCATGTCTAGTAGCTCACAAGCACCTGTAACTACAGTTCCAGACATATGCAGTGCAGCCTGTTGGCTATGGCTGCCTGTACTCATATGCACATAGCCTGACACAGGAAATAGGTTTCAGCCCCTTTGGAAACAGTTTTTCAGGTTCCGAAAATGTTAAGTGTACAAAGGAAATAGCTATGTTTACTATGATATTTACATTTATTGAAATATATGGCTCAACACTGTGGTCCATACATGTAGCCCTATCACTTAGGAGGCTGAGATAAAAGGATTATCTAGAGTTTAAGGCCCGCCTCAGGTACATAATAAGTTTCAGGTCACAGAGTAAAACCTTATCTTAAGAATAAATAAAAGAAATAGTAGCCGAGCGTGGTGGCGCACGCCTTTGATCCCAGCACTCGGGAAGCAGAGGCAGATGGATTTCTGAGTTCAAGGCCAGCCTGATCTACAAAGTGAGTTCCAGGACAGCCAGGACTATACAGAGAAACCCTGTCTCGAAAAACCAAAAAGAGAGAGAGAGAGAGAGAAGGAAAGAAAGAGTACATGGGTCTCAGTATATATATGGGGGGGGGGGTGGTCTTACTGGGGATCAAGTCAGGGGTCTTCTCCAGACTGAGCCAGTGTTAGAACTCGGCTGTACTGCCTTCAACCCTGTGCAAGTTTATGGGAAGACATTTTTCTATACAAATACTTGTCCCAGTGATCTGAGCTCTGTGTATTGTAGCCAGAAACTTGGGACTAAACTAATATTCTGTGGCTGATAAGTGGACAAACAAGACATGACTTACCTATACATTGAAATACTGAATTTAAAAAAAAAAAAAAAAAGACTTTACAGGGATTAGAGAAGTGGCCCAACAGTTAAAAGTGCTTGCTTCTCTTCAGAGTTCCGTTCCCAGCACTCTGGGATGTCATTATCAGGCAGCTTTTCAACTGCCTGTGACTCCAGCTTTGAAGGATCTTACACCCTCTCTGGCCTCCACAGGCATTTGCATTCACGTGTGCATATACAGGCAGATACACAACTAAAAATAAATCTTAGGAAACATTTTAAGGAACTGGGTGTAGAGGCTTTTATCTTTAATAATTAAGCTAATCCCAGCACTCAGGAGGCATCTCTTTAGATGCCAGTCTAATCTACATAGGCCAGTCTGGTCTACATAGTGAATTTCAGGCCAGTCAGGATTCCTTGGTGAGACTTTGTTCCAGAAACAAAACCAAAATACTATGTGTTTTATTTATAAGCTAGTACAAATATTCATGTATATGTGTATTTGGAAATTTGTTTCTCCGTTGTGTATTATACATTCTAACTTACATCTAAATATTTTTTCAAGAATTACAAGCAAATTGCCTTTTCCACCACTTAGTGAAAAAGCATTAAGAGGCAGAGAAGATGGTTCTTAAGTAAAGTTCCAGCCTTACAAGCACGAGGGCCTAAGTTCTGATCCTCAGAAGCCATATACACAGCCAGGCACAGAGACGAACCCTGTAATCCAAGCGCTTAAGGGGCCCTAGGCTTTGCTTTCCAACCACTCAAGACAAATCAGTGAAAGACCCTGTCTCAAAAACTGAGGTGGAAAGCAAGAAAGATAGCTCAGTGTAAAGAGCATTTTGTTCTCGAGGAGGACCAGGGTACATTTCCCAGGACCCACACAGTGACTCACAACCATCTGGAACTTCACAGGCACTACACATAGGTATAGCGCGCACACGCGCGCACACACACACACACACACACACACACACGCGTGCAAGCAAAGCATTCATATACATAAACCTTAAAAAAGTGAAGCAGTTGTGGTGGCACAGGTCTTTAATCCCAGCGCTCAGGAAACAAAGACAGGCAAATCTGGGAGCTGTTCCAGGACAGCCAGACAAACAGAGCTACAAAGACCCTGTTTCCAAAAAAAGAAAGAAAACATATGAAGCAATTGAGGACACCCACTGTCAGCTTCTGGACTCCTTACTTGGGACTGCACACACACATTTACATATAACACAGAAGTATTGAGTCAAGTGTAGGGGGTGGAGAGATGGCTCAGCAGTTAAGAACACTGATTGCTCTTCCAGAGGTCCTGAGTTCAATTCTTAGTGACCACATGGTGGCTCACAACCATCTAAAATAGGATCTGATGCCTTCTTGTGTGTCTGAAGAGAGCTACAGTGTTCTCATAAAAATTAAATATTTTAATTTTTTTTTTTTTTTGGTTTGGTTTTTTCGAGACAGGGTTTCTCTGTATAGCCCTGGCTGTCCTGAAACTCACTTTGTAGACCAGGCTGGCCTCGAACTCAGAAATCCGCCTGCCTCTGCCTCCCAAGTGCTGGGATTAAAGGCGTGCGCCACCACCGCCCGGCAATATTTTAATTTAATTTAGTGTAGAAGTACATGCCTGAACCCAGGCCAGCCAGGGCTGCATAGCAAGATTCTGTCTCAAAAAATAAAAAAAGGCCAGGCAGTGGAGGCACACGCCTTTAATCCCAGCACTTGGGAGGCAGAGGCAGGTGGATTTCTGAGGCCAGCCTGGTCTACAGAGTGAGTTCCAGGACAGCCAGGACTACACAGAGAAACCCTGTCTCAAAAAAAAAATTATATATATATATAGTGTTAAAAACATTGAACTTAAGAGGCTGAGGAAGTAATGAGAACAGTACTTGCTGAGTACTCTCAGGGCTCTGGATTTGCTACCACGGTACTGTATAAACTGTATAAACTGAGTGTGATGCTGCATACCTGTGATCCCAGTAGTTGGAAGTGAACGCTAGAGGATCAGAGGTGCAGAGTCATCATAGGCTGTACAGGGAGATTGAGACCAGCCTGAGATTATGGTAGCACATACCTTATAATCCTGCCACTCAAACATTGGAGGCAGAAAGATGAGGCGTTCAGGTCATCTTAGGCTACATAGATGTCAAGGTGGAGTGGTTAAGAGTCAGAGGACCCAGGTTTGGTTCCCAGCACTTCCACGGTGCCTCACCACACAGACATCCATAACGCCAGTTCTAGGGGATCTGGTGCTGTCTTCTGACTTCCATGGGCACCAGAGGTGCAATTGGTGCACAGCTATAGACGAAAGCCAAATAACGACTCATATACGTAAAAATGAAAGCTGGGAGGTAGTGACTCGGACCTGTAATCCCAGTGCTTGAGAGACAGAGGCAGGAGGATCTCTGTGAGTTCAAGGGAAGCCTGGTCCACAGAGTGAGTTCCAGAACAGCCAGGGCTACACAGAGAAACACTGACTCAAAAAATAAGTTTTTCAATGCAAAAATAATAAAATATAAGGCACTAAAAACATTATGTTTTACCATTAGGTAAAGGGAATGGGACCAGTTCTATACTGTGGCTTCTGTTTCGTCAACCTTGTGCAGTGGCATGACTGTTACTTTACTACTTTCTTGTTGAAAGTCTAAATGTGAAATTTCCACAGCAATATCTGACAGCTATTTCTCAAATGTCAGAATTTCAGACATAGACCCCATGGGGCCTTTGCGTGCATTGATGTTCTGGCACTGTAGACTGGCCCCGGGGACTTCCCATGGACTAAGCAGTCGTCAGCTAATGAGCTAGCCCAGTTCCTACTCTGCCTGTTTCTAAGTAGAAAGATCCATCTTTGCCATATGACAACTGTCCTCTTGTTTTGCTATAGGCTGCCAAGAGCTCTACCTAGAGGAGTTGGAATCTGGAACCCTGAGCAAGAGCTTTGCTAGAAGGGGATGGAATGTCTGCAATGTTACATCAGAACTCAGCCTTCAGAGGACTTAGGCCAAGTGGCACACCTCACTGCAAATGAGCATGCCTGGGTTTGTGCTGTCTGATCATCACAAGCTAATGAACCGCGTTAGGTCTCACAGACACAGCTTCCACTGTTCTCCGGGTGCCTTGGCAGCTGGTACAGGTAGGACTGGGAAGGACTGGGCTGTGCTTCAAGGGACCAGTAGAAGTGAAGTAACCCATCTTTCCTGTGCTCTGGTCCTTTCTGAGACAGGTTCTCATGTAGCCCAGGTTGGCCTTTGATTGCCTTCGTAGCTGGGACTGACACTGAATTCATAATCCTCCTGCCCTGCCTCCTGAGTGCTGGGATTACAGGCATGTGCCACCATCTCCAGTTTATGTGCTGCTGAGGCATCATTATAGTCCCAACAATTAGGAGCCTAAGGCAGGAGGCTCTGTGAGAGTTGAAGGCTAGCCTGGGCTACTGTCTTAATTAGGGTTACTGTTGCTATGACAAAATACAGGACCACAAAGCAAGTTGAGGATAAAATGGTTTGCTTGACTTACACATCCAGATCACTGTTCATTTTTGGAGGAAGTCAGGACAGAAACTCAAACAGAGCAGGAACCTGGAGCCAGGAGCTGATACAGAGGTCATAGAGGGATGCTGCTTACCAGCCTGCTCAGCCTGCTCTCTTATAAAACCCTGGACTGTCATCCCAGGGATGGCATCAGCTGGAATGGTCTGGGCCCTCCCCCACCAATCACTAATTAAGAAAATGCCTTATAGCCATATCTTAGGGTTGTATTGCTGTGAAGAGGTACCCTGACCATGGCAAGTCTTATAAAGGACAACATTTCATTGGCTGGCTTACAGTTTCAGAGGTTTAATCCATTATCACCATGGTGGGAAGCATGGCAGCATGCAGGCAGGCATGGTGCTGGAGGAGCTGAGAGTTCTACATCTTGATCTGCAGGCAGCCAGAAAAAGACCTACTCAACACTAGGTGTAGCTTCAGCATATATATTGACATAAAACTGGCCAGGGCAGCTACACAGCTTGCTCTCTCTCTCTCTCTCCTCTCTCTCTCTCTCCTTTCTCTCTCTCTCTCCTCTCTCTCTCCTTTCTCTCTCTCTCTCCTCTCTCTCTTCTCTCTCCTCTCTCTCTCTCTGTCCTCTCCTTTCTCTCTCTCTGTCCTCTCTCTCTCCTTTCTCTATCTCTCTCTGTCTCTCTCCTCTCTCTCTGTCTCTCTCTCTTCTCTCTCTCCTCTCTCTCTCTCTGTCCTCTCCTTTCTCTCTCTCTCTGTCCTCTCTCTCTCCTTTCTCTATCTCTCTCTGTCCTCTCCTTTCTCTCTCTCTCTGTCCTCTCTCTCTCCTTTCTCTATCTCTCTCTGTCTCTCTCCTCTCTCTCTCTCTCTCTCTTCTCTCTCTCTCTCCTCTCTCTCCTTTCTCTCTTTCTCTCTTTCTCTCTCCTCTCTCCCTCTCTCCTCTCTCTCCCTCTCCTCTCTCTCTCTCTCTCTCTCTCTCTCTCTCTCTCTCTCTCTCCCTCTCCCTCCCTCTCTCTCTCTCTCTCTCTCTCTCTCATTCTCTCTGCTAACTCTGTATACATGTGTTCTCCTGCTGATGGTCTTGTCTTTCTTAGGGGCTGTGAACAATGGAACCAAACTCTCAGAGGACTAAAGTCCCAGCTTTCTTATCTGACTTGGGGAAGGCCACACTGAGGGGAATCAGGAAGTGTCCCCGATGTGGTACGTTCAATGGAACCCGTGGGTTGAGCTGTAAGAACAAGACATGTGGAACCATATTTCGCTATGGTGCCCGAAAGCAGCCTAGCATTGAAGCTGTCAAAATCATCACCGGCTCTGATCTACAGGTCTACTCTGTGCGACAGAGAGACCGAGGCCCCGACTACCGATGCTTCGTGGAGCTCGGTGTTTCGGAGACTGCAATCCAGACCGTGGATGGTACAATCATCACTCAGCTGAGCTCCGGCCGATGTTACGTCCCCTCGTGTTTGAAAGCTGCCACTCAAGGCATTGTGGAAAACCAGTGTCAACACATCAAGCTAGCGGTGACCTGCCAGGCGGAGGCCACCCCTCTGACCCTGAAGAGCTCAGTCCTGAATGCTCTGCAGGCTGCCCCAGAAACCAAGCAGAGCCTCTGGCAGCTGGCCACCGAGCCCACGGGGCCCCTGGTACAGAGAGTCACTAAAAACATTATGGTGGTGAAATGCAAAGCCAGCCAGAAGCACAACTTGGGCTACTTGCACGCGTCCTTCATGCAGAAGATCAGCTCCAGAAGCTTGCCGGAGCGCCGCTTCTTCTGCTCCTGCCAGACTCTGAGGCCACACAAGTCCAGCGTCCCCAAGGCTGAGGCAGCCCCAAAGTGCATCCATTTCTTTGCTTGTCTCTGTGCCTTTGCCAGCGATGAGACATTGGCTCAGGAGTTCTCGGACTTTCTGAACTTCGATGCCAGTGGTATGTGGAGATTGACAGTTACTTGGTTGTTCTAAAATGGCAGTGAAGGCGTCCCATCAGCACCTTTGGGATGTTCTAAGAGCCCGTAGATTCAGGTGCTAGATAGCACAGATGCAAAGGACTGCCTTCTTTTTAACTGGATGTGTGATGTGTGTAGGTGTGTGTGTGTGTACTGTGGCATACATATACACACCTCAGACAACTGTGATGTCACTTCTTGTACATTTACAAGGACTTCAGGGTTTGAACTCAGGTCCAAAGCAAGTGCTTTTACCTGCTGAGCCATCTCACTAGTAGTGCACCTTAAAAAAAAATCATAGTGTTAGATAGGCAGCAGTGGTGCAAGCCTTTAATCCCAGCATTTAGGAGGCAGAGACAGGCAGATCTCTAAGTTCGGGGCCATCCTGGTCTGCAGGGTGAGCTCTGTGTGTCTCTGTGTGTGTCTCTGTGTGTGTGTGTGTGTGTGTGTGTCTATGTCTGTCTGTGTGTCTATGTCTATGTGTGTGTGTGTCTGTGTCTCTGTGTGTGTCTGTGTGTCTCTGTGTGTGTGTGTCTGTGTGTGTGTGTCTCTGTGTGTGTGTCTCTGTGTGTCTCTGTGTGTCTCTGTGTGTGTGTGTCTCTGTGTGTCTCTGTGTGTGTGTGTGTGTGTGTGTGTGTGTCTCTGTGCCTGTGTGTGTGTCTCTGTGTGTGTGTGTCTCTGTGTGTGTGTGTGTGTGTCTGTGTGTGTGTGTCTCTCTGTGTGTCTGTGTGTGTCTCTGTGTGTGTCTGTGTGTGTCTGTGTGTGTCTGTGTGTGTGTGTGTGTGTGTGTGTGTGTGTATACTGGAGATGGAACCCAGAACCTTATGCATTCTAGGCAGGTCCTCTGCTCCCAAACCACTTCCTCATTCCTAACTAGATCAAAATGTTTGGGGGAGTTTTTTCAAGCAATTGGTCTATCCTTTTTTCTGGAGTCAGACTTTTATAGATGACTTTTTCTTTATTTAGGGGTCCATACTTCCTCTTGTATAGTAGCAGTAATTCAGAAACCTTACTTTTTTTAAGGTCTTAAGGAGATAATTGTGCCCCATTTAGGCTGCCATGCAGAGTCATCTGTCTCAGCTTGTGAGTCTGCTGCCTCTAAGCCCCGGAAGAGGAAGAAGGATGAAGTGTCTGGTGAGAATTTTACTCATTTCTTTAGTGTGTAGAGATTGTCTTGTTTTTCACCAAGTCTGAGGAATCATGGGAAAAGACTCTTGTTCCTGAGTTTTTTGGGTTGTTTTTTTTAAAGATTTATTTATTATTTTATGTAAATACACTGTAGCTGTCTTCACACATTCCAGAAGAGGGAGTCAGATCTCGTTACGGATGGTTGTGAGCCACCATGTGGTTGCTGGGATTTGAACTCTGGACCTTCGGAAGAGCAGTCGGGTGCTCTTACCCACTGAGCCATCTCACCAGTCCCCATTCCTGAGTTTTTAATAACATTGTTTTTTAAAGTAAAAGCCAGGCCAGGTGGTGTACACCAGGAACAGAGGCAGGTTTGAGGCCAGCTAATCTACCTAAAGAGTTCTAAGCCAGCGAGAACAACATAATGAAACCCTGTATCTAAGAAAGAGGGGGAGGGACAAAGGGAGGAAGGGAAAGGGGGGAAGGAAGAGATGAGAAGGACAGGATGAAAGAAAAGCAAGCTGGGCAGTGGTGGCACAGGCCTTTAATCCCAGCAGAGGCAGACAGATCTCTGTGAGTTCAAGGCTAACCTGGTGCACAGAGTAAGTTCCAGGACAACTAGGGCTATACAGAGAAACCCTGTTGCAAAAAAAAAAAAAAACAAAAACAAAAAAACAAAAAACAAAACAAAAACAAAAAACAAAAGCCCATCATGTTGGGGACATGGTTCATTGGTAAAGTAGGTGCTTAGCATATACAAAATCTCCAACACCACCCAGATCGTTATGGCTAGTGGAGAACTTCAGGTCATGGGAGCAAGGTAGAATGCAATATAAAAAGATATCTAACATCCTGTTCTGGCTGCCACGGTCTCAAAGTGTGTTCACCCCACCACCACCTCACACACACAGACATCCAAGCAAAGAGGAAATGAGCTAGCTGGAGTGTTGTATGCAAGTACACTGGACACTCAGCGGCGGAGGCTGGAGGATCAGCATCCAAAATCAGCCTTAGCTACATCCAAGGTTGAGGCTATCTTGGGCTGCCCTGTGTGAAAAACAAAAAAATCAAGCAAATAAATATCATAAAATTACTCACAGAGAAGAAACTGGAAAAGAGCTCACCACAGAGCTCACTCACAGAGAAGAAACTGGAAAAGAGCTCACCAGAAAGCATGTTGGTTAATCAGACAGGTAAAAACTGCGGGTGGATTCCTTTCTTCCACTTCTGTTTTCTGTCCCAATCTCTTATAAACAGTACAAAAAGTTAAAATTTTGTGTTTCATGGTTGATACTGGTTCATTCTAGAAACTGTAAAGCCATCCTGGATGTTACCAAAGACTGTTTATGTTTTATGTATGCTAGAAATTTTGATCAAGTCAACTCTTATAATTTTATGGAATTAAAAATGATTATTTTATGCTTGTCTTGCCTATGTATGCACGTGCATGTATGTATGTTCATGTATGTTTATGCACCATGTGTGTTCCTAGGGAATATGAATCCCCCAGAACTGGAGTGGCAGGAGGTGTGAGCTATTGTGTGGGTGCTGGGAAACTGAGCCCGGCTCCTCTGCAGAGGAGCCATTGCTCTAGCCCCAGTTTTGCAGACTCCTTTTAAGACTTTTTGTCTGGGCTGGAGAGATAACTCAGTGGGTAAAGACTCTTGCTATCAAGTTTGAAGATCTGAGTAATTGGGGACTTTTATCCCTAGGACCCCATGGTAGAAAGAAAGAACTAACTCGCACAGATTGTCTTCTGACCTCTATGTGTGTCCTGTGGCACACCCACATGCACAGAAAGTAAAAATGTCAGGAGACATGGCACTGGATGCTCTCCCAAAAGTCACTGTTGAGTTCAATTCCCAGCACCCACATGACAGCTCACAACTGTCCGTAATGCCAGTTCCAGGGGTCTGGCACCCTCACAGACATACACGAAGGCAAAAACAGTAAGCAGCATAGTATAAAAACAAATAAATCATCAAAAATAAATTAAAATGTAACAACAAAGTTACTTTGTCTTGTGTGTAGGTAAGTTTACCTTTAACTCCTGATCCTGTCTCTACCTCCCATCTGCTAGATCACAGGCCTGGCTGTAGACATGGCGTCCTGTTGTGCGTTGTTTTGTCTCTGAGACAGGATCTCACCCTAGGCCTGAGGCTCACTTTGCAGTGGAGGATGACCTTGAATGTATTCCACCTCCACTGCCTGCTGGCACTACAGGCTTTTGCCATTGCTCTCGTTTATTGGGCACAGGGCTCAGTCCAGTGCTCAGTGCGTGTTAGGCTGAGTTCCACCTCATTCCCAAGGCATGGCTTAACTATTGGAACCTATTTGTCATCTAGGTGCACAGGTGAACAGCTCACTGATGCCGCAAGATGCAGTAAACAGCAATCTAAGGAAGAGTGGCCTGAAAAGGCCTGTGGTTACGTCATCATTGAAAAGGCACGGTAAGTTTCCCTTCCTAGAAGGGGCTTCAGGGGTGGAAACCACCCAGGGTAGTCAGAAGGAGAACTCAGAAGAAATGTTGTATATTGTCTCCTATGATGTGGTGCTAACATAAAAGCATCGAATGGAATCCCCGCAGCTAAGGTCTCTCCTGTTCCCCTAGGTTCAAATCCTGCTCAGAGTTATGCTAGGATAGACAGGTGGTCCAGCAGTTTTTGCTGCTCTGTTGTGAGTTCAGATCTCAGCTCTCTATTGGACAAGTTACAAACACCTGTAACTCTAGCTCCAAGGGATTTTATGTTGTCTGACCTTGGAAAAACACATACACACAAAAGAAAAACAAATCTAAGACTAAATTGATGGCTCAGTGGTTTAGAGCACTTTCTGTTCTTTCAGAGGACCCGGGTTCAATTCCTAGCACCTACACCACGCAGCTCACAACTGTAACTCAGTATGGAGACCTGGCTATTTGGAAATTGTGGTTCAGCTCTGCAAATAACTCCATCTCTAGGCAATACAGTACCTCTCTGGCCTCCAAGAGCCCTGAGAAGACACATGGTACATATACATGTTGGCAAAACCCCATACATATAAAATGAATGAACCTCTAAATTATTGTTTTGTTTGTCTTTGTCTAAATACACCTGTTGTTTTGCCTGCATGTATGTCTGTGCACCACTTATATTCAATGCCCTCAAAGTCCAAAAGAGGTTGTTGGATCTCCTGAGACTGGAGTTATGGACAGCTGTGGGCTGCTGTGTGGGTCCTGGGAACTAAACCCAGCTCCTTTTGAAGAACAGCTAATGCTTCTAACTGCTGAGCTATCACTCCAGCTTCTAAAATAAAATCAAAAAATAATAAATTATGCTGCCCATATGGTGGTGTATTCCTGCAATCCCAGTACTCAGGAAGCAGAAGTATAACCCCAGCGGAAAGTCACCTGGTCTGCATCCTGAGCTTCAGGCCAGGGAGAGCTACATGCAAGACCTTATCTCAAAAGAACCAAGACAAGGGACTGGAGAGATGGCTCATCGGTTAAGAACACTGACTGCTCTTCCAGAGTCCTGAGTTCAATTCCCAGCAACCACATGGTGGCTCACAGCCATCTGTAATGGGTGTCCAATGCAGTCTTCTGCTGTGTCTGAAGACAGTGACAGTTTGTCCACATAAACACGACTGGAACGAGCCAGTGGGGCCGGAGTGATGGGGCGACAGAGAGGGCCAGCGCTTACCAGGAGTTAGCAGAATGTCTTGCCTGTGGCTGCACATATGATAAAATGCAGAGCTGGGTGTATGACATGCAAGTTTGTGCAAAGCTGGTAACAGCAAATGGGGCCATTAGGTTGTGTCTGTTTCATTTTCCCAGGTATCTATTCTAGACATCTTAAAACTTTCTTCTGGAAGTCTTGGCAAAAGGTATACAAGCTCCTATTTTATTTTCTGAGATTGGCTCTCACTATGTACGCCAACATGGCTTCTAACTGCAGCTCTGACCACCTTAGCCTCCTGAGTGAACAATCAGGCTATAGGCGTGCGCTATCACACCCAGGGAAACTTTGTATTTCGTATAATGGTATAAGAATACACACCTTTAATCCCAGCACTTGGGAGGCAGAGGCAGGCGGATTTCTGAGTTCAAGGACAGCCTGGTCTGCAAAGTGAGTTCCAGGGCAGCCAGGACAGAGAAACCCTATCTTGAAAAAAGCAAAAAAACAAAAAACAACAACAAAAAAAGAATATACACTTAATATCAAAGAGTTGAATATACTTTTTTTTAAGATTTATTTGTTTGTTTGTTTGTTTATTATATGTAAGTACACTGTAGCTGTCTTCAGGGGCATCAGATCTCATTATGGGTGGTTGTGAGCCACCATGTGGTTGCTGGGATTTGAACTTAGGACCTTCGGAAGAGCAGTCGGGTGCTCTTACCCACTGAGCCATCTCACCAGCCCTTGAATATACTTTTTTTTTTTGTTGTTGTTTTGTTTTTCGAGACAGGGTTTCTCTGTGTAGTCCTGGCTGTCCTGGAACTCGCTCTGTAGACCAGGCTGGCCTCGAACTCAGAAATCCGCCTGCCTCTGCCTCCTGAGTGCTGGGATTAAAGGCGTGCGCCACCATGCCCGGCTTTGAATATACTTTTAAAGAAAAAAAGAACTTTAAAAAATTACTGAAGACAAAATTTTAAAGTCCTAAATTATACTTTTATTTGTTTTTGTGATACAAAAAGTTGAATCAGGACCTCCAGATGGCAGGCATGCGCACCACACTGAGTCCCGTGGACGCCGCTCTTCATTCTGGTCTCATTAACCTCTATCCCTTGTTACTTATCTCTCAGAAGTTTATTCCAGGCTTTTAGATTTTTGCCATTTCCCTTTTATTTGAGGATGTTTTCATTCCTTTTGCATTTCCAAATACAAACATTTACTCTTAAGTGTGAAGAGACTATAGCAACTCATAATGAATTACCTCCCTTTTTTTATTTTTTAATATTTTTGTTTTATCAAGACAGGGTTTCTCTGTGTAGTCTTGGCTGTCCTGGAACTCCCTCTGTAGACCAGGCTGGCCTTGAGCTCACAGAGATCTGCCTGCCTTAGCCTCTTGAGCAGTGGGATTAAAGGCATGCATCACCACTACCTGGTCAGTACCTCCCTGATTTTAATTACTATTTGTACTTAATGTGAACAGGAGTTTTGCCTGTGTGTATGTCTGTATACTGTATGCATGCCTTAAGCCTGCAGAGACCAGTGGAGCATCTGATCTCCTTGGAACTAGAGCTGTAAGCTGAACAATTGTAAGCTGCCATGGTTCTGAATATCAAACCCAGTTCCTCAGGAGCAGCCACTGGATTAACCTCCGAGCCATCTCTCTAGACCCTGGTCTGCTTTGCCTTGGTTTGTGTTGCCCTTGTAAATCAGGATGACCTTGAACTCAGAACAGTCTACTTGCTTCTGCCTCCTGACCACTAGAATTAAAGGCGTGCACCACCACACCTGGCTAATCAACTTATTTTTCTCAAAACTCCCTGAGTAGCCACAGATGGCCCTGGACTCCTGCTCCCCCTGCCTCTGTTTCCCAAATGCTGACATAGGCATATATCATCATTCCTGTGTTACAGCCACGTTTATTACAAGGATGTACTGTTAACACCCAGTATACATGGACCTTTTTTGTTTTTTGTTTTTTAAGTTTTATGAAGCTGGAGAGATGGCACAGTGGGTAAGAGCTCTTGGTACTCTTGCAAAGGACCCAAGTTCAGTTCCAGAATTCACACTGGGTGGCTTACAAGCATCTGTAGCTCCAGCTTCAGGAGATCCAGTGGCCTTGCTGGCCTCAGAGGCCACTGCATGTACATGATGTATATGTATATAGAGAGATATGTAGTTAGGGGTGTGTGTGTGTGTGTGTGTGTAAAATGAATATTAAAATATATCTGTTATTATACTGGATATCATAAAATATAAAGTTGTTGAATGTCAATTAAAAAGAAAAGGCCCTTAAACCTATTTCACTTAATTTCTCTGTATTTAATTTTTGTGGGTTTTTTTTCTGTATAAACTACTTGACTATTTCAAGCTTCAGTTAATTGTTTATTTTGAGCCACCATGTGGTTGCTGGGAATTGAACTCAGGACCTCTGGGAGAGCAGTCAGTGTTCTCAACCTCTGAGGCATCTCTTCAACCCATTTATTTTGAAAGAAAAGTAAAATTAATGAAAAATTTTGTTTTGTTTTGTTTCCTTTTTCTAGTCTGTGGTCAGCTGTTAGATGAGGCACAAGTGACCCTGTCCTTCCAAGACTGGCTGGCCAGTGTCACAGAGCGCATCCATCAAACCATGCACTATCAGTTTGATGGTAAGTAGCCTGAAGTGGGAGATCCCCCAGTGGTATGTGGCAGTTCTTCTCTGATTTGTAGGAAAGCTAAGTGAGCGTGGGTCCCGAGCACTGAGCCACAGGAAAGACTGGTGTGGCCGTCCTGGAGCTGGAGGGTTGCCCTGAGGCTGAGGACAGCCTGAGTTACAGACCAAGACCTTGCTCTGTTGTTTTAAAGACGAGTGAAGTAGCGATGTAGCTTTATGTTAAAGCACAAGTCTCTGGGTTCCTTCCCCAGTACTAAGGAAAGAAACAAGCGAACCAGACGGCTTAATGGTAAAGGCACTCAAGGCTGTCAAGCTGGCAACCTGAGTTTGATCCCCAGGACTCGTGAGGTTAAAGGAGAAACCAATTCCCACAAGTTGTCCTTTGACCTATACATGTACACTGTGGCCCACGTCTTTTCCTCCCCCATAAATAAATAAATGTAATACAAAAACAGCAAACAAGCAAATGAAGAAGACATCAAAGTTGAAAGAAACAAAGAATCATTATCAAATGATTAATTTAATCATAATTGGACTACAGGACCAACAAAGTGGAGTTAGAGATAGAAGAAAAAAAGAGCAGCAGATAAAACCTGTAAGTCTGCCTGGGTCTTTGTCTTTGTGTTTGTGTCTGGTGTGCCAAAGCTTTAGATTGTAAATGAATACCTCTCAAGTCTGCTGGAACCCCGGTGAAGTCAGAGCAGAGGTGGGCGAGACTTAGTGCTCATTCCTCGAGCACATTGTAGGGGGATGGAGTGGCAGTTTATCTGCATTGTCAACTTGACTAGATTTGGGTTCACTCGGAAACACAGCACTGAGTGTTTCTGAGGATGATGACAGATTTGTTTGTGTTTGTTTGTTTGTTTGTTTGTTTTTCGAGACAGGGTTTCTCTGTATAGCCCTGGCTGTTCTAGAACTCACTTTGTAGGTCAGGCTGGCCTCGAACTTAGAAATCCGCCTGCCTCTGCCTCCTGAGTGCTGGGATTAAAGGCGTGTGCCACCACGCCCCGCCTGATGACAGAGATTTAACTGAGGTGACAGCATCCCATGGGCACTGTACCAGCATTCACCTCTCTGCTTCCTGACACTGGTTGTGATGGGACCAGCCACCTCACACTCCTGCTGTCGAACCTCTCTGGCTGTCATGCCTTTGCTACTGTGATCCTATACCCTTAAACTGTGAGCCACACAGGCCCTTTTTTCCTTAAGCTACTTTCATTAGTATTTGTCCAACAGAATTCTTAGTACCGGTTTCCTGATTTGTCAGGAGATGAAAAGCTCCATGCTTTTTTGAGGCATCTTGATTATGTAACCACTAGAACCCACCTAAAAAAGGTTCACTCTGGGTTTGGGAGGCACTCAAACCCAAACTTGTAATCTCAATGCCAAAAGGGTAGCCACCCGCTCTAGTCTAATTGGCAAGTTTCAAGTTTTGATGAGAAAACTTGTCTCAAAAATCCAGTTGTGGGTGGGCAGTGAGATGGTTCAACAAGGAAAGACACCCTTCCCAACAAACCTGATGGTCTGAGTTCAATCCCTGGAGCTCATGGTAGACAGAGAAAACTGGCTTCTGCAGGGGATCCTCTGACACTGCACCCTCCCCCCAACACGTGTGCCATAGGCTGCATGTGTGCACGTGCAAACACACACACACACACATTCTCTCTCTCTTTCTCTCTCTCTAAATTAAAACATATCAGGACTGGAGTGATAGCTTAGCAGTTAAAAGCATTTATTGCTCTTTCAGAGGACCTGAGTTCCATTCCCAGCATCCACATGGTGGCTCCATCTCCCCAGTTCCAGGGGATCTAACACCATCTTCTGGCTTCTTCATGTACATACTTATTGTACATACAAACATGCAGGCATAATACTCATATACATATAACAAAATTTAATAGAATGTTTTAATAAGCAAAAAGACACACAGACAACAAAGACGAAACACAGTCCTGAGAAAACTTGTCAGTTCACCTCTGGCCTCCACATTGCTTTCAAATACATGTATATGCCCCTGCACACATAAGCCCACAACACATCTGTACACGCTAAACACTGAGGTTTAACATTGGCATTCTACAGTCAAATAAAAGTAGGCAGAGCCAGCTGGGTGTGATGATCTGCAGCTAGACTCTGACAGAAGAGACCATTCAGAGTCTTACTCATAGGTGGTGGTGCACATCTCTAATCCTAGCACTGGGAAAACAAGCAGTGGGATCTCTGTGAGCTCCAGGACAGCCAGGGATACACAGAGAAACCCTGTCTCAAAAAACATAAAAACAAAACTTAGTAACACTTGGGAAACAGGTAGTTTGACGTCTATGCTTTCTAGGTTGAGGAAAGCCACTTATAGTGACTCTGTCTCAAAACCAAAACAAAACAAAAATATCGAAAAAAAAAGTGAATATAAGTCTTTTCTATTCTAACTCTATTATAATTGTTTTGTCTTTTTTTTTTTTTTTTTGCTTGTTTGGAGTTCCTGTTTTTTGGTTTTGTTCTGTTTTCTTTACATGTATGTTTATGACTCTGTGTGTGTGTGTGTGTGTGTGTATGCACCATATTAGTGCAGTAGATCACAGAAACTGAAAGACTGTGTCAGGCTTCCCAGATCTGGAGTTCCAGGTGACCATGAGCCACCTGTCATGGGTGCTTAGCGCCAGCTCAGGTTCTCTGGAAGAGCAGCAAGGGTTGAGCTATTTCTCCAGTCCTCTTCTTTACATTTTTGTTTTTTGTTTTTGAAAGCTATATAGCCAGAGTGACCACAAACTCAGAACCCTGCCTCAGCTCTAAAAATGCTGGCTTTATAGTGTCCCACCTTGCCTAACAACTCATTTAATATATATTATTTAACATTTTAGAAAAAATAGATTTATTTTATTTGAATGGGTATTTTGCCTGCGGGTATGTATACATCCACATGCATCCCTGGTATCTACAAAGGTCAGAAAGAGATAGTCAGACCTCATAAAACTAGAGTTATGGATGGTTGTGAGCCATCATGCTGGTACTAGGGACCAAACCTAGGTCCTCTGCAAGAGCAACAAGTGTTCTAAACTATGAACTAAATTTCTTTTCAAGTTAACCAGTGGTCTTTCTCTCAGAGCCAGGCATGCTGACGCACCTGTAGTTCTAGCACTCGTGGGACAGAGGAAGGAGGAGCCCTAAGGGTTGAGGTCAGTCTGGTCTCTGTAGTGAGTCAAATCCAAACCCTGCCTGTGCTACAGAATAAGACTATGTCTAAGCAATGTCCAAAGCTCTGTGCTTCTCCGTGGAGCTCTAGATGTTTATAATGTCTAGATGTCTGCTGGAATTAAGAAAAGCTCTGAGCTCAGCTGCCTCCCTGAAAATCTGTTGACTTTTTCTTATTTCAAATTACTTTAAGAGATTAGGATGTTTTCTTATATTTTTGTGTGCCCTGGAGTTATGGTTAGGCTGATGCTGATTGGACCTGCAGCAACCTAACCCTATAATCTTAGCACTCATGTCCTGGCCATGCAGGGGAAAGCAGCTTCCTGCTTTGCTTAGACTGAATATAGCTAGCAAGTGCGTGGGCATAGAGGCCAGGAGTCAGTCAAGTGGAGGAGGCAACCAGAGGCTCTTTAGCTCTTCTGGCATGTTCTCATTTCATACGACCTTCAAGGGGAGAAGTCTGCTCTGGTGGTGGCTGCACAGCTGGGGCTCTGAAAAGTCATCCTGGGTGGAGAATAGGAGTGTTACACGCTAGGGATGAAGGACAGGCTGATAGAGCCCGTGGCCTTCGAGGACCCATCAGTCTTTTACCTTTGAATAAAGAAACCTCAAGGGAGGGGTGGTGGTGGTATTACATCTTATTTGGTTGGGAGAGGAAACATGTATGCCATGGCCAGTGTGTGGCAGTCAGAAGACAACTTGCAGGGATTGGTTCTCCCTTTTCACCATGTGGGTTCCAGTCAGGTGATCAAGCTGTGCAACAGCTGCCCTTACACACTGATGTCTCCCCAAGCTGCCCACACCAGATACTTAGGATCACAGCCCATCCACTCCTTTCCTTCCTCCTGTCCTTGTACATCAAGAAAACAACCATGTTTATTTAAATGACATTCTTCTTTTTTCTGCAGGCAAACCAGAACCCCTGGTGTTCCACATTCCTCAGTCCTTTTTTGATGCCTTGCAACAGAGAATATCCATAGGAAGTGCAAAGAAGCGGCTCCCCAACTCCACTACAGGTGCGGGGGTCTCCCTGGGGAAGAGTAATAGTAATTGTGACTAGAGAACTATGTGTGGGAAAAATCTCTGTGGAACTTTCAGTGTTAGCATGTCTGGGCAAGTTAATGGGGACATGAAACTTTTGGCTATTAGCTCTTAGAACAGTGAGTATCCCTCCAAAGACAGATACTTCTCCCAGTTAGAGTAAATGGGAACATTCAGGAGATGTTGGCCTGGGAAATGATGAGCAAAGACTGGTTGATACTTCTCAGTGTGGTACAGTTTCCACAAAAACATCTGAAGCCCCAGCAGCCAAAACCTAAGGAGGTATCCATAGATATGGTATCTGTCAGTATGCAGATGGAACTGAGACCCCACTCTCTCGGCAGAGCCCTAACTGATATTCAAGACATGATTGTTCCTTAGCATCTTCCAGTGCGTTTCCAGAGGGGAGCTTTTCAGAAACTTTGGTCTAGACAAAGCATTTCCAGTAGTACATTAAGACTATAATTCCAGCTGGGCAGTGGTAGTGCATGCCTATAGTTCCAGCACTTGGAAGGCAGAGACAGGTGAATCTCTGTGAGTTAGAGGCTAGTCTGGTCTGTAGAGTGAATTTCAGGACAGTCAGGGCTACACAGAGAAACCCTGTCTCAAAAAATAAAAACAACAACAATAAAATATACTTCCAACCTGGCATGGTAGTACCTTTCATCACAGCAGACAGGAGGCAGAAGCAGTTGGATCTCTTAGTTCGAGACCATCCTGGTGTACAGAGCAAGTTCCAAGACCACCAAGCTACACAAAAGAAACTGTCTCAAAAGGAAAAATAAATAAATTAAAAAGATATACACAATATATATTCCTTAGCAAATACTAATAGAATGAGCCTCCACCTGTAAGATTGAAACGAAATATCCTCAGAAAGTTCACAGGGGGGCTGGAGAAATGGCTCGGAGGTTAAGAGCACTGACTGCTCTTCCAGAAGTCCTGAGTTCAATTCCCAGCAACCATCTGTGATACCATCCAATTTCCTCTTCTGGTGTGTCTGAAGACAGCAAAAGTGTACTCATATAAATAAAATAAAATAAAATAAAATAAAATAAAATAAAATAATTCTTTAAAAAAAAAAAAAAAGGTTGGGCATGGTGGCGCACGTCTTTAATCCCAGCACTCGGGAGGCAGAGGCAGGCGGATTTCTGAGTTCAAGGCCAGCCTGGTCTACAGAGTGAGTTCTAGGACAGCTAGGGCTACACAGAGAAACCCTGTCTCAAAAAAAAAAAAAAAAAAAAAACAAAGAGAGAGAGAGAGAGAGAGAGAGAGAGAGAGAGAGAGAGAGAGAGAGAGAAAGTTAGTTCTTTCACAGGGAGAGGGGAGAGCACACACGCCTTTAATCCAAGCACTGGGGAGCCAGAGGCAAGTGACTTTCTGAGAGTTTGAGTCCTACCTGATCTACAAACTGAGTTCCAGGACAGCCTGGACTGTTACACAGAGAAACTCTGTCTCAAAACAGCAAAACAAAAACAACAACAAAAGAAAGCTCATGTAGGAAAACAACAGCTAAAAACATTATTAATTCTTTCTTCTGGTTGCTGTGACAGAATACCCCAAAATGCAGCTTAGGAGAGAAAGGCTTGTTTTATGTTACCAGGGTGAGGAATTTGTGGCAGCAGTAGGTGACTGGTCACATGGCATCCACAGGAAGCAGGGAGAAATGAGTGTTGGTGCACAGCTCAGTCTCCTTTTTGTTTTGTTTAAGACTCTAACCATAACATGGTACAACCCATATTCAGATGTGGTCTTCCTAACTGGTTAATCTAAATTCCCTGAAAAACATATGCAGAGACTTGTTTCCATGGTGATTGTAAATCTCATCAAGTTGACAGTGTTATCAGTCACAAGACACCCATTGGTAACTTGACACCAGTGCACATCACTATAAACCTTGACATTCATCTCTAGTTCCCAAAGGTACATGGCCATCTCATTTTACAAAATGCTTTTGGGTCAACGTCATAAATTCCCATAGGCTCTTGACAGTCCCAGTGGGTCTCATCAAAGACTCAAGTCAGTCTTAACTGTGGACACCTATAAAATGAGAACCTACACTGAGTATGCGATAGCATAGAATAAACAGCCGTATTCTAAGATGGAAGAATTAGGGCATAGCAAGGAATGATTGGATCAAAGCAAGACTGAAGCTCATCAGGGCAACACTAAATCCTGTACTTTCATTGGACATCTGGGACTCCAAATGGCCTGGGGAGCCTCACCTCTCCAGCTCTGTTGCCTGAGGACACACAGCCTCTGTCTTGAGCCAGGTCCACTCTACTTCTGCAGCTTTCCCCAACAAATGCTGGATGGTACTGCTGTCTGTGACTTCCTGGGTTCTCACGGCAGCTAGCTAGGCTTCACCTTCACACCTCTGCTCAGCAGCCTCTCACGATACCAGGCATGCCACACTTCGCCTGACTTCAGTGCTCTCCAGAACTACGGCACAAGACTCCGTGACTCCCTCAGTCTTGCAACTTTACTATCCGCAGAACCGATATCTTAAACAGTGCCGCTAGCTCAAGATGGACCTGACCTCCTTCATCCACAGATGCAGTGGCCATTGTGTGCTGACTCTGGGGACACTCCTTAGGCAGGGGTTTACCTGACCTTCTTCATCCACAGTTGCAGTGGCCATTGTGTGGCAACTGGGGGGAGCACTCCTAGGCAGGTGTTGGAGCAGGGAACCCTTTCCTTGCCACCCTCAGTTTAGACTATACTTTCTAGTGAAGTTTTACTTTCACAACTTGGAGGCTTGGATGTGTGGGGTCTTGCCCTCAAGACCCCTTTCCTGTTGTCCCAGTGCAGACTGCCATGTTGCTTTCTAGTGGCACTAACCTAACCTAACAGTTACAGCTGCTGTCAACCCTGCCTTGTCTCTAACTTTCAACTTGCTGGTGCTTTTGTTGCTTGAAACACTGCACGCTTTGATGTCATCTCTGCTCCTTTTCTGTCTTTCTCGCCCAGGAACCTGAGTAAGCACTGAGCCATAGCCATGGTGTACAGTCTGAATGCCATCTGTCTTAGGCGAACATCATGTTGTCCATTCCTTAATAATCCACCTTCACCCAGGCTCTTGGGACACAGCCAAAAAAAGCCAGGTTCTTTGCTTGAATATAACATGAGTATCTACTGGCCTGGTTCCTGAGAGTCCTCATTCCCCTCTGAAGGCACATGAGCCAGGCCTCTCTTGGCACTTCAGTCTCCCAAGTCCCCATCAGAGTGCCCGTTGGGTGGGCTCTATTTACAGCACCGTAGGCCACAGAGCTTCCACATTCTTCCCACAAACCAGTTCCAAAGGCCCAATAACCAAATAGTCACGATTGTCAGAGCAACAGCCTCACTTAATAATTCTGTGTTAGTTACTTGTCACTGTGATGAAACCCTGATAGGAAGTACCTTGTGGAAGGAAGCCTTTGTTCTGGCTCACCGTTTGGATACAGTCCATGTGGTAGAGAAGGTGTGACACCAGGAAGGTGAGGCGGCCATCGCACTATCTACAGCTAGCAAGCGCAGAGAGATGAATTCTGGAGCTTAGCTTGCATTCTCTTTATTCAGTTTGGGACCACAGCCTGTGGAGCGATGCCCACCTCAGCATAATCTAGAAACTGTCTCATACACCTGCCTAGAGGTTTGTGCTGTGTCGTTGATTCTAAGTCCAAACAAGTTGATCATCATGATTAACCAGGCATGATAGCAAATATGTTTAATCAAAGCACTCGGGCGGCAGTGGCAGGCAGAGCTCTGGGAGTTTGTGGCCAGCCTGGTCTAAAGAGTGAGCTCCAGCTCAGTCACAGATACACAGGGACCCCATCGCAAAAGACACCAGCAAACAAAGATTAGCCACAATTTTGGAAAAAGGGAGACTTTAAAAAAAGATTTATTTATTTTTATGTATGTGAGTACACTGTAGCTACCTTCACATACACCAGAAGAGGGCATCGGATCCCATTTCAGATGGTCGTGAGCCACTATGTGATTGCTGGGAATTGAACTCAGGACCTCTGAAAGAGTAGTCAGTGCTCTTAACCTCTGAGCTGTCTCTCCAGTTCCAAGATTTTATTTTTAGAGTAACTTTTTAGAAATAAAGATGGGGGAAGAGAGAACCATCAGGTGGTCAACAACCAAAAGTAATTACAACTAGAAAAGAGCGGCGTGTCCTTAGTAAGTTGTTCCGTGATTTAACAGTGACTCTGTGAGGCTCAAGTCTAGATTTGAGTAATGTAAGCTATGAATGCACACTGCTTTGAGACCCGAAGACCTTCGTGTTCATAGCTTATCTGTGTAATTTTAAAGGACTCTGATTTGACCCATTAGATCTCATGTTGTAAGAGGTTTTTAGAATGGAATTCTGTGCACATAACTCTACCACACATAGGAACAGTAAGTAGCCCACGGGCCTGGGTTTATTTGAAAAGAAGCCAGAACAACAAACTATGTAAACAAATTTCTAAGGTCTAAAAAGCCTCAGCCTTCTGCGTTGGAAGTTCATTTCCTGTGCTCAGCCAGTGCCTGCCAGACTTGCGGATGGTAGGGGTCCAAGGAGAATGACTGCACTGCAGTGAGCTGCCTGCACACTGGGAGGACACTGCCTCAGTACTCACATCTGTCCCTCCCTTCTCACTGCAGCTTTTGTTCGGAAAGATGCCTTGCCACTGGGAACCTTTTCCAAGTACACCTGGCATATCACCAATATTCTGCAAGTCAAACAAATCTTAGACACCCCAGAGGTAAGAGTTTATTCCTCAGGAGCTGTGTGTGTGTGTGTGTGTGTGTGTGTAGGCACATATGCCCACTTGTACATCTGGATACGGAGGCTTAGAGGTTCACATTAGATATCTTTTTTTTTAAAAGATGTATTTATTTATTATATGTAAGTACACTGTAGCTGTCTTCAGACACTCCAGAAGAGGGCATCAGGTTTCATTATGGATGGTTGTGAGCCACCATGTGGTTGCTGGGATTTGAACTCGGGACCTTCGGAAGAGTAGTCGGCACTCTTAACCACTGAGCCATCTCTCCAGCCCTAGATATCTTTTTCAATCACACTCGACCTTATTTCTTGAGACATGGTCTTTTGCCATTGTTTTTTTTTTGTTTTGTTTGAGATAGAGTTTCTGTGTGTAGTTCGAGCTGTCCTGGAACTTGCTTTGTAGACCAGGCTATCATCAAACTCAAAGAGATCACTTGTTCTGCCTCCTAAGTACTGGGATTAAACGCACATGTCACCACCACCTGGCAAGAGACATGGTCTTTCATTAGCCTAAAGCTCAAACAATTTAGTCAGACTAGCTGGCCAGCAAGCCCAAGGACCCAGCTCAGCTGTCTCTCCTGCCCCACCTTGTTGTTGAGTCAGCGTCTTTCTTTGGCCTGGAGCTCACCAAGTAGGTTAGCTGGGTGGCCTGTGAGCCTCAGGGTTCCATATGTCTCTGTGTTTCCAGCACTGAAATTACAAGCAAGTCCCACCACCCCTGAGTTTCTAGGGGCAGAACTGAAATTCAGGTCCTTCTGCTTGCATGCTGAATGCTTTCCTCACCAAGCCAGCTCTTGAAGTTCCTTTCTCATGTTAAAGGACTATTTAGTTATAGTCTGTATAGTTCTGAGTCTGATTTGGTAACTCTTAATGCCTTAAAAAGTATGTGTGGGGGGAGGTTTGGTTGTTCAGTTGTTTGGTTGTTTGGTTGGGTTTTTTTTTTTTTTGGTTGTTGTTTTGTTTTGTTTTTGTTTATTTGGTTGGTTTTTCAAGACAGGGTTTCTCTGTATAGCCCTGGCTGTCCTGGAACTCACTTTGTAGACCAGGCTGGCTTCGAACTCAGAAATCTGCCTGCTTCTAGAAAGTAGTTTTTAAAGGGCCAGTGAGATCACTCAGCTGGTAAAAGTTTGATGGCCTTGAATATGACCCCAGCCTATATAACATGGAGTTGAGGGGGACAGACCTTCAAGCCCAGGTCTAAGATAGAGGCAGAAGAATCAAATTTCAAACTTACCTTCAGCTGCACATCAAGTCAGAAGCCTCAGCTGTGTGAGATCCTGCGTGGAAAAGCAAAGCAGCCGCAGCGAAGCATCTCAGTTTAAGATGCTGGGTTTTGCCTTTGGGGTCAGAAAGCAGGATTTGGGGCCATGCATATGCATAGTTGGTGTAGTCCTTTAATCCCAGCACTCAGAAGTCAGAGGCCAGCCTGTCTACATGGCAAGTTCCAGATTAGCCAGAGATACCACGTAAGACCCTGTCCTCCTTATCCCTGCCTCCCCTAAAAAACAAAGCAGTATTTTCCTTGTGAATTCATGATACTCTGGTGTCTATGAAGATCCTAGACTCCACTGGTTGTTGCGAGAATGGGTATTCATAATAGTAGATGACATTCTATCTATGAAGTCACTAGGTCTTGTTTAAGCGCTCCTCCTCAAACTGTAACTTGATAACCTGGCCTTATTCTCTTTCGCCAGGACACACTGAATATTTTACTACATCTACTTGCTTGCTTGCTTATTTATTTATTTATTCATTCATTCATTTAGTGTGTGTGTGTGTGTGTGTGTGTGTACACGACTTGGCTCCCTCCTCCTATTGTCAATTCTAGGGTTGACCTCAAGTGGTCACCCTCACCCCAGGCCTCATTACCCACTCAGCTGTCTCACAGACCCAACACTGCATTTTAAAATAGTCTGTTGAAGTAGATCGGAAGTTTTGACAGATCACTCCCTTCCTACAGAAGTAGAATATTTCAGAAAATTCACCACAGTGTGACTCTGATACATGAAGGTTTATTTAGCCAGCCTTACTAGCTCATACTTACAATCTAGTACTTGGTAGGCAAAGGCAGAAATCTGGAATTTCAGGGGTATACAGTGAAATTGTCTCAAAAACAAACACAAAAAGATGAGCAGCAAAGCATCATTGTGTTTAGAAGTAAGGTGACAGCTGTGCAGCTTACGCATGAGCCCTGAAGACAGGGTCAGTGAGAGAACATGTCTTGAGATTGAGTGTGATAGAGTAGTGCTCTTCCTCCTCTACTCTCTGTGTACATGTTATAGGCACATGTATCTGTACGCATGTTCACATGTACAATGCATACATACATGGAATACAAAACTATTTTTAAAAGAAAGTTTATTGATTTGCCTGCACTTAAAATAAAAACAGTATCATGGAGTTGGAGAAATGACTCGGTGATTAAAAGCACTGGTTGTGCTTCCAGAGGACCGAGGTTCAATTCTCAGCATCTACATGGCTGCTCAGAACTGCCATGTAACTGTAACAATAACTTCAGTTCCACGGTATCTAACACTCTTCCTCTGACTTCTCAAGTGCCTACATACATGGGAGGCACATGTATACACACACACACACACACACACAATGTCAGGTCCCAAAGAAGCCTGAGGCAGGCCTTAGTACCTGCCGCTCTTCCCTGCACCCTCGCCCCCTAAATTCTCCAGCCCAGGACTGGGCTTCCCTTCTCCCAACGTCTCTTTTCTATGTAACTCGGCCATTTTGGTTACGAACCCTGTTAGTTCTGCTCTTGGTTCTTCTCTTGGTTCCCATGTGTTCTCTGAGCCTCTTCGCCCACCACCTTTCTTTTCCTCTCCTGCTCCCCACCCCCTCCTCTCAGGGCCTGATTCGGTCTGGTTCAGAGCCTTCCAGGTGCCTCTGGCTGTTCCCTCCCTCATAGCTACATAGAGCTTCAGCAATACCTAGGTGCAGTCATGTCCTTGTTTTCATTCACACACATATATATGAATAATAAAATTAATATTTCTAAAAGATAGAATCATAAGAGACCTAGTGGCACCAAGATACACGTATGTCAAGTTTTCTGTGTCTCCCTTTCTTGCTGTCTGTGTCCAGATGCCCCTGGAAATCACACGTAGCTTTATCCAGAACCGGGATGGAACTTACGAGCTGTTTAAATGCCCCAAAGTGGAAGTAGAGAACATAGCGGAAAGCTACGGCCGCATAGAGAAGCAGCCTGTGCTGAGACCTTTGGAGCTGAAAACCTTCCTCAAAGTTGGTAAGTGACTTTCCGAGCACCTCTGCCTGAGCTCCGTTCTGAGGCTCTGGGTCTGGTCCTTCATCAAAGCACATGCACTCATTTTGTAAGAACCTGAAAAGCATGTTCGTCCCTTTCGAGCTGGTGATTTCTAGACAGCAGAGGAATGTGTGTGTGTTTTGAAGAGATCATGAAAGAATTAGTAAACCATCCCCCCCTGCAGCCTGCCCTCCCCCCAGAAGTATCACAAGTACTGCTATGTAACACCCTCCCCCATCTTACTGTGTAGCCCTGGCTGGTCTGAAACTCACTGTGTAGACTGAATGGAGAGGGGGAGATGCGGTGAGTGGGGGAGGGTGGTAGCTAGAGAGATGGCTCAGAGGTTAAAAGCACTGATTGCTCTTCTAGAGGTCCTGAGTTCATTTCCCAGCAACCACACAGTGGCTCACAACCACTTGTAATGAAATTTGGTGCCCTCTTCTGGTGTGTCTGAAGACAGCTACAGTGTACTCATATACATAAATAAATCTAAAAAAAAAGAAAAAAGGACGGTCCTTACTGCTCCTAAGTAACGTGAAGGAGGTTTATTGTAGATAAAAGGAAGAGCTAGTCTGCATATTTTATCACACGTAAATGTTTGATCCTCTGAAGTTTATTCTTGTGTATGTTATTAATATTGCCAACCATCTTCTGTTTTCTTCCAGATCATTATTGGTTGGTGTTTTATATATGATATAAGACACTTTTACTAAGTCAGATGAGGTGGGACTTGCTTTTAATCAGATGCATTCAGATGGCAGAGGCAGGCAGACTTGTGAGTTCCAGGCAACCAAGGTTACCAAAACCCTGTCTCAAAAATAAAACATGCTTCCTTGTGTTTTTGTTCCTGATAGGAAACACCATTAGGTTGTGTCCTCTTCAGCCAGTACTGCAGTGCATGGTGGGTGGGGTTTGGGCTGTACCATGGAACCTTGCAGATTTGACTTTATGTCTGTGTCACCCCTCTTGCCAATCTCCCTCCCCAGTGCTGCCTGCTGTCACTGGTTATGCTGCTCTGTATCAAAGCCAGCAGTGGGGGAGGGCTGTGCGTTTCACAGTGGGCATGTAGAGAGAGGTCAGAGGGCAATCTGTGGGAGTTGGTTCTCCTTGCACCATGAGGGTCAGGTCATTCGGCTTGGAAGCAAGTGCCTTTAACCTAGCCACCTCACTGGCCCCTGAAGTTCTCTTCTGAAGTTACAGCAGTGCCCTGTTCTTCCTTTCATTCCCCTACTTCTTTCCTTTTTCAACCCCATCAGGGCTACTTATTCTCTGGTTGGTACAGGTTCCACCCGGGCAGTTAATACCAGGCACTTGTTTCTAATTTACTTTCCTTGCATTTAATATATGTGGGGATGGGATAGAGAGTACTGTGGGACATGGGATAGAGAGTACTGTGGGACATGGGATAGAGAGTACTGTGGGACATGGATAGAGGACAGCTCACAAAAGTTGCTTCTCTCCTACCACCAAGGGCTCCCTGAAAGTGCCCTTAGCCCCTAAAGCACCTTGTTGGCCCTCTTCTGTTTGTTTCTTTTTCAGCATTGCTTGTGACAGGGTCTCACTGTGTAACCCTGGCCTAGAACTTGCTATGTAGGCCAGGCTAGCCTCCAGCTCACAGAGATTCACCTGCCTCGGCATCCAAAAAGTGCTGGATTACAGGCATGGGCTACTAAGCCCAGTCTTGGTTTCTTAGTTAAAGCTGAAGAGAATAAATGTTCTGCATTAGAATTTTGGAAAACCTCTGTTAAGAATGTGCAACAAGCGGGGCGTGGTGGCGCACCATGTGGTTGTTTCTATTCCTGAACAAACATCATGACCAAGAAGCAAGTTGGGGAGGAAAGGATTTATTCAGCTTATACTTCCATACTGCTGTTCATCACCACAGTAAATCAGGACTGGAACTCAAGCAGGTCAGGAAGCAGGAGCTGATGCAGAGGCCACGGTGGGATGTTACTTTCTGGATTGCTTCCCCTGGTTGCTCAGCTTGCTTTTTTATAGAACCCAGGACTACCAGCCCAGGGATGGCACCATCCACAATGGGCCCTTCCCCCTTGATCACTAATTGGGAAAATGCCTTACAGCCAGATCTTATGAGGCATTTCCTCAAGGGAGGCTCCTTTCTCGGTGATAACTCCAGCTTGTGTCAGGTTGACACACAAAACCAGCCAGTACAGGGGGTTTACAGAACTCAGATTCCAAGCATGTGGATTTCTATGTTCTTCTATAGCTGTCCTCACGCAAACTGCATCTTCCTGAGAGTTCTGACTTTGTTAGTCAGCTTCAACCATGCTTTTTCAGTCATCAGTTGAGCTTCCGGAATTTTCTATTTTCACTGACATTTAAGTGAAGTCCTAGCAGCTCTGTATCTTGAAATGGAAGCTGTAATGTCTGCCAAATGAGCCGGACAGTACCTTGACACACACAACTCTGCAGCCCCATGTCACAAACCTCAGGTTCATCTTGGGAGTGCTTCCTTCCTGACCACTGTGAGAAGGGAATAGCTGACAGAGTGAAGGGATGGGGCTAAGAAAGGCCGCCTGTTTGGGAATAAAATCAAGAGTAAAGACTATATATGCATTACTGTCAGGGTATTTTGTCTTTCTTTCTCTTTGTTTTGCATTTTTGTTTGTTTGGTTTTGGTTTTTCTGTTGTTTGTTTGTTTGTTTGTTTCAAGACAGGGTTTCTCTGTGTAACCCTGGCTGTCCTGGAACTCACTTTGTAGACCAGGCTGGCCTCGAACTCAGAAATCCTCCTGCCTCTGCCTCCCAAGTGCTGGAATTAAAGGCATGCGTCACCACCGCCCGGCTTGTTTTACATTTAGTTGTGTTTAAAGGGTGGTTTGTATTTCTGTGTGCTCAGTTGCCATCAATGGTTCCCTGGGAGCTGGAGCTGTTAAGTGGTTGAGAGCCACTGAAGCTGCTGGGAAACAGGTCCTACAGAAGCAGCAGACACTGCTCATCAGTCACTCAGCCAGCTCTCCAGCCCCTAGGTGACTTTTTTTTAAAAAAGCTTTTTCTCCTGAAAGACTTCCTTTTAAAAAAAGATTTATTTGTTTGTTTGTTTAATGCATATGAGTACACTGTAGCTGTCTTCAGTCATAAGAGAAGAGGGCATCAGATCCCATTACAGATGAATGTGAGCCACCATGTGGTTGCTGGGATTTGAACTCAGAACCTCTGAAAGAACAGCCAGTGCTCTTAACCACTGAGCCTTCTTCTCTCCAGGCCCCAAGACTTCCTTTTTATTTTTTGTTTTGTTTGTTTGGGTTTTGTTTGCCTTTGCAGAATGGACTTGAACCCTCAGTCCACCTCCAGATCGCAGGAGCTGGGTACCCTGGCATATGCAGTGCCCAGCTAAACTCTCCATTTTATCTGGCAAAGGGCAGTCATTTCATTTCAAATCCAGCTGTGAGTCTAGCCTTCAACACCAGTAAAACCTGAATTGTTCTTAACTCTGTTGTCATAGTAAAGGAGTTGTGTGTGCCACAGCATGAATGCGTAGCTCGGAGGACAACTGGGAGGTGGATCTTTCTGGCCAACCTTCTGTAGGTTCAGGAGATTTTACTCAGGTCTCCAGGCTTGTGTTCCCAGTGCCTTTACATTGAACCATCTTGCCAGCCACATCTAGAGTTATTATCTACTACACAGTAAATATGAGTACATCCTGAGCTCCAGTGAAGACCCTGTCTAAAAAACCATAAAAGCCAAAACAAAGAAGGGAATAAGTTGACTCATACTAACCGGCCTCCCCCTTTCACTCTGTAGGTAACACTTCCCCAGATCAAAAGGAGCCAACGCCCTTTATCATTGAGTGGATCCCAGATATCCTCCCACAGTCCAAGATTGGTGAGCTTCGAATCAAGTTTGAGTATGGTCACCACCGGAATGGACATGTGGCTGACTACCAGGACCCAAGGCCACCCATGGACCAACCTTTGGAGCTGGCCCCTCTGACTACTATCACTTTCCCTTGAGGCAAATCAAGAGTATTTTGCAGAGTTTGCACATCCCAATCCCTGAGGACTATAAATCCTAGTAGCACTTATACGATCCCTGCTAACGAACCACACTTGGCTAAGATGCAGTTACTCAGCCCATCCATGTGTGTTCTG
This sequence comes from Mus musculus, assembly GCF_000001635.26. Lineage (NCBI taxonomy): Eukaryota > Metazoa > Chordata > Mammalia > Rodentia > Muridae > Mus > Mus musculus. The sequence continues at coordinate 86,470,093 of NC_000072.6, forward strand.
TAGAAGAAACTCTTGTAAATAGCCTTGTGTGTACAGTCTTCATACAAGTCGGGCACTTATTTCTGACCAGAGTTTTAGAAGAAACAACAAAAATCCAGCTCACTGGCTTCTCATGGATTCACCTGCAGCTTGTTTTTCTGTAATTCTCCAAAAGTCACAGCACTGGATCTTAGCCAACAGTGTTGGAAAGTTAACGATGCCCTGGGCCGAGCAGGGTCCTCTCTCTCTGCCCAAGAGCTCCAATCACTCTTTATTCTGATAACAAAATAAAGTACAGTGTCACTAGTTTTTCCAAATGGTGCCATTGATGTCATGATTTTACAATTAGAACCTGTGGGAGAATTTATCTTGTCAACAGGAAAGTAGGCAGTGCCAGGGGATCAGCAACACATATTCACCACCACCTCCACCCACCCACCCCACACAACAAGGTTTCTCTGTGTAGCCCTGGCTGTCCTGGAACTCAGTAGACCAGGCTGGCCTAGAACTCAAGAAATTCATCTGCCTCTACCTCCCAAGTTCTGGGATTAAAGGCATTTTTAAATTTATTGTTATTATTTTATCATTATTATTATTCAAAATTAAGAGCAGCTGAGCACTCGGGAGGCAGAGGCAGACAGATCTCTGAGTTTGAGGCCAGCCTGATCTATACAGTGAGTTCTAGGACAGCAAGAACTACAAAGTGAGAACCTGTTTTTTTTTTTTGTTTTTTAAAAGCAGCTGATAAAATTCAAAAGTTCTAGGTTCACTCATCCTAGAACTAAGATGGTGGAGGAAGTGAAGATTTGCCTTCTAGGAGAGGAGGAAGCATTTTCTACACACCTGCCATGACTTCCCTTTACACTATCATGCCAGTCAGTTTTCCCACTGAGTCTTCATTTTTCCCTGGGTTCTAGGAATTACTCTTCCTGAAGTCTCACTGGGGCTACAGATTGAGTTCTACACAGTACTAAAATTATGTTTAGTTTACTTCTACGTATATATTCTTTCAACTTGAAATACATTGGTTTGATATGCAGGGGTTTTTTTTCTCTCTCTCTCATGCTTTGCCAACATGTATATATGAACACATGGGTGCCTGGTGCCTTGGGAAATCAGGAAAGGTTGTTGGAGCGCCTGCAACTGAAGTTAGGGAGGATTGTGAACCATCATGTAGGTGCTGGGAACCTAGGTCCCCTGGAAGAGCAGCCAATACTCCTAACTGCTGTACCATCTATCTCTCCAGCCCCTTGATAGGAATGTCTTATAACTGATAACTCTGTTTTAATTGTAAATGACGAAACACCCAGCTCCAACCTGCTTGGAGGGGGGGGGGGGTGCCTTGTGTTTACAGTAAAGGCTGGACAAGCACCTTGTGGAAATGGGGTGTGGCCAGGCCATACAAGCCCTTGGGACAGTTCTAGCCAACTGTCCATTCAGTTGGGGCTTAACTTGGGGCAGGCCTGTGACTTTGATATTACCATTTTCACGGTAGGGCTTGATGCACAGTAATCTGTCAAACCAGTACTTATAGGACTCACTCTGGGATCTTGTTGAAATGTATATTCTAGCTGGTCACTATGGTGCACACCTTCAAGGGCAACCTTGTCTACATAGAACCAGGTCAGCCAAGGTGAGACCCCGTGTCAACAAAAGTGTCTATCTGAATTGTAAGCTTTAAGGCAAGGTCCAAGACCTGCATTTCTAGGAAGCACCCTGACACTGTACGAAGTGCTATGTGAAAAACTGCCTTTCAAATAACAAGGTTGGTTCCCAAAAGGATTTGTGACTTCCTTCCTGCCTTCCCTTCTACGGCTTGGTGTGGGTCCAGCAGCTATGGCTGAGGCCTGGACTGCGCTCCTGAATGACTCGGGATACTCGGGATACTCTGGACTAGTTCGTAAACTCCACGTCTGCATAATGACACAGAGCATCACATGCGATCTGCTGATGTGGCTGAAGATGGTGCTTTCTGGCCCATCCTGAGACACAATTTCGGTTAATGACAAGGGCAGAGAATGAGTATGATCCTCAAACTTCCCATGACCCGCAGCGCGACCAAGCAGCCAGGCAGTTTCAGGAGACCAAGTAGAGCAAGTAAAGAAGCCACGTTTCTGCCCACACCGGTAGAGGGGAGAAGCCGGAACAGCACGCGGTCACGTGGCCCCGCGAGGTGACGTCACCACGCTGCCGCCGCACGTCGCTTCCAGCCACACCGCCACTGTTCTTCCGCCAGGCGGCGCCGCAGGTTGGTCACGCGCTTTGTGCACAGCCGCGCTGGCGCTCCGGACACGTCACCACCTTCGCGTCCTTTCTGGAGAGCGCGGGAAGGAGGGCGCTGCGGGTGGTGACGTCACCGGGGTTCCCTGCGAGCTCGCGTGGGCGGGGCTGGGGACGTGGCGACCGCCGAGTGTCGAGCTGGAGGGGAGGAGACAAGGGAGACGAGGGGGATGGGTAGGGGAGAAGGGCCGAAGGGAGTAGGAAGGGGTGGAAGATGTAAAAGAGGTGGGGGGTAGAGGAAAGTGGCTGAAGATGGGAAGGGGGTGCGGAGAGGGGGTAGGGGAGAGCCGGGAAGGAAGGAAGTGTGGAGACGAGGGGAAGGCCGGAAGAGTTGGGGGAGGGGATTGTTTAAGGGGAGAGGCGAGAAGGAGGGGTGGGAGAGAAAGGAGGAGATAGTAGGAGGGACTTAGAAAGCCTGCCCTCCTTTCCCCTCCAACGCACCTTACACTAGCACAGCTCTTGAGGCCTCCAAGGTGTCTGTGGCTCCTTCCCGCAGTAGACCTTCCTCCAGGGCAGCCACGTTCTGCCTCCTTTAACCACCATCAATCACCTCAGGAACAAAAGGAATGGTACCTCAAAAGACTTGGTAGTCCCTAACCTTAACCAAACCCGGGAAGGTTTTGTGTTCTGTTCCCTGACTGTTAATAGAAGATTTTCCTCTTTACCGCCCCAGTAAGCCTCGAGCCCTCTGGGTGGCAAAGGGGTTAGAAATGGGACCTGCTTCAGAACTCAAGGTGGGTACCAGAGTTTACCCGAACACCAGTCTAATTCTTTGTCACTGGCGGCACAGCACTGACGAGTGACCTTGAGGTACCCTTTTGCCCCACAGTCCCTGACTTCCAGAAAGAATGGAATAAGAAGCTGAGGTCTGGGAACCATCATCTGAGCTGAGAAAAATGGATTCCCTGTCCCCTTAGTAGGGACAGAGTTGAACTATGGCTACTTCTCCAGCTCTTATTAGGGTTTGGGCCTTGTGCAGAGTGAGTATCCAGCTCCTCCTGGAGGGTGTAAGGGATGCTGCGGCCGCCCGGCCTGCCTGCCTGCCCGCCATGGTCTCCTTTGGTCACTCCTGTCCTGTTTATTAGGACAAGGCTACCTTGGGCTTCAGATGAAAGACAGCATTTGAGGTATAATAAAAAGTAAGAACCCAGAGGGGAAGCAGTCCTTCCTTCATGGCCTTCAGCAGGGTGGGCTAATAATAGAAGGACTCTGTATTAGCGTATTTATCGGGGTCTAGCAGTAGTCACCCCTTCTGGACCTGTTATTCCTACAAACCCACAATGCCTGTTCTCCATGCTCTGAGCACAGCATCCTGTACATAGGTCTTACTAGAGAAGGCTACAGGCTGGAAGTTGAGTTGACACACAGCTTTTTAGCCCTAATTGTCTGGTCTTTTAAGATAGGGTCTCACTATATAGCCTAAGCTAGCCTCACTCTTGGGATGCCTGAGCCTTCTAGGACTGGAATTACAGGTATGCACTGTCCTGATCTCCCCTCTGGTCAAGATAATGGAAGAAGTGTGGGGGCAGACAGTTGAATGTGTGGGTGTTTTGTAGTAGTTCTTTGGAGCCCAAGTTTTTTAAGTAGATGCTTTTTTTGCTTTTTGTTTGTTTGTTGTTGTTGTTGGGGTTTTTTTTTTTGGGGGGGGGGTCAAGGCAGTCTGTGTAACCCTGGGTATCTATAGACCAGGCTGGCCTGGAACTCAGAAATCCGCCTGCCTCTGCCTCCCAAGTGCTGGGATTAAAGGCGTGCGCCACCACGGCCCTGCAAGTAGATGCTTCTTGACAGGCAGCTTCTGTCTCATGTCCAGAGACTTTCTGAGCCTAGTTGATAGAACCTGTGTAGATAGAACAAGACCTTTCCTCCTGCCTTGGCTGGAAAAGCAATGGTTCCTATCCTGAGTCAGCCATCGTGCTGTTGGGACCTGTAGGCACAGGCCCTTGGGAACAGACTGCTAAGGGTTTGAGCAGGACCTGAGTCTAATCATGTGTGTCAGGAACTGCCTTGGAGAGCTGGGGATGCAGCTTAGCTGGGGGAAAGCTTGCCCAATATGCTCAACGCCTTGGGTTCCATCCCCAACATCATAGAAACTGTGTGGTGCCTCCTGCATGTAATCCCAACATTCAGGAGATAGAGGTAAGAGCATCAAACTCTTCAAGGTCTGACCAAGCCAGCTCTGTCAGTCAACAGTGTCTCAAGGGAGGGAAGGAGGATTGAAAAGAAAGAGACAGACAGACAGCTTTATAACATGACTCCAGCCAGTGCTGAGGCGTTTATACCATTCTAGGTACTTGCAGAGAATAGGGTCAGTTCTTAGATCAAAGACAAGGGAACCAAACAAGATAAACAAAGCCCCTTGGTCACTGTTTCCAGGGGCTTATCAGGGTGAACAAAATCAAAGGAATCCCACACTTTCCTTGGCTGAGTTTACCTTGAGCTTTGCATCAGCCCAAATGTGAATTCTTATCTGAGCCTACTTCCTTGAACCCAGTGACAAATACTTGCCAAATTTCTATGAGTGGCCCCAAGAGCTCTCCACATAGGTCTGTCCCAGCTACTTAGGCACTTCAGAACCAGCCTGTGCTACTGGGAACCCTGGTGTAGAAAAAAAAAAAAAAAAGTCTGGAGAGCTGACTCAGCAGTTAGTAATATCTGCAACTCTTTACAGGACCTGAGTGCAGTTCCCAGCACCCATATGGTGACTAACAACCATCTGCTTCACCCTGACATTACAGGTATAAGGAGCATGCATGGTACACAGATACAAATGCAAGCAAAACTTCATACAACACTTTACAAATATTAAAAAAAGAACCATGAAGACCTAAAGGGAGTTTGGTCATCCTAAGAATTGAAGTAAGTGCTGCCTGGGCCTAACCAGCTCTTTCTGGGGAACTTGAATTTGATGATCTCCTTGGCTTGGTGGCTCCTGTGGCAGGAGAGAGGAGCTCCGGTCCACTGTCCTCAGTATGTTAGCAACAGCCAGTGTTTAGTTTACAGACTCTCAGCTCTGTGAACTGCCTAAGTAGATACTTTCTCACCTTGGACCAGCATGAAAGTATTTCAGCCATATTGGGCCCTTCAGATCAGCTCTGGCTGGGCAGCTGTGGGAAAGGACAGAGAGGGAAAGCAGGAAGCCTCCCTCCCAGTGCAAGGCAACCAGCATCTACTGCCGGCCTCTGTAGCTACGTTCAGGAACATGATATCAGCACAAAGCAGAGAGTAGGGAATTCTAGATGAAGGGTCAGGCCGACTTCTCTGGGTCAGGGAGGGAAAGCTGGCTGGGGGTGGGGAGGTGTTGCAGACGAGCACAGTACCTTGAGGTGGAGAGGAACCTTTACCACCACACTGGGAAAGTTGCCATTGGAACTGATACAGGCCTGGGGTCATCTGAGCTCTCAGCCGCCAAGTCCATGGAAAAACACGGCTGTAGTGGGAGAGGGAACATGGCCCTCACTGAGTACTTGTGCAGCCTTCACTGTCAGGCCCTGGGCTGGACATCGGCTACAGCAACGAAAGCTTTGTTCCCAAAATGTTTCTATCCTTGTGAGGAGAAACCGGACACAGAATATGAGAATGAGATGCAGTATGTCAGACAGTGACAGGTGCTGTTGAGAAAGTCAAACAATGGAGCAGGAGGAGGTGGAGCTGGTTCCCTCCTTGCTGCTTTTAAAGCAGGATGTGGGCCTTCTTAGTGGGCAGGACTACACCAAAGGGCAGCACACCACAAGCCCTCAAGCTCTTGCCCAGGTAGCTGGGATTGGAGATCTGTTTGAGCCTACCAACTTCTCAGCCACCATGGTTTCATTTAAGCCCCTTATGACAGCTTATAACTGATCTCAGTGCTCTGGAGGCTGGGGCAGGAGACCCAGAGTTTGAGGTCAGCCTAGGCAACAGCAGAGCGGATAGGGATGTGACTCTGTTGGCAGTAGTGCTTGCTTTGCACATACAGTGCCCTAGGTTAGATTCCCTGCATCATCCATAAACTGTACATAGGAGCACACACTTTTAATCCCCACACTGAGAGGGATCAGTTCAAGGTCATCTTTAGCTTCACACATCCTTAGCTCAAGCTAGCTTAAAGCAAATTCATCAACATTTATAACCCCGATGCTTTGAAATAAGGATCTTCAAGCCAGCAGGAAACCTCTGCCTTTCTTTGCAATGCTAGAGAATGAATCCAGGGCCTTCTGCATGCTTTGTATATGGTCTACCATTCAGCTACCTCCCCAGCCCAGGATAGGGAGATTGAATATATGCGATACAACCATAGCCCCAAGCTCCTGGCTCTCAACTCAATATGGATAGATATGGTGACATATCCATGGACACACTATTTTCCAGTTCCTCAAAGGTACCCTGACTACAGCCTCAGGAAGTCAGGCAGGCATGGGTGTCCACTGGAAAGGGTCAGCTCCCATATACCTTAAGGCAGCTCCTATAAGCAGCAGGCTGTGTGCAGGACACACACTCGGCTCCTGTGACTCTATTTCATTTTTTCTATTTGGGGAGGATGGGGTGGGTTGGGGGCACAGTGGTCCTGGAACTCACACTGTAGACCAGGCTGGCCTCTAACTCTCAGGAATCAACCTGCCTCTGGAATGTTGCCATTAGAGGGGTATGCCACCACCGCTCAGCTTACTTCAAACGTTAAATGAATTTTGTTTGAGAAAATCTAGAAGTAAAGAAGTCCCAAGGCCTTCGTGTGTTGGGAGCTGACCATGTTTTCTCTAGAGATAAATTTATAAGGATGACTCACTGGGAGAAAAAATAAGCCATGATCTCCAGCTGGAACTCGATTCTCTGAAAGCTAGGTGTGGTGACAGGAAATGGAACGTCACCCTGAGTATAAACACAAGTTCCATGAAAATGTGTGTTACCTGTGGGCTGACAGAAGTGAGCAGAAGAGCTGAAGAAGCACCTTCTCACCTACTGGTCCTCCTCAGGGCATGGCAGTAGGAGCATGGAGGGAGGGATTGGCACTGAGAGGAACTCATGGATGTCTGCAGCCGCCTGGAGGCCGGTCTCCCTTTACCTACCTCTTCTGATACTACCTCCAAAACTACAGTGTCCGTCATTCCAGAAATCAACCCCAGAGGCATTCCAAAGACACTGTCACCTATATACAGTCAAGGAAGTAGTTTGTGGTCAAAGCAGGGAAAATCAAATATGAGATGATGTGAATCCTAAAGTCAACAGATCCTGTGACAAAGCTAAGAGGCACTCTACCAGCATTGGGTGTCTACACTAACCTGTGAGGCCTCAGAACAGATGATCTCCTCAAAGCTGAGGAGATCGGGAATGAGCATGAGACTGCACAACACATTAGGAGGTCTGCCTGCTGAACTCTGGCTAGTAACTCACATTCCTGATATCACCTACCACCCTAAGAAAGTACACCAGAGGAGAAAATACACTGGCTTCCTAACAGAAGGGAAGCTGGAAGATAGGGTCCTAGCTGACTCTACTGGATTCCTTCTGTGCCTTTTCTAACTCCCCTGCCTGTGAAGTTCTAGTCCTGCAGGCTCAGACATTGTGTAAAGAGAGGATTCTGGGCCCTTCCCTTAACTGTCTCGCTGGCCACCTTAAGTTAGTTGATGATATCCTTATGTAAACAGGATTCTCCTGCACAGAGGACTTCCTGGGAATTATACTCAGTGTGCAGGAAACAAAGTGTGGTACCTGCCCCCACCACCACCACAGTAACATGTAGTCTGAGAACCCGAGCACATCTGCAGGGTAGCTAGTGCTTTAAACTAATGTCTGGGCAGCACTCATGAGAAACCATCACACCTATACTTGCCTAAACTGTCAGCTGCCTCTCTCTAATCCACTGCTGGAGTTCCAACGGCCATGACTTCCCGCTTCCCACTGGCACTGCTTTAGTTCAGCAGCTCCATCCTTTTTCTGGACTCTTGGCATAGTTGATAACTTGTCTTCCTGTATCCACTCTCCCCTTACTGTAACTCTACTCCATAAGTTTGGGGTGTTGGACTTTGAACTATCCTGTAACAAGGTGCTTGTTTCAAATTCACCATGCTCCTTTGTTTAAACCCCTCTCAGAGTAGAGCTCGGGCACAGTGCTTTTCTAGCCTGCAAGAAGCCCCAACACCCAGGAGCTGGAGGCAGAAGGATCAGAAGTTTGAGGTCATCCTATGCTACATAGTGAGTTTGAGGCTGGTCTGAGTGACAGGAAATGTCTCAGAAACAAAACTGAATCTTTCAAAGGCTCCTCCAGGTTTTACTGATAACTGTACCTGTTACTTTTACTTTAAATTTCTTCATGATACACATAAGATCCTGGTTCCTATGGAATGGAATGCAGCTCACGGGTAGGGTGCTTGCAGTGTGTAGTCAATGGCCAAGATGTGAACTCCAGCACCACAAGAGACCAAAACAGCCCCTGAGCCGGCTTTATTCTGTCCATTCTCCAGCCATCCTCCCCTTTCCCCAACGTGCTCCCTTACTCTCAGCACTCAGGAGGTGGAGCCAGGCAGACCTCTGGGAGTTTGAGGCCAGTCTGGTGTACATATTGAGTTCTCTAACAGCCAGAGCTACATAATGAGAACCCTGTCTACACACATGCAGACAGAGAGTGTGTGTGTGAGAGCCTCAGCTCAGCCACCTTTGCACTTCCTACAGTGCTCCAAGGCTAGGTATGTTTTCGTTTGCTGGGGTTGTGATTTGTGACTGGGTAAATGAGTAGGTGAGCCCTGTCTGCTGCTGCACTCCACTGACAAGCCCGAAGTTGATCAGGCTTGGTCCCAACACCTCCAGGCTCACTGCTTATCTTGCATAGTGAATAACCCAGCACTACGTTTTGCCAGGTGGGAGACATGCAGGCCCCTCATAGTCCTGCCTCATCTTCCCCAGTGCTGGAATTACTAGCATTGGACACCATACCAAAGGGCTAGAAGGGTTAGGGATGGAGTTGAGGGTTAATACGTTAATACCTGCTGTTGAATGGTATTTTGCAAACTTGACAAGAGTCTCTGTGTCTCAAGGCCACCTTCTGGCATCTTCCAATCTTTCAGTGTCACAAGCCAGGATGTCCTGTCAGGAAACCTGAGTAACACCAGCCTCTCTCTCTGTGGGTGAGCTTTGTGGGGGTGAGCGGGGGTCACTTCCTTGGAAGCTCCTTGCTGCTTCTGACAGGCTTTGCTGAGCCCTGCAAGTGTGCTGGAGAGTGACCAGCCTCCAGGGCCTTCTGCTCTTTGTCCTCAGCAATCTAAAGGCACTCAAGGGAAGGAAGGTGCATCCTCTCTGGGGAGGAATGGATTGTTCTAATGTCTGCGATCTGGCCACACTTGGCATCTGTGAAAGCAACTTGCTTTCAGAGCACATGGAGCGCACCTGGCAGAGGTCTCAGATCACATGCATGAGCTGAGGAATTGTAGCTAAAGAAAGCTAAAAGCTGGATGCTATGGCTGTCAGGGTCAGATTAATGAGTTATTGAGGTTGTGTGAATTAGTTTATACTTCAGCTATCTGTGATCTTTGCAATATAAAAGCTAATTCCCCAAAAACACTTAAGAAAGAGCAATAAAGAGAGGCAGAGGCAGGCAAATTTCTGTGAGTTCTAGGCCAGCCCTGTCCACATAGTGCCAGGAGGAATTACATAGTGACATCCTGTCTTAGAAAGAAATGGGGGTTGGGAGGAAAGCAATGATCATAAATTGTATGTTGTCACACACAGTGTGGTGACCTTAAAATGGCTAATACCATGAAAATATCTACAACTTGGTGATGTGATTGGTTTACTGAAAATGTATTTTTTTTTAAGCAAAGTATTCCAGACAATGATAGCCAATTGACAACCCCCTAACAACCCTCACAGATGTCAGGGCAGGAATTTGGTCTCATGTTTCTGCCCCCAACTCCTGGCCTCAGACAGCTGCAGATACATATTCCATGTAGCTCCAGTCTCTGAAATACCAAATGGAAATTTACTGGGGCTCTCAACTAAGCCAGACTCTCACACAAACTGTACTGCCCCATGGGACTCTCCACAGGGCCAGATATTTTATGAGAACGGGCATTCCCAGTTGATTGGGTCAACAAAACGAAACCAAGGAACTGTGTCTTAAAACTAATGTATCCTGTTTAATTGTACACAAGGGACACTCCACTCCAAAGCAAGAGCCAGGCAAATCTCAGGTTTGTAGACTCGGTGAGAATATTGGAGGCTTTTGTGGAGCTTTGTTTTCTTTAGAGAGGGATGACCAGCTGGCAGGGGGCTGGACGCTGCCTTGCAGGAGGAGGGCACCAGCAGAGGAGACAGGAAAACACAGTCAGCAAAACTGCGGAGAGCTTACCAGGGCTCTTGGAGAAGGCACAGAAAGGAGAATCAAGGGCAAGCAGCGGGTTGTTAGACTGTCGACCTCAGAAAGGCAGCCCAGCTCTGGAGTTTCCAAGTCAGGGAAGAAAAGCAGCTGCTCGTGGACCTTCAGGTGTGGGCTGTCCTGAAATGGCCATGCGAAGAGCAGCAAGAGTCTAGAGGCCACTGCTGGCTGCACAGAAGGGGCCGTGGAGCGCTCTCAAAGATGTGTGACTAGGCAAAGCAAGAGCTTGCACTAGCTTTGCTTTTAAACATTTGTATATATTTCCATCTTTGAATCAGTAATTTGTTTACACGACTCAAAATTTAAAAACAACAGCAAACAAATTAGTATATACCTCCCATTGCCCATCCTTTATCTGGGAATGGTTATACAGGGAAAAGTCCCATGTGCATGTTATGCAACTACAGATAGCAAACGTACTGTGTTTCAAAAATAACTCTGAGAAAGATTTTTGTGTATTATTGTTGTTTGTTAAGTCAGGGTCTCAGTAGGTATCTCTAGCCAGCCTGGAGCTCAATCTGCCTGCTTCTGAATGTTGTAATTAAAACAATTGTGTCCAGCAAAGCATGGTGTTGTTAGTGGTGGTTTTTGAGATAGGGTCTCATTATGTAACTCTGGCTGTCCAAGAATTCACTGTGTAATACAGGCTAACCTGGAACTTACTCGCCGAGACTTGCCTGCCTTTTCTCTGCCTCCCTAGTACTGGAATGAAAGGTAGCTGTTAGAGATCATGCCTGCCCAGGGATTTGGTGTTTGTTTGTTTGTTTGTTTGTTTGTTTGTTTGTTTTTAGAAAATCCTTTGCAGCCCAGGCTAACCTTGCATTTGACCTTTTGTAGCCCAGGTTAACCTTGAACTTGACAGGTAGCTGGGGGGTGACCTTGAACTTCCAAGCCTTCTTCCTTTATCACCTAGGTGTTAGAATAGGTTTGGGCCACTCCTGGTTTAAGTGTTGATAGGATAGAATTCCAGTTTTTCTATCAGCCAAGCAATATTCTCTGCTTAGAAGAAAGGAGTCTAATGCCTTAACAGAAAAGGCTGCTTGGGAGATAGATATGCTAGCCCTGATCTGAACCCCACTCTGTGGGGAGGTACCGGGCTCTCAGCAGAACCTGAGTTTATTGACTTGGCCAACAAACTGCAGGATTGGCTTGTCTTTTCCTCACCAGCAATGGCCTACAGGTTACAGACACACAGCACCCTGCACCCCGCAGTGTTAACATGGTCCCTAGGGTCACAGCTGGGGGCCTCATGCCCTGGAGTAGGCACTTGACCAACAGCCATCTCTGACTTTTTAAAAAAAAGATCTCCTCCTATATATAGCCTTGACTGACCTGAAACTGACTTTGGAGACCAGTTAGACTTTGAACTATTGACTGCCTTCCTCTGTCTCATAACTGATGAGATTGTAGGTATGCACCTCCAAGCCGTATGTGTACGTGTGTGTACGTGTGTGTACGTGTGTGTGTGTGTGTGTGTGTGTGTGTGTGTGTGTGTGTGTGTGTGTGTTAGAAGCTTACTATCCCTTGTTTCTCTGGATTTATAGGGAGGAGTCCTCTAGCCCAGACTCCTAAGTACTAGGGTAATATTCTTGAACCATATGCCTAATTAATATGCACAACTTAACATTTTTTTTTTAGATTTATTTATTTATTATATGTAAGTACACTGTAGCTGTCTTCAGACACTCCAGAAGAGGGAGTCAGATCTCGTTATGGATGGTTGTGAGCCACTATGTGGTTGCTGGGATTTGAACTCCGGACCTTTGGAAGAGCAGTCGGGTGCTCTTAGCCACTGAGCCATCTCACCAGCCCAACTTAACATTTTCTATTTTATTCATTATTTTGTGAGTTTGGGGGTGGGATAGTGTATGTGAACAAGTGAGCTCCAGCCATGGCATGTGTGCCGATATCAGAGGACAACTCTCAGGAGTTGGTTCTCTCCGCCGGTGGGATCTCCTGGATCAGAGCCAAGCTGTCAGGCTTACACGGCAAGCACATCTACCTGCCGAGCATCTCCCTGGGCCCAATAGCTACACCTTTTATGTCTCAGTTAAAAGTAACAGTCATGCAATGGTGGCCCACACCTTCAATCCCAGCAGAGGGAGGCAGAAGAAATATCTCAATGGGTTTGAGTTCAACATGTCAAGTTCCAGAATGTTCTTAGCTATGTAGTGAGACACTGTCTCAAAAAGCACAAAGGAAAAAAAAAATGCATCAAGTTAATTTTGATGCCCATTGCATGATTTGGGGTGGATGATATATTTTTTTTTTCATAAATGTCATTAGTAGCCTGCCTAATGTCCCTTACAGAATAAGATCTTTATTGACCCTGCCTTGAGTGGTGGTACATGCCTTAAGTTCCAGCACTTGGAAGGTAGAGGGACGTGCATGTCTGTGAGTTCAAAGCCAGCCTGGTAACCAGGACAACCAGGGCTATGAAGAGAAACTCTGTCTCAAAACAAAACAAAACAAAACAAAAAAATCTCAGGGCTGGAGAGATGGTTCAGTGGTTAAGAGCACCAACTGCTCTTCTGAAGGTCCTGAGTTCAAATCCCAGCAACCACATGGTGGCTTACAACCATCTGTAATGAAATCTGATGCCATCTTCTGGAGTGTCTGAAGACAGCTACAGTGTACTTACATATAATAAGTAAATAAATCTTTAAAAAAAAATTTCACCCTGTCAACTTGACATATCATCTTTATTATAGTCTTTATCTTAATGTAGATAGGTTTCCTTTTAGGTTTTATTATGATCTGTGAACTGTCTTCTCCCTGTATGGCAGTCACATTTAGTTGGGGTCAGAGGACAATCTTGAATTGGCTCTTCTTTCACTGTGGGATCTGCAGATCAAACTCGGGTCCTCATGCAAGAGCAGCCGCTTGTACCTGCTGAGCCATCTCACTGTCTCCGTGTTGTTCTTTTGAGACAAGATCGTAGCAGTCCTGGCCCGACTCCCAAGGGCTGGTGGAATCTCAGGCATCATCCTCCAAACCAGTGTTGGTTCTATCAAGTTCCAGAGAGCTTGAATTAAGGTGGGAAATTGTGTTTAATTCATTTCCACAGACCACAGCTTAAATAACAGTTATTCGTCCTGTTCTAGAGGCCCAAAACCTGAGGCCAATGTCACTAGCTCCAGTCAAGTTGTGACAGCAGGCCCAATGTCCACTCCACAGCTCCTGGTGCAGGACCTGTCTCCAGGTTACATACCTCACCAGAGTGCCAGCGCCAATCTGTGACAGGGGACTGTGGTTACTTGTCTCTGTGAGCAGGCCTCACAAGTTCTAGGAAATAGAGCATGGATCTGTTTGGAAGCCAATTTTGGCCTAGCATATTTACATCTTTAGCATAGTTGGCTTTCTAATCAGACAAGTGAATGCAGGAAAGATCAGGAGTTCAAGGACATCCTCAGCTTGTTTGAAGCCAATGTAGGCTCCTTGGGACTGTCTCTCAAAAAAAAGGAAAAACGAAAAAGAAAAAAGAAAGTAAAAAGGGGCCGAGAAGTGACTCTGTGATTAAGAACACCTGCTGTTTTTCCAGGGGACCTGAGTTACCAGCTCCCATGTCAGGTAACTCACAGCTGCCTGTAACTTCAGCACCAGGGACTCAGTGCCTGTGGACAAAGCCTGCACTCATCCCTGTGTGCAGAGACCTAGACACACACATGTAACTAAACAAAGACAAATCTTAGAAAAGAAAGAAAGACCTGTATGTCTTTGTCTCACCAGACCTGGAATGCCACACATTAGTAATGTGAGGTGCCCAGGGGCTGAGGCAGGAGAGTTAGAAGTTCCAGGCCTGCCTGGGCAACTTCATAAGATTCAGTCTCAACATGCAAAAGCAAGGAGCTGGAGTTACAACTGCAGCTTTCCAGCGTGGACAGGGCCCAGGTTAGTCCTTAGTACTGCTAAGGAAATGTCTGCCAGTACAGAGCCAGTCATCATGCTGGTGGTAGAATATCTAGATGTGCGAGAAGTAGATTCAGTGAGTGATGACATCTGCAGAATTCCAGGTATGCCGACTGGTCTCCATGTGTAGCCTTTCCCCAGAGGCCGCAAAGGTTGAACTGGGCCAGACATGGTGCTGCATACCTTTAATCCCAGCACTTGGGAGGCAGTTTCAGAAAAACCTCTGTGAGTTCAAGGCCATCCTGGTCTCTAGGCTAGCCAGAGTTACATAGTAAGACCCAGTCTCAAAAAAAAAAAAAAAAAAAAAAAAAAAAAAGAAAAGAAAAAGAAAAAGAAGAAGAAGAAGAGTTGGGTCCTGTCTCTCAGGGCAAACTAGAAGGTGTCCTTTAGGCCAACTTGCTTGTCACATGGATTTCATTCCTATAAGTCTTTCCAATTCCTAGGATTCTCAACCTTTCTCCCTTTCAATTTTTTTTCTTTCTTTCTTTTTTTTTTCTTCTCACTCTGGCCCTGCTTGCTCCCACCAATGATTTATTTATTATATGTAAGCACACTGTAGCTGTCTTCAGACACTCCAGAAGAGGGCATCAGAACTCATGGTTGTAATGCCACCATGTGGTTGCTAGGATTTGAACTCAGGACCTCCAGAAGAGCAGTCAGTGCTCTTAAGTGCTGAACCATCTCTCCAGCCCCCTCCCTTTCAGTTTTTTAGGGCTGGGAACTGAACCTTGGGCTTGGATATGCCAGGCAAGCACCCTACCAAGTAAATGTTCTTCCAGAAAACCCAGGTTTAATTCCTAGCATTCACATGGAAGCTCACAACTCTCTGTAACTCCAGTTCCAGGCGATCAGATACCCTCACACAGACATACATGCAAGCAAAATACCAATGCACATAAAATTAAATAAGTCATTAAAAAGAAAAGGCATTGCTGGGCGGTGGTGGCGCACGCCTTTAGTCCCAGCACTTGGGAGGCAGAGGCAGGCAGATTTCTGAGTTTGAGGCCAGCCTGGTCTACAAAGTGCTTCAGGCGGTTACCCTCAGATTTGCCCTATAAAGTGAGTATTATTTCCATTTTGTTGATCAAAACATGGAAGCAGCTGAAGATGCAACATCATTGGCAGAGTTCACTGCATAAGCCTGGCGTCGTGGTGCACACTTGTAGTCTCAGTATTTTGGAAGTGGAGGCAGGAGGACCAAGAGTTCACAGTCATTCTCAGCTACGTGGTAGGTTTGAAACTAGCCTGGGATACTTGAGCCCTTGTCTCAAAAGCAAACAAACAACAAAGTAACAAGAAATAGGTGGGCGGACAGGCGCGTGTAGAGTGCTTACCCAGCATGTCCAAAGCCCTGGCTTCAGTTCCCAGTACCATACAAAAAGAGAGAAGCAAAGAAAAGGGGGGGGGGGGCCGGCGTTCTTTTCCATCCTTGGACTTATGAAGGCAGGATGGGTTACTGTGGCCTCTACTGGAGTCTCCATCCAAAGAAACTCCATCCGGGTTCCAGTTCCTGCCACAGCTGCTCAAACCCTTGGCAGGGTTTCCATCAGCCCTGGAAGGACAGAGCCTTTGTTACGCTTGACTAAGCCACCTATCCTGATGAATTATTCGAGACTCAGTGAATTGAGACCATGCTAGTCTTTAGACATAAAAAAGTAAGTAAAGAGAAAAAGAAAGGAAGAAGAAGAAGAAGGAGGAGGAGGAGGAGGAGGAGGGGGAGGAGGCTGTAACTTGCAGGGTCACACAGCCTAGTAAGGGACTGAGGAATATATGTGAGTTAGGATTCCAGATCTGTCCAGCATCCACATTCTAGGCTCCAGCCCTGTTCAGTCCAGTTCGCATGCACACATGGTCACTGAGCACTTGAAATGTGGCCAGCCTGATTTTACTGAACCAAGTACAAAAGATAAAGAACACGTGCCAAGTTGGTTTTGCATGTAAATTAGTTACATGTTAAAATAAGTTTTGGAGCATCAAGTAAAATATTTTAAAAATAACTTTATTTTTGCCATTCTCATTATTGAGTGTGGATGAGGGTGTGTATATGAGTGCATGCGACTGCAGGAATGCGAAACATGACTTCATGCATTTTCCCTTACAGGAGCTCCTGGGATCGAACTCAGGTTCTCTGGCTTGTAGTTCTGCTACAGAGCCACCTTGGTAGCCCAAAGGAAAGGATCTTTTGTTTTTACATTATCTATTTATTCACTTATTTCTTTTCCACACAGGGAATTAAACCGAGGGCTCTTCTCTTATCCCTCAGCCTTCCTTTTACTTTGTTTACCTTTTTTTTTAAAAGATTTTATTTATTTATTATATGTAAGTACACTGTAGCTATCTTCAGATCTCATTACGGGTGGTTGTGAGCCACCATGTCCTTGCTGGGATTTAAACTCACAACCTCCGGAAGAGCAGTCAGTGCTCTTAACCCCTGAGCTATCTCACCAACCACCCTTTTTTGCCTTTTAAGAAAGGATCTGGCCCTCAACTTCTGGAGCAGAAATGTAAACTTTATATCTGCCTGTCTCCACTTCCCAAGTGCTGGGATTTCTGGCCTGTGCCCACATCAGGAGGTTTGCCACTATATATTTGTTTGTTTGTTTGTTTTTTAAGGAATGCTCTTATCAAATGTTACAACATAGATAAAACACTGGGCTAAGCAAGACGCGCCTGAGCAAGGACGAGTATCCAAGCTCCTGCTTACACACACTATGTTGACTGGGCAAATTCCTGGAGGTAGAGGCAAGAGCAAGAAAAGGGAAGTGAGCAACAAATGGGCATGGAGGAAAGGAGGTTGCTGAGCTGGGGCGGGCCTGGGAGGGCACAGCGCAGGCGCAAACGTCTTTGTCTGCTTAAGGCGGAGTTGCTAGGTCCCAGACTTACTGCACAGAGCGTGCTGGTCTGGCTTTGTACTACCGTGTTTACTCAGGGAGCGTTGGGAACCCCTCTTCCTCCGCCCCCACTGTCCCTCTGTGAGCACGAAGAGGGCCTCATGGCAAACATGCAGTGCCTGCACACCCTCCGTGAGGCCCCACAACAGAGTACACACACAAACACTGCCTGCAGGCGCACATCACACAGTGATATAGCTCACACACCATCCAGTTTCTCAGGCACACCACACGAAGTTGTGGTGTTTACTTTAGTTTGCAGGCGGGCACTCTGCCCCCTGCCTTCTGCTCTTAGCTCTTACCAAGTAGCTTTAGTGAGGACGGAGGCCACCGGTGTCCCAATCCCTTTGTTTCCTGGTCTTGCATCACAGGCCTGCAAGATGCCTGCCGCCAACCCGCAGCCAGAGCACCCCATAGTGATTCTTGGCCAGACGGGCTCCCTGCAGGCTCTGGCCTCACTCATCCCGACTTTCTCCTTACAGGAGCACCAACCTGGACCACGTGCTGACCTGCTTGGGCCCTGAACGCCTCCTCTTGCAGAAACTTGGTTAGCTGAGCCTCTCTCACGCTTCCAGTTTTATTCTTAGTAAGGAGAGACGCTGCCTTAGCTTCCTCTTCTTCCATCTGCTGCACAGTTTAACAATCCTTTGTAATTGCTTGGTTACTGTGTGCCCATGTAAAGGGACAGACAGAAGTCCTGTCTGCTAACCACTGGCTTCCCTCCCCAGGGACGGCAGCAGAAAAGATAGAGTTTGCTTGGCAGCGACTGCAGCGTCTCAAAGGCACCTGCTCTCTCTGGCTGTCCTCTGCAGGCTCTGCTGCCAAACTACCTTGACTAAGGGATCCTGTGGGACTCACTTGTCACCTTGCCAGGTCAAAGCACCAGCCTGACTGTCCCTCACAATGCCCTATCCACCTCTTATCAAACCATTGGTTGTTGAGCCAGTCCCCAAATAGCAAACAATCCAAGGAAGAGCCCCTGGGTTCCAGGAGGTGGACTTTCGTTTATTGCTCTGGCCTAGAGCATTGGAGCCCTAGGATAGGATGTGGGCCTTGCCCCATATTTCATTTCTGAGTTCTTCATATTTTTAAAAGAATTATTTATTTATTATTATTATTATTTGTATATCAGTACATTGTAGCTGTATTGAGTTACACCAGGAGAGGACATCTGATCACTTTACAGATGACGGTTGTGAGCCACCATGTGGTTGTTGGGAATTGAACTCAGGACCTCTGGAAGAGCAGAGGATGGTTCCTAACCACTGAGCCATCTCTCTAGCTCCTTCATTTTGTTTTATTTCCTTTTTTTCATCTTGCTGGGGTTTGCTGAGGTTGCTGTTGTTGGGTTTGTTTGTTTGTTTGTTTTGGTTTAGTTTGGTTTAGTTTGATTTGATTTGGTTTTTCAAGACAGGGTTTCTCTGTTTAGCCCTGGCTGACCTGGAATTCACTCTGTAGACCAGGCTGTCCTGGAACTCACAGAGATCTGCCTGCCTCTGCCTCCCAAGTGCTGGGGTTAAAGACATGCCCCAGTTTAAAAATAAATAATTTTAGGCCGGGCATGGTGGCGCATGCCTTTAATCCCAGCACTTGGGAAGCAGAGGCAGGCGGATTTCTGAGTTTGAGGCCAGCCTGGTCTACAAAGTGAGTTCCAGGACAGCCAGGGATATACAGAGAAACTCTGTCTAGAAAAACCAAATAAATAATTAAATAAATAAATTTAAATAAGAAACTAAAACAAAACAGAGGGACAAGGAGGCATAGGACTTTAACCCCAGCACTCTCCTGTCAGTCACAAGGCAGAGAGGCAGAGCTCTGAGTTCAAGACCAGCCTGGTTGACAGAGTGAGTTCCAGGATACCCAGGACTATACAGAGAAACCCTGTCTTAAAAAAACAAAATAAATAGACAAAATAAGGGGCTGAAGAGATGGCTCAGAGGTTGAGAGCACCACCTGCTCTTCCAGAGGTCCTGAGTTCAATTCCCAGCAACCACATGGTGGCTCACAATCATCTATAATGGGGATCTGGTGCCCTCTTCTGGTGTGTGTCTGAAGAAGGCTACAGTATACTCATATAAATAAGATAAATAAATTCTTTTTAAAAATAGACAAAATAATAAAAATGATTTATTATTGTGGGTGGGTACCAACACATGTAGGGGCCAGAGAATAACTCTGGGTCGGTTCTCCCCCCTTTACATGCCGTCCGGGGGCTGAGTTCAGCTCTCCAGGCATGCTCAGCAAGTCCCTTGACACTGAGCCACCTTGCTAGCCCTGTTTTGTTTTGTTTTTAATTTCAACTAGCCATTTTAAAGATCAATATTTTTTTATTTAGATAGGAACACATTACATGTAACCCTGACTGACCTGAACTTACTATGCAACCAAGGCTGGTCTTGAACTCACAGACATTTGCACGGCTCTGCCTCCTTTTTTTGAAGGCTTGGTGTCAGGGTCTGTTACCCAGTGAGCTATCATGTTCTCCCCATCCCCTTTTGCCCTGGTTGTTTAATGCTACCTTCACCAGGCAGGTACTGCACCGACTGTACAGCACTGGTTCCAGGGCTCAGCTGCTAACAGAGCAACAGGGTCCTGGAATACACCCTTCCTGGGCTCAGCAAGTTCTGCTTCCAAAAGAGGAAGCCTAACAGAGACCTGAGCCTCTGCCACCCCTAAGAGGGGGAACTTACCTCAGCCTGATGTATCTGCTCACTCTAGTGGTGCACACCTTTAATCACAGAGTTTTAATCACAGAGAGGCAGGGACAGGAGATATTCTGTGACCTCAAGACCCACATAGTCCCAGGCATACATAGTTCTAACATTACATAGTGAGCCACATGTGCCGTTGCAGGGTGGCGCTGGCTACCACTGGCCACCATGCATAAGTTTGGGAAACAACCAATGTGTACATATGCAGTAAAGTTTCTTGCCAAGACACTGCCTGGCCCGGGCATGATAATAAGGTTTTGAGAGTATAACCAATCAGATGTGAGACATGCAAATGAGGTATGTTAATGAGGTTTTGTGAGGTACTGAGAGAGTATAATCAATAGGATGTGGGACATGCAAATGAGGTAGAAAGCATAACCAATCCGGGTGTGAGACACGCCTCTCCTAGGCCTATATAAGCAGCACCAGTTCTGGGCTCTTTTTCGCCTCTGCAATCAAGCTCTCCCGATAAACGTGTGCAGAAGGATCCTGTTGTGGCATCTGCTTTGCTGGTGAGTCAGGCGCTCATAAGAAGACCCTGTCTCAAAAATATTTTCCTATTCATGAAACAGGAAGCTGAAAGAGGGTGACGGATCCACTGGAACTACACTTACGGATTCTTTTGCACTGCAGACCTGGGTGTGGAGAGCTGAATGGCACCCAGTGCTGTTAACTACTGAGCCTCTCTGTAACCCCACGAACAACATTTCTAAGATTCAGTTCGTCCACATGGGAAATGCAGGTGCTAACCTGCTCAGCAGAGTGTCTGGGATGATGAAAGACAATGCTGTCAGTACTGTGTTAATCCTCACCATACTCACCTTAAAAGTCAACCCTAAGAGTCACACCCCTCCCCTACCCCCTCCTACTGTCTTGGAACTAGAACAGTAGACCAGGCTGGCCTTGAACTCAGATCCACCTTCCCTTTAGTGTTAGCATTAAAGCTTGTGCTACCACCACCCAGCTTGTTTTCATATTTTAATTTTTTTTTTTTGAGACAGTATCTTGCTGGGTAGTCCTGGCTGCTCTCAAAGCTGTTCTTTGTTGTTGTTGCTGTTTGTTTGTTTGTTTGTTTGTTTTTCTTGTCAACTAGGTACAAGCCAGGGTCATCTAGGAAGATGAAACTTTAGTTGAGAAAATGTTTGTTAGATTAGTCTGTGGGCCATTTTATTGGTGACTGATGTAGGAGGGCTGCCCTCAGTAGGTGGTGCCACCCCAGGGCAGGCTGAGCAAGCCAGTAAGCAATGTGTCTCCATAGCCTCTGCTTTAGTTCTTGCCTTGATGGTGAAGTGTAACCTGTGAACCAAATAAACCCTCTCCTCCCCAAGGTGCTTTTGGTCACGGTCGTTATCACAGCAATAGAAAGCAAACTAAAATACTAGCCATGCATCAGGGTCCCAGCATTTTTTTTTTTTTTTTTCTAAATAGTAAAGGAATTTATTGATGACTTACAGTCGGCAGCCCAATTCCCAACAATTGTTCAGTCGCAGCTGTGAATGGAAGTCCAAGGATCTAGCAGTTACTCAGTCTCACGCAGCAAGCAGGCGAAGGAGCAAGAGCTCGAGCTAGACTCCCTTCTTCCAATGTCCTTATATTGTCTCCAGCAAAAGGTGTAGCCCAGATTAAAGGTGTGTTCCACCACACCTTTAATCCCAGATGAAAGGCATAGCCCAGATTAAAGGTGTGTTCCTTAACTCGGAGATTCAATCTTCTGGAATCCATAGCCACTATGGCTCAAGATCTTCAAACCAAGATCCAGATAAGGATCTCCAAGCCTCCAGATAAGGGTCACTGGTGAGCCTTCCAATTCCGGATTGTAGTTCATTCCAAATATTGTCAAGTTGACAACCAGGAAGAGCATGGTGGATCTCTGTAAGTCTGAGGCCAGCCTGGGCTACAGAGCAAGCTCCAGGGCAGCTAGAACTACACAGTGAAACTCTGTCTGGAAAAAGCAAAATAACAAACAAGAAGTACTACTTGGAGCTAGAGAGATGTTAATAGCAGTGGCTATTCCTGCAGAAGTCTTTGGTTTGATTCCCACATGGTGGCTTACAACCATCTGTAACTCCAGTTCTAGGGTATCCAATGACCTCTTCTAGCCTAGTAGGAGCCAGGCATGAAAGTGGCACACAGACATGATGTAGGTCTCATACGCATAAGTTTATATATATACATACATATATATATATATATATATATACACATACATATACTAGCTATGTAGCTCATAGCTATGTCCTCTGCCTCCTGAGCTAGAACTAAGTGTGGGGAAACATACCCTACTCTCTAGACAGGTGTTGTTGTTGAAGTTGGGGAAAGATGGAAAGTAGAGGGGTTTCCTAATTTCTTCCACAATATCAAGTATTGATATTGGGTCTGATGTGGTCTGCTTTTAAACTATGATCCTAGCCCCACCTCTTTTTTTTTTTTTTTTTTTTTTTTTGGTTTTTCGAGACAGGGTTTCTCTGTGTAACCTTGGCTGTCCTGGAACTCACTCTGTAGACCAGGCTGGCCTCGAACTCAGCCCACCTCTTATTTTGAGGCAAGGTCTACTATGTGGATCTAGTTGGCCTGGAACTCAATAGAGATCCCCCTGCCTCTGTGGCCTAAATGCTGGGGACTAAAGGTGCACATAGCATGCCTGGGGGGGTTCTTATTTCTTTTTAAATTTTATTTTGACAGGGTCTTTTTTGATCCAGGCTGACGCAGACTGTTACATCACTGAGATGGACTCTGATCATCTGGGTTTTAGCTCCCTGAGTTCTGGCATTGTAGGTATGGGCCGCTACACTCAGTTTATACAGTGCTGAAGATGGAAGCCAGGGCTTCAGGGACCCTCTGTCAGGGCTTTTGCTGTAGTGAGCCACACCCCCAGCCCTGCCCCCCCTTTTTTTTCCAAGATAGAATTTCTCTAGGACATTCTCTAGCCCTGACTGTCCTAGAACTCACTCTGAAGACCGGGCTGACCACCTGCCTCTGCCTCCCCAGTGCTGGGATTAAATGTCCAGCTGCATATTTTAAAAGACAAGTTTAATATTTTTATTTTAACTTTTTTTTAACTTTTATTATTTTTAATTATGTGTTTGTGTGTGGGTATGTGCACGTGAGTCCGGGTGTCAGACGTGCCAGACAGAGGCACTGGATTCTCTGGAGCAGGAGACATAGGCAGTTTTGAGCTGTTTGACCTGGGTGCTAGCAACACCTCAGATCATCTGTAGCCTGCACCCAGTCTTCTTCACTTCTGAGAGCTCTGCCTCCTCTGCTTTCTCTAATGAAAACTTCTAGTCAGACTGAGAAGGGCAGCTCACACCTGTAATCTCCGGCATTTTCAGATGCTGAGATGAGAGAATTACTTAGAATCCCAGGCTAGTCTGAGTTCCAAAAGGAGAACCTATTCCAAAAGAGGAAACAAATAATGACAGAAACCCAACCTTCAGCCAAGTATAATAGCTCACACGTGCGGTACCAGCATTCCGGAGGCCATGGCAGAAGGGCTGAGAGTTGTAAACCGATATGGGCTCCCGCATAGAAGTAGACTCTCTTTTTCCACCATGTAAATCCTAGGAACTGAACTCAGGTTGTGGACAGCGAGTACCTTTATCAACTGAGACATCTTGCCAGCCACTCATCAATTCTGTTAACCTGAGGCCCCAGACTTAGACCCTCAGAGTCAGCCTCAGTCTCCACTGTCTTTCCCACTGAGATTAAGCAAACTGGAGTCCCCAGGGACTTCAAGAAGAGGTGCCCCGCCTAAGTCCCCAGACTGGCTTTATAAGAGATCTCATTAACTTCCCTTTTTTAAAGCACAGAGGAAATCCTCACATTCCTACCAAAAGACAGTCAGGGGGTTTCCATGATTGCTCTGTTGTGGACAACCTTCCACACACCCATGATTGTTTCCTCGAGATAAGGCGTGAGAGGAGGAAAGCCTGAGCCCAGCTCGCCCCTAGCTCATCTAACGAGAGGGGAGCCAGCTGCACTGCCCAGAACCTTCTACAGCTTCACAGCTTTGACAAGTGGGGTTTTAGAATACACTGGGAGACAAGAAAATCGTATTTGCTTTTGCTAAAGAGACTAGACAAGTTGAAGAGCACGCCTCAGTGGTTGTTTCTGTGCCGGTTACAGTGTTACGCTCTCCCACTGGGGTTCACTTGGTCTTCGAGACAAGGGTTTCTCTCCACTGTAGACCAGGCTGGCCTTAAACTCAGAGATCCGCCTACCTCTGCCTCCCAAGTGCCGGAATTAGAATTGTACATCACCACCTCCTGGCCCCCGGTTTATTTTTTTAGATTCTTCTTTATTATTACTATTTAAAAAAAAAAAAAGCCAGGCAGTGGTGGTACATGCTTGTAATGCCAGTACTCTGGAGGCAGAGGTAGGTGGGATCTCTGAGTTCAAGTCCAGCCTGGTCTACAGAGTTCTTTTTTTTTTTTTTTTTTTTTTTTGGTTTTTCGAGGCAGGGTTTCTCTGTGTAGCCCTGGCTGTCCTGGAACTCACTCTGTAGACCAGGCTGACCTCGAACTCAGAAATCTGCCTGCCTCTGCCTCCCGAGTGCTGGGATTAAAGGCGTGCGCCACCACGCCCGGCTCTTGG
Source organism: Mus musculus (assembly GCF_000001635.26). Lineage (NCBI taxonomy): Eukaryota > Metazoa > Chordata > Mammalia > Rodentia > Muridae > Mus > Mus musculus. The sequence goes on from NC_000072.6 coordinate 86,494,797, forward strand.
TCTACAGAGTTCTAGGACAACCAGGACGACATAGTGAGGCCCTGTTTCAAAAAAAAAAAAAAAAAGAAAAAACAAACAAAAAAGAAACAAAAGTGTATGTGTGTGTTTGTGTGTTTTGCTTGTGTCACATGCATGCATTGCCTTTAGAGGCCAGAAGAGGGCATCAGATCCTTTGGAACTGGAGTTACAGAGGGTTGTAGGTCAGTCACCATGTGAGTGCTAGGAATCAAACCAGAGTCCTCTGCAAGAATAGCTAGTGAGTAAGCTTTGTTGGTCACGGTGCTTATCGTGCCCCATACATCCACCTTCCCACCACTACCTCATGCCCACCACCTCTGTAAGGAGCTCCCCCATACCCACCACCTCTGTAAGGAGATACACACACACACACACACACGCCCTCCACCTCTGTAAGGAGGCTCTTTCCCCCCACATACCCACCACCTCTGTAAGGAGCCCCTCACACACACATGCCCACCATCTCTGTAAGGAGCCACACACACACATATGCCCTCCACCTCTGTAAGAAGACACACACACATGCCCTCCACCTCTCTAAGGAGGCTCTCTTCCCCCACATACCCACCACCTCTGTAAGGAGGCCCCCTACCCCCACATACCCACCACCTCTGTAAGGAGCCCCTCACACACACATGCCCACCACCTCTGTAAGAAGACACACACACACATGCCCTCCACCTCTGTAAGAAGACACACACACACATGCCCTCCACCTCTGTAAGGAGGCCCTCTCCCCCCACATACCCACCACCTCTGTAAGGAGCCCCCCAGCCCCCACATGTCCACTACCTCTGTAAGGAGCTCTCCTATACCCACCACCTCTGTAAGGAGGCCCACACACACACATGCCTCTACCACCTCTGTAAGGAGGCAGATTCTCTTGGGATCTTGCTGCTTCCAGTCTGTTTTTTTTCCTTCAGGCGTTTCCCATGGTAAAGGGGTGATGGAGAGCTCAGATCTGTAGAGGCACGGGCCACTCTGGCTGAACTAACCTTTGATTGCCAGGTAACAGGCCAGAGCCCAAGCAGTGGTTTTAATCCCGAGGTTCCCTGTGAGGAGGCAGGGGGAGGGGCTCTTGCCCCTAGCCCTGGGGTTTGCTTTGACTTGGGAAACCTTCACCAGAATGTGCTCCAGCTTGGCTATTCTTGTAGTCAAGAGCTCAGTTAAAAGGAACATTATTACCCTGGCCAAAGAAACTAACCTGATACATTCCTTACAGATACATGAAGACTGGCTGGAGGCAGGAGGACAGATAGACAGACTGGCAGTAGCCTGAGACTGGAGACTCCTCAGGTGACTTTATCCACTCACTGAACACCGTGACAAAGAGGTCAGGAGAAGGTTACTCAAGGGGAGAGACAACACACACACACACACACACACACACACACACACACACACACACACACACACGGTAAGAATGTTTATTGCTCTTCCAGAGGACCTCAGTTCAGTTCCAGGCACTTATGTGAGGCGCTCACGACCTCCTGTAACACCGCTCCGCATGAGCCAACGCCCTGCCCTCTTTGGCCTGAGGGCAATTGGACTCATTAGCACACACACATAATTTCAAATAAAGTAGAGATGTGATGAATAAAACAGGTTGGGTGGGGAGGGGGCAAACACTTGTAGTCTCAGAGAGTTCAAGGTCTCAGTTGGCAGAGTGCTCGCCTAGCACAAAGTCCTGAGCTTCATCCCCAGCAGTCCATAAAACAGTTATCTTCAGCTACATAGCAGATTCAAGGCTAGTTTGGGATACATGAGACCCTATCTCAAGACAAAACAAAACAAAAAATTCCCTCTATCCTGCTTCCATCCTCCCCCAAAAAGAAAGAAACGAAGCAGTTGAAACCCCTAACGGTAGAAGCAACAGGCTGCGACAATACACACATTGAATTGCATGTGTGTATTGTGTGTATAGGAAACAGAGGAGAGAGCTTAACTTGCACCAGCCGGTTCTGTTCCACTGCCTGAGGCCCAGGGATGGATCTGAGGCAGGCTTTTTGGAAGCAGCTTTGCACCCTAACCCATCTTGTGTGTGGCCTTTATTTCCTTTAGGGAGAGCCCTAAGGGTCCTAGGGAGTGAGTGGTGCAGCCCCACCCTGAGCAGTCCCTCACCGATGGACTACTAGGGTTTTAATTCCTCTGGGACACAATGTGATGGGCACTGCGAATTGGCCCACCTCCTTTGTAACTGCTGACTGCGATGAAACCCAATTGAACAGCCTGAACTCTAGGATGAATTTCTAGCCGTGACCCTTCCACTCACCCTTCTGAGTGACAGGACACTCCTGGCAACTTTTCCACCAGAAAATAGCCATCCAGGGGATTGCTGTGCCCACAAAGTACTTCCCTTCAAAGTCTCAGGAGGGCAGAGCTCTGGGCTCAGGGTGGAGCCCAGTCTGTACAGCGCTTGCCCGGTATGTCTGGCTTGCCTAGTTACACAGAAACTGGGCTTGGTGGGACATGCCCAGTGATTTCAGCTCCAGGGAGTTAGCGGCAGGAGGATCACAAGTTCAAGGTCATCCTGGGCTACTAAAGGAGTAAGTAAGAAAGGGAAGTCAGCCTGGAATGCATTAGAACGGTAAGGGGGGTGGGGCGGAGAAAGGAAGAGAGAAGAGGAGAGGGAGGAGAGGAAGAGAGGAGAGGAAAGGAGAGAAGAGGACAGAGGAGGTAGAGAGGAGGAGGGGAAGAAAAGAGACCGGGTGGTAGACACCTGACCCAGGCGGACAAGTCAGATTCTCTTGGGAATTTGAAACCTGAACGCAAAGACTCAGCCTAGTGGCCAGCGCAGCAGCAGCAGCAGTATCCAAACCACGGTGTTTTAGAAAGAAGGTCCGGGCTGCCCAGGATCCTGCCTGTCTGCTGTAGTAGCTCTTCCTCTTGACCTCTGAGCCACCCCAGTGTCCTTCCAAAACGTAGCTCTTGGTCTTGGTGGGCAGAGTAGCTTCCTAGCCCTGAAAATCAAACAAAACACTAAGCCACACAAAACAAGCGAGAGGAAACCACTCCAAACAGCCTTGGGAGGCGTGGGGGTTGAGTCGGGGTGGGGGGTGGGGGAGTACACTTCGGACTTGACATTTTAACTCTTTTTATACCCAAGTAGTGTTTTGCGTGGCTTGATTTTAGTTTTACGTTTTACTCAGAGTCTGGCTTTGTAACCCATCCCAGGCCAGCCTTCATGGGTGCAGGTATGACAGGCAGCGCCCCAACTCCAGAGCACACTCTCTTTTCTTTCTCCGGAACTTTTTCTTTCTGACAGCGACCCATTTGTCAGGCTGCGTCTGAACTCTTCAACCAAAGGCGACTTTGACTTGTGATCTTCCTGCCTTCATCTCCCACACACTGGGATTCCAGGCTTGAGCCACCAGGCCTTGTTCCAAAACAAAACAAAAACAACAAAAAACAAAACAAAACAAAATACGGGTCTCATGAAGGCCAAGCTAATTCAGAGCCCCCTGTGTAGCTGAGGCTGGCCTTGAACTCCCCTGGATGCTGGAGTTAACAGCGTGGACCTCCATGGCAGGTACCAAAGCACTTTTGAATCTTTGTTTTCATGGCAAACTGTATAGCTTTGGAAAAGCTCTACCATGATCGTTAATTTCCTGGACTTTAACACAGGCATGGCTCACTCATGAAGTTGATTTGTTACTTGTCGTTTAACACAGGCATGGCTCACTCATGAAGTTGATTTGTTACTTGTCGTTTGGCAGGGTTTTGTTTGGTTTTGGTTTAATTTTTGGCTGTGCTAGGGGTGGAACTCATGGTCTTGCAAACATTAAGTCAGGACTCACTGTATTCTAGGCTAGTCTGAAACACATGTCAAGCCTCCAGCCTCAACCTCTGAAGTGTGTTGGGATAACAAGCATGAGCTATCACCCTGAGCTCCTCAGCTTTTTCTTTTGGTGGTGGTGGTGGTGGGGTGTTGGGGGCGGGGAGAGTGGTGGTGGTGAGGAGCAGGGGTTAAGACAGGGTCTTAGTTTGTAGACCAGGCTGGCCTCAAATTCATAGAGATCTACCTGTTTCTGCCTCCTGAGTGCCACCACCCCTGGTAAATTAATGTATGTATGTATGTATGTATGTATGTATGTATGTATGTATGTATGTATGTATATATGTATGCATTCCGCATTCCGTGTTAGGGATAGAACCCAACACCTTGTGCATGCTACTCAAAGTACCATTTAATACACCCTCAGCCCCAGCCAAATATTTATTGAGGGCTGGAGAGGTGACTCAGTGGGTAAAAACACTTCTTACAAGCCAGGCATGGTATGGTAGTACACGCCTTTAATCTTAGCACTGGGGAGCTAAGGTAGATAGCTCTCCAAGTTGGAGGCTAGCCTGGTCTACAGAGAGAGAGTTCCAGGACAGCCAGGACTATACAGAGAAATCCTGTCTCCAAAAAGAAGAAGAGGAAGAGGAGGAAGAGGAAGAAGAAGAGAGGAGGCAAGGGGAGGAGGAGGAAGAGGGGAGGGAGGAAGAGGAAGACAAGGAGGAGGGGGAGGAGGAAAAGAAAGAAAGAAAGATGTGCTGCTGTTCTAGAGGACCTTGGTTCTGTTCTCACATGGATGCTCACACAAGGGTCTATAACTCCAGTTCCAAGGACCTTCTTCTGGTGAGCAGATATACATACCAGCAAAACACCCACATACACGGGGGCGGGGATGTTTGCTTCTGTTAGTCTCCTGTATAAGAAACTGACCTTGAACTTTGTAAGCAAGGGTGATCTTGAACTCCTCATCATTCTGCCTCTGCCTCTTCAGTACTGGAGTTATGGGGCTGAGGACAAGGCCGGGGGCTGAGGACAAGGCCGGGGCCTGGAACCAGCTGTATCCTTAGCCTTAAGGGTCTTTTCACTGATGCAGTAAATAAGCGCTCAGCCTATGCAGGGTTATGCTTCTAGGGTGTATTTTTCCAAACCCTTTGTGCTAGTTCCTTCCAAAGACCTCCCCCTCGCCCATCCACCCACCCTTTGCCCTTTCCCCTGCAGCCTTCCTATGGGAAGGCCCCACTTAACAGGAACTGCTAGAAAAGTGCAAAGCATTTGCTCACAGCCCTCTGGCTCCACAGGTCCATCTTCCTGCCTTCCAGATAAAGAGATCAAAGTTCCCCAACAACTGACTCTCCAGATGGCTTGTGTGAGGAGAGGGCAGGGGAGGAGGAAGACAGGATGGTCCACTGAAAGGTAGGATGGGAAGTTCTTCCCTGAGAGCTGAGGTCTCTACCCAGCAGGCAGCCAAGGATCTGTCCTAGTTCAGAGCCCATTCATCGCTGCTGCAGGGTCAGATGCAAGACCCCAGAGTCTCACCTCCATCCCTGAACTGCTCAAGCTGGAGGGATCCTCTGAGTTCCGTTGTGAGTGGGAGAGTCTCTGGGGGCAGCAGAAAAAACTGCTGTCTAGTTTCTTGTTCTTTCACTGTGTGTGTGTTTGTATATATGTAAACAAAGGAACAGCAAAGTGAGACAGAATGTCCCCTCAAGTACCTGTATTTCTTAAAAAGAAATTAAGAAATAGCCCACAGGGCTGGAGAGACCCCTCAGCAGTTAGGAACACTTTTTCTTGCAGAGGAACTGGGTTTGGGTCCCAGCACCCACACGGCAATTTTTGACTACCTGTAACTCTAGTTCCTAGGGATCCCGTGTCCCCTTCTGGTCTCCTAAGATACCAGGCACACACGTGTGCATATACACATATGTAGGCAGACACTTGTACACATAGAAAAAAAATTAAATAAAGTTAAAAAGAACAAGGCAATGGTGGCTCCTGCCTTTAATCGCAGCATTTAAGGGGCAGAAGCAGGCAGATCTCTGTGAGTTCAAGGCCAGCCTGGTCTAGAGAGTGAGTTCCAGGACAGCCAGGGCTGTGTATGTAGAAAGACCTCTCCCCTCCGCAACAACAAACATCTATAAGGAGTCAAGCCAGGCATGGTAGGACATGCTTGCACTCCCAGCTGTCAGAAGGCTGAGGTAGACTCTTGTCAACCAGGAAGGGTCTCGGGTGGTTGTGAGCCATCACACCAAACTCTTCCTGTGGAAGAGAGGGCTGCCCACTCCTCCCTGAGGCAGAAGCATGGGCTCTCTGTCCCCCTTTCCCAAGCAGGACTCCTTCTCATTGACCCCCTAGCCCTCACTTCCTCCAACTCCCAGGAAACTGTGGCAGGTATAAAGGGAGAGGGGAGGACTGCAATAAACTGTGACAGTGACCCAACCAGTTTTAAGGAGGATGTCTTCCCGGATGCTGGGAAGATACATCTGCTGTGTTCACAGTCCAAGGTCCACCAGCCCTGGCTGCCTCATCTTGTCCGGTGTCTCTGTCCGACACCATGAGTTCAAGGCCATACTGGCCAACTTAGGAAGACGAGATTCAAACTGGAAAAGCTGGCTTCAACCTTAGAGAAATCCTCCTGCCTCTGCCTCCCAAGAGCTGGGATTAAAATTATTTGCCACTACACTGGGCCTCCTGTGAATTATTTGGGGTGTTTCTTTTTCTCTTATTTTATTTTACTTTGTGGTTAGATGGTGTTCAACACAGGGCCTCAAAGTATCAGGTAAGTGTAACACCATTAAGCAGGGTCCCACCACAGTGCCAGGTAAGTGTGACACCACTGAGCAGGATCCCACCACAGTGCCAGGTAAGTGTGACACCACTGAGCAGGATCCCACCACAGTGTCAGGTAAGTGGGGTACCACTGAGCAGGGTCCCCCAGGTGTTTGTTTGCTCTTTTGTTCATGGTTTTCTAGTTTGTTTTCGAGACAGGGTTTCTCTGTGTAGCCTTGACTACACACTGTACTGGAGCTCACTGTAGACCAGGCTAGCCTGAAACTCATGGAAATCTGCCTGCCTCTGTTTCCCCACTGCTTGGATTAAAGGTGAGAGCCACTACACTCTTACTTTTGAAAGACAGACTTACTACACACCTGAGGGTGTCCTGGTTCTTCTGAGGGGGTGCTAGGACAGCCAGGACTACAGGGACCACAAGCATGGCCACCACAGCTGGTTCCTTTTTTTTTTTTTTTTTTAAGAAAGGGTTTCTCTGTGTAGTCCTGGCTGTCCTAGAACTCACTCTGTAGACCAGATTGGTCTCGAACTCAGAAATCTGCTTACCTCTTCCTTCCAAATGCTGGGATTAAAGGCTTGCGCCACCACTGCCCAGGTTACACAGCTGGCTTCTTTGGTTTGGTTTGGTTTTTTTGAGACAGATTTCTTTGTGTAGCCCTGGCTATCCTGGAACTCGCTCTGTAGACCAAGCTGGTCTTAAACTTAGAGATCCTCCTGCCTCTGCTTCCTGAATGCTGGGGTTACAAGCATGTGACACCACAGCTGCCTTCTTTGGTTATTTCACAACTAAAAGTGAAGTCACCTTTGAGCTGTAATGAAGATGACTGGATTGAGCCCAGGGCCAGCATGTGTCTACCACTGAGGTGCAGGTGCATCCGTGGTCTTTTTCAATTTTCCTTGAGACAAGATCACACTAGGTTCTTTAGGACAGTCTTGACGCTACCCAGCACTCAGGAAGCAGAAGCAAGTGGATCTCTGTGAGTTTGAGGCTAGTCTGGTCTACAGATCCAGTTCTAGGATACCCAAGGCTATATAGAGAAACCCTATCTTGGAGAGAGAGAAAAAAACAAACAAACAAACAAACAAACAAACAAAAAACCAAAAAAAACCCAAAAGCAAAACAAACGAGGATAGCCCTGAAACCCTATGCTCTGGGCCAGCCTCCTGAGTGCTTGGCTCACAAATGTGCAGCACCATGCCTGGTTTAAGGCCATTTTTGTTGTTGTTGTTGTTTTATTTTTCTGAAGCAGAGTCTTACCCTCTTGCTCCCACTTCTGAGCATTGGGATTACAGGAGTGCACTGCAGCGTGTCCATCTTTGAAGATGACTTCTGTGAGGCTGTGAATATTTTTTGAAACAAGATCTCATTCCGTAGTTCCAATTGCCTGCAACTCATTATATTGACCATTCTGGTCTAGGCCTTCTGCCATCCTCTTCCTCTACCTCCTGATATCACCAGGCCTGGATGATACAGATGATTTGTCTGGTTGTCTGTTTGTTTTGTTCTTTTGAGGCAGCGTTTCTCTGTGTAGCCCTGGCTGTCTTGGAACTCACTCTGTAGACCAGGCTGGCCTCGAACTTACAGGGATGATTTTTTTATGATACCTCCCATGTCCTTGGGGAGCAAGCACAAGCTCTGAACGAGGAGGCAGAGCGATGTTGGTGTCAGTGTGTGATGGAAGCCTGAGGTGCTCTCTCACCTGATCAGAAGGCTGGAGACTTGGCCTGACTAATTAGATTCCCTGGGTTCGGGCCAACAAAGTGGAGCCCAGCAGGGCACTGTCTGTATATTGATGTGAAACCAACTTATAGCTGTAATTTCAGCAAGGGATTTGGGAATCTAAGAAGTTGAAGCTTTGTTAAGAGACCCTAATCCCTGTGACCTAATCCTTCAGACAAGAGACAGTCATAGAAAAGGAAAGTAGAATTTGACAGTTTGACAGGATATTCTCACTAAACACAAATGTACAGCATTATCACTTACCTGCAGTCCTTTCAGGACCCCTTCTCGGGGACTACTACCATCCTCAAGCCTTGATGGTACTGACCTGTAACCTCAGCACTTGGGAAGCAGAGGCAGGAGGATTGCTGAGAGTTCATAGCCAGCTTGAGCTGCATAAGGAATTCCAGGCCAGCCAGTGCTGCAGAGAGAGATCTCAAAAAAAAAAAAAAAAAAAACCCAAACAGCCAGGTATGGAACCTCAAGTCTGTCATCCCAGCACTCAAGAGGTTGGGATAGTACAATGCAGAGTTCAAGGCAGGTGCTGCTTGGCTGCAGTGTACAGAGACCCTGTTGAAGTAGGAAGAGGAAGAGGCAAGGGGGAGAAAAAGGAAGTCATTTACGTAGCCAGCCCATCAGCCTAGGCCTGTTGTTTTAGCATGTGGGAGAATGAAGCAGGAGGGCCAGGAAATCAAGGCCGTCTTTAGAGATATTACAAGTTGGAGGCTAGCCTGGGCTAAAAGAGACCCTTCCTCAAAAACAAAATAAAGGGCACGTGAGATGGCTGGCCAGGTAAAGGTGCTTGTCACGAAAGCCTAAGAACCTGAGTTCAAATCCCTGATATCTATAGAGACTGTCAGATGTGGTACTGGATGTCTGTCATCCAGGACTCCTACTTGAGAAGGGAGCAGACACAGGAAGATCCCCCCAGAAGCTCACAGCCAGCCAGGAGTACAAGGCACAGTGACAAAATCAAGAAAGACTGTCTTGAGAAGGCGAGGCAGGGAATCAACTCCCAAAAGTTGCCCTCTGAACCTTATATACATATTAATGCTCACACTGCACACACATATTATAAAGTGGATATTACACAAAGTGGATTTTCACGTTAGGTGACGAGGCCTCTCTACACAGACATTTTCCTCATTTCAGATTCATTTCCCACATTCTTGCTGGGTTTGTTTGTTTGTTTGTTTTTGAGACAGTGTCTTTGTACGTAGCCTTGGCTCATTTCCCACATACTTAACCACGCTGGAGACTTTTCTTTGCTAGGTTGGTAGATTAAAACAAACAAGCAAACCAATCACAGGGCAGCATCCCACTTTTCCCTTCACTAGTGGAAGGGGAAGCAGAGATGGCTCAGCAGTTTGTGTTGTGCGCTCAACAAGCAGCCTATCTCACTGAGAATATTTGACTCGGCCTCATTGGTGTGTGCTCTTCTGGGCACCACTGTGTGAGTGTGGAGGTCAGGTGACAGTCTGTAGAAGCTGGGTCTCTGCTCACACGTGAGAGCACGTGGATTCCAGGAATCCAGCTCAGGTCATCAGGCTGTGACAAACATCTCTCCTCTCCACACCATCTTGCTGGTTCATATTTCACTATTTTAATTTTATTTTTTTATACTGTTGCTTTTGTCTTATTGAGAGACTGCGAATGTGTGCCCTGTATTCAGTCCCAAAACACTGTAAAAGCAAAGTGCCACAGTATCCTTCCCTTTTACACTGCCTGGCTCTTTCTCCTTTTATTAGTAGTGGTATTTGAATGTGTTGAACGTGTCCCAGGCTGGCTTGGAATTTGTTATGTAGCCAAGATGACAGATGTGCACCACCACACCTGCAAGATCTTCTTTGTAAGAATTTTTATCATTGCCGGGTGGTGGTGGCGCAGGCCTTTGATCCCAGCACTTGGGAGGCAGAGGCAGGTGGATTTCTGAGTTCGAGGCCAGCCTGGTCTAGAAAGTGAGTTCCAGGAGAGAAACCCTGTCTTGAAAAAAACAGAAAGAAGGAGAAGGAGGAGGAGGAGGAGGAGGAGGAGGAGGAGGAGGAGGAGGAGGAGGAGGAGGAGAAGGAGAAGGAGAAGGAGAAGGAGGAGAAGGAGAAGGAGGAGAAGGAGAAGGAGGAGAAGGAGAAGGAGAAGGAGAGGAAGAGGAAGAGGAAGAGGAAGAAGAAGAAAAGAATTTTTATCATTGTTGTTCCTAAGGTTTATTTGTAAAACATGACGTGGGGGGGGGGGGGGTGAGGATAGGGAGGACACTTTGACACCTTGATGCCTCAGGCAGAATATCAATGTCACTGACTTGATAGAGTGGGTAGTGGGTAGGTGACCCATTCTTCTGGAGAAAAGGCCAAAAAGCAAAGGAACTAAAGGTGAGGTTTGCTTCCATAAGGGCTGCTCCTTCTAGAAGCTTTCCAGAAGAGAAGGCATGAGAAGCTCTAAATGGGAGGAGAGAGGAGTCTCTTCTCTTCTCAGGTGGTGACAAAAAGGTGCCCATAAGCTGAGGAGGGAACAACAGTGGAATAGGTTAAGCATCCAGGAGAGCCACAGGGGAGTCTGTAGTCTGGGGAAGAGGAGCAGGCTGCCAGCTCTTCCTTTGTGGGCAAAGCACACAAGAACAGTGAGTTCCCAACCTCGGTTCTGAGCCCGGTCCTCTCCCCACAGCGGATACCTACAAACGCCTCAGGAGTCTCTGAAGTGCCTGGAAGCTTTCCAAGCTGCCCATGTGTTCCTACAGAGCAGCCTTGCTTTCCAAACCTCGGAAGTAAAAAGTGAAGGGCAGTGGTCTGTCTGTCTGTCTGTCTGTCTGTCATCCCCGGGTGAGGGAGGTGGAGGCAGAAGGACCGCACCTCAAGGTCACCCTCTATCTACACAGTAAACTGGAGGTCAGCCTGGGGCAAAGGCCCCTGGATGGGGGATGGGGGGGAACAAACACCAAAGAACAAACAAAGCCAGGCATTGGTGGTGCACACCTTTAATCCCAGTACTTGGGAGGCAGAGGCAGGCGGATTTCCGAGTTCAAGGCCAGCCTTGGCTACAGAGTGAGTTCCAGGACAGCCAGGGCTACACAGAGAAAAAAAAAAAGGACAAACAAAAACCCACAAAAATCTTGATTTGAAGTCCTCCGGTGAGAAGGCTCTGGATAAAGAAGTTCTATTCCTGGAGCCCACATGGTAAAAGAAGAAATCTGACCCCTGCAAGCTGTCCTCTGACCTCCATACATGCATTCATGTACCTACACATATGCACAATAAATAAATGTAATGGTAAAAAATACTGAGTTAATACACAGGGGAACTGAGTGAGTGTTCAGCTCTGGGGAGAGGCAACAAGGAGAGGCTCTGCTGCTGGGGCTGGGGCAGTGGGTTCCAGAAGGGGTGTGACTTTTTCCTCTCACCCCCACCGCAGGATGAAATTCTGCCTTGTTCTGCCCCAAGGCAGAATCCGAGTTCCTAACTTCCACTACTGGCTTCCCTGGTGGAGATGCAGGCGGTGCTTCAGGGCTATGATGGAGTCATAGTCAACATTATGTTCTCTCAAACATCAGTTCTGGGGCCCTGGGACATGGGGACCTACTTTACTGAGCTCATGGGTGCAAGCCTGTGTGTGTATTGACATCTTTTCATGGACAGAATTTCTGAGTGATTAAAGAGAGCCCTGGGCACCTGAGATGCTTTCCAGAGTAGAGGATGAAACTATTCTCACAATAATGTTAAGGTCAGGCCTTGCGTGTTTTCCAGGCCTTTACTCCCAGTACTCAGGAGGCAGAGGCAGGCAGATCGCTGTGAGAATGTGGTGTTCGTGTGTGCTGTGAGTCTCTGTGTATAGGTGGTGAGTGTTTGTGTGTTTCTCTCTGTGTGTGTGTCTGTGTAGTGTGTAAGTCTCTTTGTGTGTATGTATGTGATGTGTATATGGTAAGTCTGTGTGTATATATGGTAAGTCTGTGTGTGTGTCTATTATGTGTGATATGTTAGTCTCTCTGTATCTCTGTGTGTATGTGGTGTGTAAATCTGTGTGTCCATGTATGTGGTGTGTGTGTAAGAGAGAGACAGAGAGAGAGAGAGAGAGAGACTGAGAGACAGAGAGAGAGAGACTATGTATGTAGTGCTGTAAGTCTGTGTGGTGGGGAGAGCCTGTGTGTATGTGGAACCAAACTTTAGCCTGGGACAAGGTGACTCCTGCTGCTGGGCTGGGAGAGCCATGGTTAGCAACTCCCCTCCCCCAGAAGGTGGGGCCCAGTGAGAAGAGTTAGAGATGTGAAGATTGCTGTAAGCTTCCCACCCTGCCCCTGGGCCAACCAGATGCTTTCATAAAATTAAAACAATTCTCTTTGCTGGCACAATTAAGAACTGTAGAGGTAGAGGCAGGAAGACCAAGGTTCAAGGGCAGCTTTTGCTACATAGGGAGTTCAAGTCCAGTCTTGAACTAAAATAAAAGCAGAACAATGAAAAACCGACTTTCCACATAAGCAAGCAAGCTTACAGACAGGATTATACAGTCCGTTAAGCTCAGAACTCTAACAATGCTTTAGCATATGTGTGTAGTTTGTGTGCTTAGGGACCCTTGGAGGCCAGAAGAGGGCATTGGATCTCCAGGAGCTAGAGTTACAGGCCTTGTGTGCCTCCTGGCATGGCTGCTAGGAACAGAATGCAGGGCCTCTCTCTGGTAGACCAGTAAGCCCTCTTAACCATCGAGCCACTTCTGCAGCTAAACATGTGACCTTTTCAAACTCTAATCATAAAAAGCTCATGGCACAGCTACAATTTTCTCTCTCTCCTTTTCAGCTTATAAAAAGTATGGAACACTCATGGCTTCTCTTGAGCAGGCATGAGGTTCATCTCTCTCTCCTTTTCAGCTTATAAAAAGTATGGAACACTCATGGCTTCTCTTGAGCAGGCATGAGGTTCATCTCTGTATGGATACAGCTCTAGCACGTGATTTGCCAAGGCCAGCACACAATTGCATTTTTCTAACATGGCTGGGTGTGACTACAGGTGGCTTTCTGAAAAATAGCTTCAGGCTGGGAGGAGTTTGGACTGAGCACAGCTCCGGTGTGGCTGGGAGGAGGAGGAGGGGACCTGACCAGGAGACACAACCAGCCGAGAGCATTTTCAAAAAAATTCTTTTTTTTGAGACCAAGCTTTGGTTTGTAGGCCAGTCTGGCCTTGAATTCCTCCTGCCTCAGCTTCCATAGTTCTGGGATTACAGGGACCACGCCCAGTCAGAGAAACCCGTTTACTGGGAACTCACTTCTAAACATAGTTTCTTTTGTTTTGTTTTTCTCTATGTAGCCTGGCTGTCCTGGAACTCACTCTGCAGACCAGGCTGGCCTTGAACTCAGAAATATGCCTGCCTCTGCCTCCCAAATCTGTGATTAAAGGCGTGCACCACCACCACCCGGCCTTTTTTTTTTTAAAGAATTATTTATTTTATGTATGTGAGCACACTGTAGCTGTCTTCAGACACCCCAGAAGAGGGCATCGGATCACATTATGGAAGGTTGTGAGCCACCATGTGGTTGCTGGGAATCAAACTCAGGACCTCTTAAAGAGCTATTAGTAAACCGGGCGTGGTGGCGCTTGCCTTTAATCCCAGCAGTCAGGAGGCAGAGGCAGGCAGATTTCTGAGTTCGAGGCCAGCCTGGTCTACAAAGTGAGTTCCAGGACAGCCAGGGCTATACAGAGAAACCCTGTCTCGAAAAAAACCAAAAAACAAAAAACAAAACAAATAAACAAAAAATTGTCCTCTGAAGGCCAGTTGTGGTAGTGCATGCTCTTAGTCCCAGCCCCTGGGAGGCAGGAAGGTGAGGATTTCTATGGATTCAAGGCTAGCCTGACCTACATAGTGAGGTTTGGGATGGGGGTGAGGTGGGGGAGGGGAGAAGGAAAAAAACAATCAAGTTGTCCCCTCACCTCCATATGCAAGTCATGCCGCATACACACACACAAACATACCAGCACACACAATAACAAAAACAAACAAAACGAATAGGCTAAAATAAACAAAAGGCAAACCTGAAGGCACAACAAACAGCCTTTTATAATCATAATAGCTGCAGTTTTTTACAAGGTTTGCCACTGGCCAGGTGTTGATTTAGTAACTTGTTGTAGGTCAGAAGGTTGGTCACAGAGCTAGTCTGTTGATTGTAGAATTCCCATGATTCATTGTGAGGCCAGGATGCCTCCTTGGTACCAAAGACCCTCAAGTTTATCTGGGACAGCAACATGTGACCCGATTCAATGCTAACAGCCAGTGCAAGCACACAGCAACTCAAATTCAAAACCACCAGTTGCAGGGCTAGGATGTGGTCAGTTGGCAAGGTTCTTGCCTAACATTTTCAAGGCTCTGGGGTTCAAGCCTTGCACAGAGTGGGCTAGGCATTGAGAAAAGAGATCAGAAATTCAAGGTGACGCTATATAGTTCATGGCCAGCCTGGGCTCAGGAGACCCTGTCCTAATCAATAAAACAACAAGCAAACAGGACATTCGAGGACTGGGGAGATAGCCCAGCACAGAAAGTGCTTGCCACCAAGCCTGAGGATATGAGTTCAATTCCCAGGGGACTCACATGGTGAAAGGAGAGAACCAACCAGCTCCCCTGTGAGCTGTCCTCAGGCTTCTACAGGCATGGTATGAGGTACAGGAGGCTCCTCCCCATTCATACACATAAAACATGTAAGTAAATGTAAGATAGATAAAGAAATTTAAAAAACAAAGATGGCCTCTGAGACTTTCATTTCCCGGGAGCAGACAGTAAGTTCCTCAGCTGTCTCATGGACAACTCCTGGAGGCAGGAGCAGGCTCCATCCCTCTACACATAGCGCCTGGTTTCCTGCCACAAAAAGTCAAAGCCCAGGGAGCTTTGCTGGCCAGGACTGCAAAGAGGACACTCGTTATCTTTATACTGCAGGCTTTGTCCTGATGCCCTGATTGCATGAGCCAGCACAAGCAACACTCGCCTCAGTATTTGATATTGTACAACTGCCTGTAACTTCAGCCCCAGGGGAAGCTGAAGCCCCTGATGGACATGGGCATACACACACACACACACACACACATCCCCATTCACTCACAAGCACCTATGTACACACACATACACATAACTTAAAAACAAGATCTTTATTTAAAAAAAATTGTTTTTTGGTTGGTTGGTGGTGGCTCACACCTTCAATCCCAGCACTTGGGGAGGCAGAGGCAGGTCTATTTCTGAGTTCAAGGCCAGCCTGGTCTACAGAGTGAGTTCCAGAACAGCCAAGGCTACATTAGAAGCCCTGTCTTGGGGCATGGAGATTGGTATAGGTTGTCAGGCTTGGTAGCAAGCGCCTTGCTTGCTGAGCCATTGTTGCACAGGCCCTCCATGTTACTTTTTGAAATGAGGTCTTTTCAGTGCAGCTTACTGTTTTGATTTTTGACTAGACTGGCTGGCCAGTGAGTCCTGTAGGTGCATCTGTCCCCAACCCCTGACAACCAGACTTACATACAAGCATTGCCACACCCAGATGTTAGGTGGGTTTGGGGGACCAAAAATCAGATCTTCATGACTGTGTGGCAAGGACTTTGTTGGCTAAACCATCTCCCCAGCCTCACACTATAAAACCCTTAAAAGAAAGCAACCCATCATAACTTTGAACTCCTTTTTTTAGATATGACAAGAACAACAAGATAAATAATGTCAAACCTCACAGGCTGGGTACAGTTGGACATACTTCTAATCTAGCACTTAGGGTGTAGAGGATGCAGCGGCAAAAGGATCGGGAGATCAAGGCTAGCCTCTGCTACTAGTGAATCAGAGGCTAGTTTGAGCCATACCCCAACATTCAGCGGAATGAAACAGGAGATTTGCGAGTTTGAGGCCAGCCTGGGTTCTGGTAAACGAATAAATGCAGTCATGGCCACCATACCTGTATGTTGCATAACCAAACTGCATCTGAATCTAAATCTGTTTACCATACAAAGGCAAGAAGCCCTGATTCTTGCACAACATGGATAAACTTTGAAATTATGCATTACCCGATAGGGGTCAGAAACAAAGGCCAAGTAGTCTGTCGGCAATACTGCAGGTGAGAAATGTTCTGTCAGCAAATACCTAAATACAGGAAGTAGACAAGCGTTTGCCAGAGCCTGGAGACTGGTGGCTAGAGGTGAAGGAAGCTGGGGTGGGGGCCGGGGACAAGTGAGGGAGGATGGGAACTTGTACAGGCTTTTCCTTGGGGAGATATGAACAAGCCTACCTGTCCTTAGGACCTAATGATGACAATCCTGGAACTTGCTCTGTAGACCAGGTTGGCCTCAAACTCAGAGATCCACCTGCCTTGGACTCCCCAAATGCTGGGATTAAAGGTGTGAGCCACCACCAACCCGCTAAAAAAAAGTTCAATTCCACCAAAATTCACCCCGGGGAAGAAACGAGTTTATCCTATGGGGCTTCCTAACAAACAGAAGCATGAGTGACCCTAGAGCAGCCAATCTGGAAGGTTTGCATCCAGCATGGCAGGTGGCTTCCCCATAGCTGAAAATGAAACTCCCCTTCTCTGACCCTGTCTAGCACCTTCCCAGGCCTGGAGTCTAGCTGCAATTAGGGCAGAGTTGCACACAAGTGTCTGGAGGGTTCGGGGAGTGATGTCTTCAAATGAGGGTCCAGTGACCCTTCCACTCTCTCCTCAAGTGAGGGGCATCAATGGGCAACCAGCCCAGCTGTTATGATCTTTTGCCAGCAGACATAGCTAGTCTTATAAAGATGGTGCTTTTCTGTTTGGAGGGCAGTGCTGTGCGATGGGAGTCAGAGGGAGAATGGAGGGGGTGAGTGGAGAGCCAGAGGGTGGTGGGGATGGAGGAGAGGGATGGGCGCAGGGAAGTTACCTTGCAGGAGGTAATGTCTGCTGTAAACCAGCCGTGATGACTGTTTCAGTTTTGACAACTACACAAGCACTCTATTTATTTATTATATATAAGTACACTGTAGTTATCTTTAGACACATCAGAAGAGGGCATCAGATCCCATTACAGAAGGTTGTGAGCCACCATGGTTGCTGGGATTTGAACTCAAGACCTCTGGAAGAGCAGTCAGTGCTCTTAACCACTGAGCCATCTCTCCAGCCCAAGGATACAGCATTCTAAACAGTTCACTCTAAAGTGGTGTGTGCAACATGGGACACACATGCCTTTTTTTTGTTGTTGTTGTTGTTGTTTTGTTTTTCAAGACAGGGTTTCTCTGTGTAGCCCTGGCCATCCTGGAACTCACTGTAGACCATACTGGCCTCGAACTCAGAAATCCGCCTGCCTCTGCCTCCCAAGTGCTGGGATTAAAGGCGTGCGCCACCACTGCCGGGACGGCACATGACTTTAACACCAGCACTCAGGAGGTGGAAGCAGGATTGGAGGTGGAGGCCAATGTGGTCTACATGGTGACTTTCAAGACTATATGGTGAGACCCTGTCTTGTGGAAAAAAATTGAAATAAACAAATGAATAAAAGGGTGAATATGGGTGGAAGTGGCACAGCTCCATGATATGGGTTCATTCCCCGCACCCCCCCCCCAAGATAAGGCACAAATAAGTAAAATGGATCTTATGGTATATTAAGATCTCTGTGTGATAGAAAATAAACCATGTATCTGTATACTACACATAAAGTAAGGAATTGGGGGCATTAGCAGAGGCAGAGGAGGGACTTTTCCTAAGTACCTGGCATTCATACAGACTGCTAGCCTAGTGTGTGTGAGACCCTGGCTCCCATCTCCACCACCTCTCTTCCAAAAGGCAGGTGTGGTGACATTCATCTTTAGTCCCAGTGCTTGGAAGGCAGAGGCAGGTGGATGGATCTCTCTGAATTTGAGGTCAGCCTGGTCCACATGGTAAGTTCCAGGACAGTCAAAGCAACATATGAAGATCTTGTATCAAATTTTTAAAAAAGGCATTTTAAAAATTATAATTTGCAGATTTTGATCTATTTTACTTATCTGCTTATTTTTTATTTATATGTGTGGGGATATGCTGTCTGACATCTCTGAGGCAGGGTCTCTCCTTGAACCCGATGCTCACTCGTAGACAGACTGGCTGGTCAGGAAGCCCTAGGATTCTTTCTGTCTCCATCCCTCACCCAGGGCTTTAGGTACAGGTGCACAATAGTTTTGGTTTTGGTTTGTTTATTTGAGATGGAGTTTCTGTGTGTAGCCCTGGCTGTCCTGGAACTTGCTCTGCAGACCAGGCTAGCCTCACACTCAGAGATCCGCCTGCCTTTGGCTCCTGAGTGACAGGATTAAAGGCATGTGCCACCACTGCCTGACCACAATGCAATTTACATGGGTTATAAACTCAGGTCTTCATGCTTGCATGGCTCTACATCTCTAACAGGGGCTCCTTCTGTCCAGGCTGGCTTGGAACTCATGATGGTCATGTGTCTCATCCTCTGTGTGGGAGTGTGGGGTGCAATTACAGGCATGAGTCACCACCGTGTCCAGCATGCTTGGTTTTTTAAATTGAAAGTTGGACAATAAAAGTTACTAAGAACAGTCAGATAGGGCTGGTGAGATGGCTCAGTGAGTAAGAGCACCCGACTGCTCTTCCGAAGGTCTGGAGTTCAAATCCCAGCAACCACATGGTGGCTCACAACCATCCTAATGAGATCTGACTCCCTCTTCTGGAGTTTCTGAAGACAGCTACAGTGTACTTACATATAAATAAATAAATCTTTAAAAAAAAAAAAAAAGAACAGTCAGACAAGGTGGTTTGTGCTTGTAACCCCATTACTTGGGAGGCTGAGGCAGGAGGATCATCCATGGTGTTAAGGCCAGTCTGGGTTACATAGTAAGACCCTGTTTATTTAAGTTATTAAAAACAAAAGAAAGGGGGCTGGCGAGATGGCTCAGTGGTTGAGAGCGCTGACTGCTCTTCCGAAGGTCCCGGGTTCAGGTCCCAGCAGACACATGGTGGCTCACAACCATCCGTAACGAAATCTGATGCCCTCTTCTGGAGTATCTGAGGACAGCAACAGTGTACTTACATATACTAAATAATCTTAAAAATAAATAAAAATAATTAAAAAAAAAAAACAAAAACAAAAGAAAATGTGCCCAAAGGTAGGTTGTTTTTTTTTTTCAGCCTGATGAGACAGGCCACTAGAAATACAGCTTAGAGCTGCATTTATTCAATAGCTGTGACCTGGGATCAGTCCAGTCCCTTCAGGATTGGAGGAGGGCAGAACTCAGTTTTCTCACCCATAAAATGGCATCAAAATATTATCTACTTCAACTGGGTGGGGAAGTACACACCTATAATCTCAGTACTTGGGAAGAAGGGACAGGAAGGTCAGAGTTTAAGGTCATCTTTAGATTGCCTGGGGTACATTAGGCCACATCTCAAAAACCAAAAAAAGCCTACTTCATAGAGTCCTTAGGATTCAATGAGTTAATTCATTTATAAGCTAAAGTGGACTTTTTACAGAGTGACCACTAGATATTATGTAGGCCTAGACTCCAGTGTTGCTAGGGGTAATCCAGGGGCCGGCAGCGATCCAGATAACTGCCTACATCTGACTTTCCTGAGGTCCTGTCAAAAAGAAGTGGAACAGCCTAATGAGAACCTGAAGAAAAGGTCAAAATGCTATCCAGTCCAACCCATCTTTCCTTCCTTCTTTCTTTTTTTTCTTTTTCCTTTTTTTTTTTTTTTTTTTTTTTTTTCTTCAAGACGGGGTTTCTCTGTGTAGTCCTGACTGTTCTGGAACTCCCTCTGTAGACCAGGGTGGCCTTGAACTCAGAGATCTGCCTGCCTCTGCCTCCAGAGCACTGGGATTAAAGGCGTGTGCCACCATTGCCTGGCCCCACTTTTCTTTCTTGACCCAGGAGTTATGTTGCCCAGACTGCTCTCTAACTCACTTTGCAGCTGAAAATAACCTCGAGTTCCTCGTTCTCTTGCTTCCACCTCCTGAGAGATGCACCATTATCCCTAGTCAGAAAGCATGCGTAGAAGAGAAGGGGAATTAACCAACTGATTCTATAATGGACATTGTAAGTTCCAGGCCAGCCAGGGCTACGTAGAGAGACTTAAATAAATAAATAAATCCCAAAACAAACAAACAAACAAACAAAGCATTTGAAGTTGGGACAGCCTGGACTACATCTGTAAATGCCTATGCTGGGCAGGCAATGTGTTTACTGTCACTAGGATATAGGTACTGTAGCTCCCCTGATATCCTGGAAGTTTGGGCAGCCACTGGGAGGGGCAGAAGGGTATAGGCAGACGACAGGCAATCTCTGTCCCTACTTATGTAGATCCAAGGTCCAAGGGGTCAAAGGCAGAGACCTCTCAGAACCTCCCTGCTGGGGCAGAAGACCAACGGAGAGGAGGGGCTTTTGGATCTTTGTCCAGTCTACTGTCCTCTGGAGTGGGCAGGCAAGACCAACAGTGGTAGAACAAATCTCCCTAGAATTCTTTCCTTTCTCCTCCTCCTCCTTCCTCTTCCTCCTCCTTCTTCTCTTTCTCTTCTTCTCCTCTTCCTCCTCCTTCTCCCTCCTTCCCTCCCTCCCTTCCTTCTTCCTTCTCTCCTTCCTCCGTCTATCAAGCCCCCTAGGAACGAATGCTAAATGCTAAGCTGGATGGGCAGGGTGGGGCCCACTTGCAACCCCAGCACTGGAGAGGCAGAGGCAATGGGAGAGGCAGGTGGAGCTCTGTGAGTCTAATGCCAACCTGATCTACACTTCGAGTTTTAGGACAAGCCAGAGCTACATAATAGCGAGCCTGTCTCAAAACAAACAAGGAGGAAATTGAGGCCTGAATATCTAGAGCTCAAGGTCATTCCCAGCACCCTAGTGATTTGGAGTTCAACCTAGGGTACAGGAGACTCTTTCTCAAAACCAAAACCAAACCAAACCAAAACAACCCCCCACAGCCCCTCAAATCCCAGGCTGAATCTGGCTAGTGCCAGCTCTCTCACTTCTACTCTTCTCCCTGGCATTGACAGAAGGCTTGTGTGTCAGAAGTCGGCCTGGTGTCAGGAGGCAGAGCAGAGATGGGGGCCACAAAGGCAGCATTATATTCCAAGGCAGCCAGAGAATGGTGGATATTATCTCCTGCTGTCTTCTGACTTGGAAGACTGAGCTCTAGAAGGAAGGAGCAACTTGTCCAAGGTCACTGGAAGTAGATGTCAGAGCCAGGGCCAGAGCTTGGGATCCCTCATTGGAGCCAGGATTCTAAGCAGAGTGCAGAGTCCTTAGCAGAGCCAGGATCCTCAATGGAGTTCAGAGTCATTAGCAGAGCCAGGAGTCCTTGCAGATGTGGAAGCACAGAGGCAGGAGTCCTAGAAGCCCAGGCAGGTGTAGACAGAGCACTCACCCAGGGATAATCAATCAAATATCTATGCAAGGATGCCCAGAAGATAATAGGGAACTGCAGGGAGGGCTGAAGGGACCCGCAGTGACAGTCACTTTGACAGCAAACTGGAGGGGAACAGTCATAAAGGAAGATTGGGGAGGGGTATCTTCTTTTCTTCTTAGTCCAGGCTGGACCCCATGAGTTTTCTCTTGCATGGGTAAGGATGAAATTTACTTTAAGTAGGGGAAGAATAGAATCTGGTTTAAAGTTTCGGAGGTGTGGGCTAGGGTTGTGGAGTTGGTAGAGTGCATAGGAAGGAAGCCCTAGGTTCCATTCCCAAGCCTCCTCGGTCAAACCAGATGTGCTGAGTGCCTACAGTGCCAGGACTGAGGATGTAGAAGCTGGAGATCAGAAGGCATAGAGTGTGGTTCTCAGCCTTCCTAATACTGTGCCACTTTAACACAATTCCTCATGTTGTGATGACCCCCCAACCATAAAATTATTTTGTTACTACTTCATAACTGTAAGTTGCTACTGTTATGAATTGAATGTAAATATCTGATAGTCAAAGCAATTACTATATTAATTATTACTATATTATCACCAAAGGGGTCAGGACCCAAAGGTTGAGAACCCCTGTTCTGGGTCCTCCTATGTATCAAGTTTGAGGGTGGCTTGGGCTACATGAGACTCTGTCCCCCAAACCAATGATTTTTAGTATGTCCCTTCAATGGTCAGATAAAGAGAGCCGAAGACTCAGTATGGAAGGCACCTCTCCTGTGACAGCCTGTTCCTCTGTCTGCCTTCCTGTCTTGCTGGCAGGAGATGTAAGCACAAAGGAGATACTGGACAGTATGTGGTGTGTCCACTCCAGAGATTCAAGAGTGTTGTGGTGAGGTTGCTTCAATTCAGAGGCCTGGAGCTATCTGCACATAATGCTAGCTCTAGGGAGTCACGGAGAGTCAGTGGCTGTGCTAAGAATGAGCCTCAGGGTAGTGACTCAGTGTCCACACTGGGGCTGGCAAAGGTTATCCATGAAGCAGAAGTAGTCAGGGGTGAATGTGATGGGGCCAAGTGAGAGAGGGGACTATGGTCTGCAGGGAGATGAATCTTCTAAACCTGTCTTAGTTAGGATTTCTATTGCTACAAAGAAACACCATGGCCAAAAAGCAAGTTGGGGAGGGAAAGGGTTCATTTGGTTTGCACTTCCAGGTTGTAGTCCATCATTGGAGTAAGTCAGAACAGGAACTCAAACAGGGCAGGAGCCTGGAGCCAGGGGCTCATGCAGAAGCCAGGATGTAAGCCGCTTACAGGCTTGCTTCTCATGGCTTGCTCAGCCTGCTTTCAGAGATGGCACCGCCCATCATGGGCTAGAGACTCTTTCTCAAAACCAAAACCCTCTCCAATCTCAATAGAGACTCCTTCCTCTCTAATGATTCTAGTTTGTCTCAAGTAGACACACAAAACCAGACAGTACAAAACCCATGACACGACTGACTCCTCTGGCCATGACCCAACAGGTATCTGTCACCCTGTCCAGGTTCCACTGTGTCATGGTTGTAGTCTAACAGCTGATGAACATTATAAGAAACAGTGCAGGCTGGAGAGATAGCTCAATGGTGAAGGAAATACATACCCTGTTTTATTTTATTATTTTTTGGTTGTTTTTTTTTAACACTTTAATAATTTATCTTTATTTTACGTGCAGGTGTTTTGCCTGAATGTGTGTCTGTGTGAGGGCATCAGATATTGGAGTTACAGACAGTTGTGAGCTGCCATGTTGATGTTGGGAATTGAACCCAGGTCCTCTGGATGAGCAACCAATATTCTTAATTACTGAGCCATCATTTCTCTAGCCCCAATATTCTGTTCTTAGTTCAATTCCCAGCACCCACACCAGGCAGCTCCCAACTGCCTCTAACTCCAGCTCCAGGCACACACACACACACACACACACACACACACACTCACACTCACACACACACACACACTTGAGGTTAAAAAACAAAATGCAAAGAAAATAGTTAAAAAGAAAACAAAAACCCTAGGGGCACAAGTCTTTAGTCCCAGCACAGAAGTGTGGGCCACTCATTCCTGAAATTTCCAAACAAAACAACCCTGCAGCTGCAGGGGGTACTTGCTGAGCTGCTCTAAGAGAAGAAACAGAGGAAGGGAGCTCTGAAGTGTAAGTTCCCAAAGGAGTGGGGACAGAGGAAGTTCAAGTCCCATGGTGAAACTGTTTAACATGCCTGTCCAGACACCTTCTGTACCCTGCCTCATCCGTACCTTATACATTCTGCTTTTTTTTTTTTCGAGACAGGGTTTCTCTGTGTAGCCCTGGCTGTCCTGGAACTCACTCTGTAGACCAGGCTGGCCTCGAACTCAGAAATCTGCCTGCCTCTGCCTCCCAAGTGCTGGGATTAAAGGTATGTACCACCACACCCAGTTCTACTTTCTGCTTATAATGACATTCCTTTCTTTGTTTTGTTGTTGTTTTGTTTTTTTTTTGTTTTTTGTTTTTTTTTTTTTTTCGAGACAGGATTTCTCTGTATAGCCCTGGCTGTCCTGGAACTCACTTTGTAGACCAGGCTGGCCTCGAACTCAGAAATCCACCTGCCTCTGCCTCCTGAGTGCTGGGATTAAAGGCATGCACCACCACTCCCGGCATTCCTTTCAAAAGCAACAAAGTAGCCAGGTCTGGTAGCACAAACCTATAATCCCAGCTACTCAGAGGCAGTCAGAGATATCACAAATTCAAGGCCAACCTGGGCAACATAGTGGAACTATCTTAAAGGGTAAATTATTTAAACCATTTAAAAAAAAGAGTACACTAGCCGGGCGTGGTGGCGCACGACTTTAATCCCAGCACTTGGGAGGCAGAGGCAGGTGAATTTCTGAGTTCGAGGCCAGCCTGGTCTACAGAGCGAGTTCCAGGACAGCCAGGACTACACAGAGAAACCCTGTCTCGAAAAACCAAAAAAAAAAAAAAAAAAAAGAGTACACTGTGGCTATCTTCAAACACACCAGAAGATGACATCGGATCCCATTACAGATGATTGTGACTCACCATGTGGTTGTCAGGAATTGAACTCAGGACCTATTGGAAGGGCAGTCAGTGCTCTTAACTGATGAGCTATCTCTCTAGCCCTATTCAAGCCATTCTTAGTAAACAAATTTCTTTTCTTCTTTTGAGTCAGAGCCTGACTTTGTATTCCTGGCTGGCCTAGAGCTTACTATGTAGACCAAGCTGGCCTTGAACTAAGAGATCTGCCTGCCTCTGCTTCCCCAGTGCTGGGATTAAATGGGTATGAGACACTAAACCCGTCACAAACAAAATAAAAGGAGGGCTGGGAATGTGGTTTAGTGGCTGAGTCCCGGACTTGAGTACTTGAGGTGTTTAATACCTACTGGTTAGTGTGTGTGTGTGTGTGTGTGTGAGTGTGTGTGTGTGTGTGTGTGTGTGTGTGTGTGTGTGTGTGTGTGTGTTTGTGTGTGTGTGTGAATACCAGCTAGGTGTGGCCACTCATTTCTGGAATTCCAGTGCTTCAAGTTACAGGCTGACTCAAGGCCAGCCTAGGCTCCTTAGTCAGACCATCACAGAGAGCCCCTAGCCTTTCCCCTGATGCGTTTCACATTCCACCCAGTTTCCATGCTTTCTGTGATGGCGTCTGACTATCTGAGTGGCCTCCATCTGTCTAGCTTCCTCTGCTCTCAGGCCTGCTTCTGATGTTCCCCATCACTGGTCTGAACCTTTGCTCTCCAAGCATGCACATTCCTTTGAAATGTCTGCCCTGCCTTTAGCTTGCTCATTAAAATGACAGTATGGTGGGGAGGGGAGAAAAGTAGGGGGGTGGATGGGAGGTGTGTGTGCAGCAGAGGTGTGTGACTAAAAACCTTAGGATTTAGATTAATTTACTTTTAAAAAAGATTTAAAGTGTGTGTACAAGGGGAGGGGAGAGAGAGAGAGAGAGAGAGAGAGAGAGAGAGAGAGACAGAGTTCAGGTGCCTGCTGAGGTCAGAAGAGGAAGAGGAGGTGGATGGAGCTATAGGTGGTTGTCAGCCTGATGTAGGTGCTGGGCATAAAAACCATGTCCTCTGGAAGAGCAGAAAGCACTCTTAACCACTGAGCTGCTGAGTGTGGTGGTGTCGCCTTTAATCCCAGCGCTATGTAGCAACAAAACCAAACCAAAAGCTCAAAGGAACAAAAACCACAACAACCCAGGGAACGAAATCTCCAGCCCTTCAATTTACTATTCATTTATTTTAGACAGGATCTTACTAGTATAGTCATGGCTGGCCTTGATATAGAGACCAGGCTGGCCTTAAATTTAGAGATCTGTTTGCCTCTGCCACCCGAGTGCTGGATTAAAGGCACGTGCCACCATGCCTGGCTCAATTTACTTTTGTTTGTTTGTTTGTTTGTTTTTTTGTTTTTGGAGACAGGTTTCTCTGTGTAGCCCTGGCTGTCCTGGAACTCACTTTGTAGACCAGGCTGGCCTCGAACTCAGAAATCGGCCTGCCTCTGCCTCCCAAGTGCTGGGATTAAAGGCGTGTGCCACCATGTCCGACTCAATTGACTTTTTTATTCAGCCGTGGTGGGAACTGAAATTCCTCCCAGTCTGCCTCTCAATTTCTCTCTTCTTTCTCTCCTCCTCTCTCCCCAATCCCATCTCTTTCCAGGGCTTCTCTGTATAACACCGGCAGTCCTAGAACTACCTCTGCCCACCAGCCTGCCCTTGAACTCAGAGATCAGTATGCCTCTGCCTCCCAAGTACTGGGATTAAAATCACTTTGTTTTCCATAACCCTGGCTTGGTGACTCTCAGGATTCCCAGGTGTGGATCTGAGCCTCTTGGGGCCATCTCCTGAGTGCTGGGATTACAGGGTGCTCTGCTGGTGCTGGTGCCGGTGCCAGTGCCAGAACCTGGGAGTTCACAAAGCTGGGCAAGCACACAGTCAACTGAGCTCCAGCACCAGTCCTCTGTCTTTTCAATGTTTTTGTGTTTGTAAAGAGTATGGACACTGTACCAGCGGCCCACAACCAAATGTCTTTCTTTCCCCCAGCAACCATTAACTAACTGCCTGGATAATCCTCAGGGACCCTGTAGCACTCCCTTTACTTTTCTGAGAGGATCTCATGTAGCCCAAATTGGCTTTGCACCTTCTGTGGCAGAGGATGTCCTTGAACTGCTCCTGTATCCACTGGCGTGCTAAGATCAAAAGCATGAACCATTAGACCTGGCTAAATGTTCTACCAAACATTTTCACGGGTGTAGGGGTGGGAAGGTAAGGGATTTCTTTAGAGACAAGGTCTTGTTATGTAGCCCTAGGTAACCTGGAACCCAATTTGTAGACCAGGCTAGCCTTGAACTCACAGAAATCTGTCTGCCTCTGCCTCCTGAGTGCCTGGATTTATGGCTTGTCCATGTGCCTCACTGTTTTGTTTTTTTTCCGTCCTGTTTGGTTGGTTTAATGGTTTAAGATGGGGGTGTCTCAGTATACAGGTTGGTCTTCAAACTTGAGAACTTCTTGTCTCTGCCTCCTGATAGGCTATGCCATCATATCTGGTTTTATTATTTTTTAAAAAATCTGATGCCAGGCAGTGTGGTGCATGTCTTTAATCCCAGCACTTGGGAGGCAGAGGCAGGCCAGCCTGATCTGTAGAGTGAGTTCCAGGACAGCCAGGGCTACACAGAAAAACCCTGTCTCTAAAAAAAAAAAAAAAAAAAAAAAAAAAAAAAAAAAAAAAAAAAAAAAAACCACACACACACAAAAAAACAAAACAAATAAAATTCTGTCTTCAGCAACTGCCCCTCTGTCAGCTTAGAGACTCTGACTTCTCTCAGTGGCACTGTGTCGTGAACTATTCTCCTGCTTCAATGATTCCTTTCCAAGTATGTATTGTATAGTGTTGGGTGTTGAACTGAACGCAGGGCCTTGTGCATACCACACAACTGCTATACCTCTAAACTACTTTTGAGGCCTGCTGTGCCAGGTAGTGATGGTAGTAGAGACACCAGCACCCAATGCTACTAAGCCCCTCACCAAAATGGCGCCACCCCTTGGTCTCTATTTACCTGCTAGCTGTGACATCCTTTCATTTCTAGTTACTGGTGGAATATTTCTGCCTGTGTACAAATCTGTCCCCAAGCCGGGGCTACACAGTTCTCCTATGTCTATCTTCATGGCTCCCAGTGTGTATCCTGGTTGATGCAGCTTCTTAGCCTGTAGTAGAACCTCCTTCCTTGGATGGCTTTAGTGGTTGCTCCTGCCTTTCTCCAAGGTGGGAGCCATCCTATGCTTAGCTGCCCAGATTATCCCACAATTACTAGGCATGTGGTGAGGAGGGCTCGCCTGAGTTTGGGTGCTTGTTAGTACAGTTGAGCTGCTTCTCTCTCCCAGGGACTCCAGCCACTCTAGCTTATCTGGCTGTGTTTGAGGACTCAAGTTTGTTGTCCACTGGCTCTGATTAATGCTCAATTTCCAGAAGACACTGTACTAGGTCCTCACTGGCCTCACTCATGTCCCTCTTGTCACTTAGCCAAATATAAGTACGTATCTTTTTTCTTTTTTTTTTTGGCCTAACTATCTCTAAACTCACACTCTGTAAGCCTGGCTGGCTTCAAATTTTTATATTTTTTATAATAAAAATATACTTTTTTTTTTTGAGGCAGGGTCTATGTAGCCCTGGCTGGTCTGGAACTCAAAATATAGGGGCCTCAAACTCAAGAGCTCAGCTTGCTGAGTGCTGGGATTATACACACACCTGGCTAGTAGACATCAGTTTGTCCCTATCTTTTAGTCTGTATATTCTAGGCAACACCTAGAAGTAGGCCCTCTGCAATCTAGTTTATTGCGTTCTAAAACTTTTTGTCCCAAGTTTAGGAAGTGTGTTCCTCCTGTAAGACCTTCAGTATTCAGTGCTTTGCTTAAGGCCACGAGGCAGAACCAAGTCTGTTTGATAACCTGGGCTCTTCAGCAACATAGCAGTGAATGTAAATCTCATTACCAAGGAACCTCAGAAAGAGGCCTGCACCCCAACCCCCATTCTGTAGAGAAACAACAAATGTTTATTGTGGATAACTCCACCCTCCACCAGGGATTCCTTTGCCTGGGTTTGACTGCCCACTACTCTAGCACCTAATTGTCTAATGTTTTACTGTTTGTTGGGTCTAGTGCTGCTTGTCAACACTTTATGCCCTTATGTCCAGCCTAGACTCAGCTGATGGGCACTTGGTTACTAGGCATTGCCACTGCCGTTCTCAAGCTGAAGAAAAACTCAAAGAGATCTAATGGGTGTTAAAGATGCAGTTTTCTGGTTCAGTGTGTAGTGGGACTCAGGAATCCTCATTTGAACACCCTGGACTGGTCTACATTCCTGGGAGGACTGTCCCACTTAGGCAGGATTATTTCCTGCAGTAATTAACTATTGCACACAGCTGAGGAAAATCACAAAAATACCCCTTTGTTTCCCGGCACCTCGCTTGACAGGTGTAACCTTCTGACGGGCTACTTGCCACAGGTGCATGGCTCCCTCCCCACGTGGTCCTTCTGTTGGGGTCAGCCCAGACTCAAGGCCCTCCAATCCCCCCCCCCCTTGCAGCTGTGGCCCTCCTTTCCCCCCTTGTGCTTCCCCTTCCTCCTAGTCCCTGCCCCCCACCCCCACAAGCCTTCCCACAGATTATTTTATTGTTCCTGGCCAAGTTTGCCCCGCGGGATGGGGGTAGCGGACAACGGGCTAGACGCTCTCCATCCACCCTGTCCTGCTGAACGGGCAGTTTTTCCACCCGAGAAAAACCTGTATCTTCCACCAGAGAAAAAGGCAGAGGCCTCTCTGGAACTAGGTTGGATATGTCACTCCCAGGAAGAGACCCATCTTTTGTAAACATCCCAAAGCAGGCCCAACCTGCCGTTCCTTTGTTGGGGCAGAGGGAGGGGAATCTCAGCGATAAGGCAAGAAAAGCTTGCAAGGAACAAGGGCGGGCCACCCTTCTCCCCCTGGCCGCCAAGCACCCCATACTTAAAACAGGGAAGGGAAAGAAAGCAGCAACCGAAGAATTTAAGATAGGAATTCCCAGCTTTCAAATACGAAGCATTTTTAACCAATCCATTTGTTTAATTCTTAAATTCTTGACATTACAGAACTAAACTGAAATTTATTAACATTCCACTCTTACATTTCTTATCGACAAACAGAAAATAAAATCCATGAGCCAAAAAAACCCAAACGAAACTAAAAACAGGGAAAAGCTTATAAAACTAAATATGGATCCCAGCATTAACGGCTGAACAGAGAATGTGATTTTTCTTTAAATTCTTAGCGGATGATAAAGTGTAGAAACTGAACACTTACAAATTATTTAAAACCTGGAATTACCGACCAGAAATTACACAGTTGGATCATGGGAAACAGCAGGAAGGGGGTTACGAGCGAACCTACGCTGTTCTAGCTGCACCCCATCCCCTTCTCAGAGGAAAGCCTGGCATTGATTAGATACTGGGCCAGGCTAATACTGGCAGCCGAGCCAGTAATAGTGACCTGCCTTCCAGAAGAGCCTTCCACCGGGTTGGCAATTTTGATCTGGGCCCCGGACATCTGGCGGATCTCATTGATGTTGGCGCCTTGGCGCCCGATTATGCAGCCGATTAAGTTATTTGGAATGGTGAGTTCATGGGTGGTTTGAGTAGATGCATCCAAACTTGCCCAATAGCCTTTCACCTCTGGAGAGCTGGAGTCAATTCCGGCGAATCCCGTCCCGCCGTGCATCATGGCAAAGTGAGACTGTTGTCTTGCCACCTGGTTCAGCTTGGCCAGATCCAGCGGAGAAATGGTGTGTTGTCCTTGAATCGAGTAGGCGTCTAGAGGTGGTCCCTCCAGGTCGTGGGTGGCGTGGGGGTAGCCCGCCGCGTCGCTGCAGCGATCTTGGCCGCCCGCGCAGATGACTGGCGAGCTGGCCGGCATGGGCTGGTACGGGATGGTCATGACTCTCCCCTGTGGAGACTGGGAGAGCGTCTCCAGCATGACCAGGCAGATCTGCTTCACACACTCGGTGACGGACTGCGGCACGCCGGCGATAGTGATAGCCCGCTCGGTCGAGTTGGGCAGCATATCCCCCGCCACCTGGACCTGGGCCCCGGTGCTCTCGCGGATCTCCTTGATCTTGCAGCCGCCCTTGCCGATCAGGGAGCCACACTGGGTGGCGGGCACGACCAGCCGAAGTGTGACCGGGGGCCTGCTGGCCGCCGTACTGTTGGTCATGGAGCTGTTGATATCTTCCTCCAGCTTGTCGATGATCATGGCGAAGGCCTTAAAGATGGCATTGGTAGGCCCAGTCAGCGTGATGATCCTCTCCGGGCAGTTCCCCTCCGAGATGTTGATCCGCGCGCCGCTCTCCTCGCGGATCCTCTTCACCGACTCCCCTTTCTTCCCGATGATGCTGCCTACTTCCTTTCCGTGCATCAGCAGCCGAATGGTGAGAGTCACGTTGAGTCCGCTTTCAGTCACACCGGCGTCCATGGCGAGCGGCGGGCGGCGTTCGGGAGTTGGGCTCGTTACGTGGTCAAGTCCTGGGCGGCTGGCGGGGGAGGGGAGGAGTAGGCCCGAACTGCCGGCGCGAGGCGAGCGGGGGGCCGCAGGAGCGGGCGGGCGCGGGCGGGAGGCCGCGGCGGCGTCGCAGGACTGGCGGCGGCGGCGACGGGGGCGAGCGGGACCGGGAGCGGTCGACGGGCGGGTGGGCGAGGGCGCGGCGGTGGCGACTCCGGCGGCAGCCTCGGCGGTCTGGGCGGGGCGGGAAGCCCGCTTTCAACCCCGCGTACCCTCTGACCCCGGAAGTGCTTTCCGCGCAGGACCCCTAGGAGAAAAAAAAGAGGACCGGCTTTTTTAGGTCACAAGACTGCGCCAGCGCGCGCGACCCTTGAGAAAAATAACCCGGTGGCACCGCCGTCGGGTTGAAAACGGACAACGTGGGCAAAACTGGGGACCCGGCAGAGATTGAGAGGGAGCACGTGTTTTGTTAACCCTAGCGGCTCCGGCAGGGGACTGGGAAAATATACTGGTTTTGTGCCGGGGACAGATAATTGTTTCCCGGTCCGCCCAAGGATTCGATGGCGGAGCGATACAGGCATCGGCGGAGGCCGCTGCAGGCGGGAGCTAGGCCGCCGCGGGTCGAAAACGTGCGCGGGAGGGGACCAGGGCGCATGCGCGGCAGCGAGGGGGGGCGCGAGCGGCCCGCGTTGGCTTCCGTGGGGGGAGGGGCGGCGAGGCGAGGCGCGGCCCGGCGGCTGTGCACGCGCTCTGCTGGGCACGTGGGGCCCCTTCGTCCCCGGCGTCCGGGCGCCTGGTCCCAGCCCCCACCTTGGCCTCCGTCCGGCGGCTGCGTCCGCGACGCAGAGAGACTCGAGCGAGAGTCACCCGCCCCGGCGAGTGCCGCTCGGGCTAGTGGCGTTAGGAACGGGGGCCGCTGGAATGGCGTCCACTTACATAATGCTTTGTTTGCACTTGGTCGGCTCCGGTTAGGGAAGCCCTCGGAGGCGCTACCTCCTGCCCTCGTGTTTTATGTCCCACGATAGTTCCCGAGACCTTAGAGGAGCGGTGCGCACTGACGGCGTGCCGGCATGGCCCCCCGCATGTCCGCGCTGGCTCGCCCGCCGCCTGGACCACGCTTTCGGGAGGCGGCCAAGCCTGGGCGCCGCCGCCATCTTGGGAGGTCGCCCTGACCGAGGCCTCCCGCCGGGAAATGGCCCTCGAGACGCTGGAGAGCGCCTTGTGCTTTCTTTGCCGGCTCCTCGTGCCGCCGCCATAGTCAGCCTGGAGGAGGTCGTGTGAAGGAACGTGTTGTTTAATACTTGGCCGAAAGGACCAGCGTGGCGTTCCTCACCCCACCGCCACCCCACCCCCGAGCGGGGAGGGCTGGCGGCCATGTTTCCCAACAAAATGGCGACACGTGTCGCCATCGAAAAATTGGGCCGGGTCTGAAAGCTCTAGAATGTGCCTTTCATCAGTCTCAGAATTTCCCATAGGATGAAACAGCAAGAGGTGCTTTTGGAAGAAAGTTAATTCCCTTGGTGGGCAGGAGAATAAATAAAATGCAGGCCTGACACGGGATTTTTAAAAAACTGAGTAATGGCAGGCAGGTGTGTGCCTGTGTGTGTGCGTGCGCGCGTGTGTGCACAGTATGTAACCAAGTACCCAAGCATCTAGAAAAAATTTCTAGTTTTTTTCTAGATGTTGTACAGGTGGTGCTGTAACTGATTTAAGATTGTTATGCCTAATAAGCCATAGAATGGCAATGTCTCACTATTCAACTGTCCAGTGATCCTAAAGTTCACAGTTATGTCCACTTTTCCACCTTTACAGTCAAGAGGAACAGATTGTGGGTGTGGGTGTGCCACAGCAGATTCCATTCTAAACATTTTATCCCATGCAATATATATTTTTTTTAATTGAAAATTCCATGAAGTGGGTATTTATTTCTCTTTCTTTTCCCCAACAGAGCAAGACAATCCCAGAGAGATGAATGAAGTGAATGACCCAAGGTTACACAGGATGGAACCTATATCTTCTGATTTCTCTACTGGTGAGCACCTTTTGCAGATTTTTTTATTTGAATCAGAGTTTTAGAATTTAATTTTGCTGAGCTGGTTATCAGACATAGGATCTCTAACTTTTTAGCCAAGCTGTCTACCACTACGCCACAGTTTTGTGTGTGTGGTTTTTTTTTTTCAGTGCAGAGGCACTGAGCTCTGGATCCTCCTGTCTCACTTCACAAACACTGGAATGACAGGATGTGCCACCACTGGCATGTTGAGGGCATGGTAGGAAACACCTTTAATCCCATCACTGGGGAAACAGAAACAGGTAGATCTTTGAGAATTTGAGGCCAGCTGGGGCTACAAAGTGATACCCTGTTTCAAAAAAAAAAAGAGAAAGAAAAGAACTGACTTGTGTGAACTTGTCATTTCTAAAGGAGCCACTCAGAACCCCCCCCCCCCCCCCCCCCCCCCCCGCCCCGCACCTGTTTGTATGTTCCGTGCCTTCACTTATTCCTGGTGTTAGTGACATTTGTTTAGGCTCAAATATTATTTTACAAAGCCTCTGGATGAGGACAGGAAGAGGATGTGATTCAGGCTTGCCCAAAAGTTCAGTATCTGTTCATCTGGCCTCATCTGAGGCCCATTTCCCTCCACCTGGCTCCAAGGGAGCAAGCGAGCAGTTCCCTAGAGACTTGCTTTCCTCAGTTGCTTGTGGATGGATTTCTGGTTTCTCCATCCCAGTCCTTTAAGCAGATAAAATAAGTTACTTTACCTGGTTCCAATCATCTATTTCTCTTTAAATATTGACAGAGCATGGAGGAATATTAGATAAATCATAACTTGTGACTCCTCAAACCATGCGGCCTTCACTATTCAGTGTATTCAATTAAGTTCAATGTAGGTCATAAATCAGCTTTTTTCGTAAAAGCAGCACAGATGCATGTGGTATGGAATTATAATTACAGAGAGGTTATAACCTTCATTTAAATTTGTTAAATACTCATGGAAATGAGTGTATAGTTAGGTATGTTTAAATTTATTAAACTCACCTGGTCTAGAAGGTGAGGGTACTTCTCAGGAATAGACTCAAGCTCCCAATTAGGTCAGCTATTTCTACCCATAATTCCTAAAATCATGTACTGAAGTCTGCAAATAGCTATTTATTAGGCTCACATTTAAAAATTAGGTTGGGTTTTTGTTGTCTTGTTTTAAGACAGGGTATCGCCATGTAGCCCTGGCTAGCCTGGAACTTCTTTTGCAGACCAGGCTGGCTTTGAACTCCGAGCGATTCATCTGTCTGTCTCTGCCTCTCCAAAGTTCTGGGAATAAAGATGTGTAGCACCACACATGGCAAGCAAAAGAAGACTTGGGGGTTTTTTTGTTGTTGTTGTTTTTCAAGAAAGAGTTTCTCTGTGTAACAGCCCTGGGGCTGTCTTGGAACTTAGTCTATAGACCAGGCTCAGCTTGTACTCCGATGTAGGTAGTGGATAGCGCAACAAACATGTACTGGAGTGGCTGTGGCTGTGTGGGTGTCGGAGAGAAGAGCTTTTTGATTGAAATTACATTTAGATCACATGTCAAACTTTTCTTTTTTCTTATATATTTTTAAAATTTTTGTCTTTTTTATTTTTTGGATTTTTTTTTTTTAAGATTTATTTATTTATTATATGTAAGTACACTGTAGCTGTCTTCAGACGCACCAGAAGAGGGCATCAGATCTCATTACGGGTGGTTGCTGGGATTTGAACTTTGGACCTTCGGAAGAGCAGTTGGGTGCTCTTACCCACTGAGCCATCTCACCAGCCCTGTTTGTTTGTTTTTGAGACAGGGTTTCTCTGTGTAGCACTGGCTGTCCTGGAACTAACTCACTTTGTAGACCAGGCTGGCCTCGAACTCAGAAATCTGCCTGTCTCTGCCTTCCAAGTTTTTGTCTTGTTTTGTTTTGTTCTTGTTTTTGTCTTTTGAGACAGGGTTTCTCTGTATAGCCTTGGCTTATTTATTTTATGTATGTGAGTGCACAGTAGCTGTCTTCAGACACATCAGAAGAGGGCATCAGATCCCATTACAGATGGGTGTGAGTCACAATGTGGTTGCTGGGAATTGAACTAAGGACCTCTGGAAGAGCAGCCATCTGTCCTGTCCAGCTGGTGTCAAACTTTTCACATTAACATTATGTTACCTCTGTCCAGAGCTTTAGCAGACACACAGTAGCAGCTATGACAATACCAGCATGCAGACCTCAGTGTGTACCACACTGTCCTGAGCATTGCAAGATGTTGGAACTCAAGGCTAAGCACAGTGTAAAAAGAGAAATATTATAAGAAATTTAAATGACTCGCACATATGTATACACACAGATATATAACAAAACTATCATAAAAGAGAATTGCTACTTGAAATATACTCTAGAAATTTCTGCGGCCCCCCCCCCCCCTTTGTTGTTTTGTTTTTCGAAACATGGTTTCTCTCTATAGCTCTGGTTATCCTGGGACTCACTGTGTAGACCAGGCTGGCCTCGAACTCAGAGATCCGCCTGCCTCTGCCTCCTGAGTGCTGGGATTAAAGGCGTGTGCCACCACTGCCCGACATGCCCATTTCTTTATAATTAAATGCCCATCCGCAAGTGATGACAGATACACATTTAGTCTTTTCAGAACTTGAAATAAATGGTGACATTTACAATTTTCAGACATAAAAGACTTGAGTATAGGCCATTTGAGTTTGAAAGCTATATCTTAAACCCCTAAACTACATACAGATTTTGATGGGTGCCTCTTCCTGCATAGTGACCCAGTAGATTAAGGCATCTAAAATATTAGTACTAAAAAAGTCATGTAATAGAGGCAGGCATGGTGGTACACATCTTTAATCCCAACACTCTGTAGGCAATGGCAGAGGCAAGTGGGTCTCTGAGTTTCAGGCTAGTCTGGTTTACATAGTGAATTCCAGGCCAGCTATGGCTTCTGTCTCAAAAGGAAAAGGCAACAAACAAAAGAAATCAGGTAACAAAAAAATGAAATTAGATATAATCAGGGAGTCTCCTGATTCATAAAATTCTGGCTTTATTAATTTACCAATTTTAAAACTATTACCTGGGGCTGCAGCCTGGCTTAGCAGTTAAGCCACCTCTTTTAAAGTGCCTGCTTTTGAATTTTATAACCCAGTTGGTGGCTCACAACTATCTGTTGACTTTAGTTCTAGGACACTGGATGCCTTCTTGTAGCCTCAGGAGGAACCAGGGATGTGACACACAGACATACATTGAAACAAAAAAAAAAACCAATACACATAAAAAAGTATTTAAAAACCACATATAATATACAGCTAAATTTTTTTGATCCAATTAGGCTTTTCTTCCAAGTCTACCTGTTTAAAGTCTTTTCTTTTGCCTGAAATATTTTCTTTTCTTTTCTTTTCTTTTCTTTTTTTTTTTGTTTTGTTTT
Organism: Mus musculus; assembly: GCF_000001635.26. Lineage (NCBI taxonomy): Eukaryota > Metazoa > Chordata > Mammalia > Rodentia > Muridae > Mus > Mus musculus. Next base: position 86,531,374 of record NC_000072.6, read on the forward strand.
GTTTTGTTTTTCGAGGCAGGGTTTCTCTGTTTAGCCCTGGCTGTCCTGGAACTCACTTTGTAGACCAGGCTGGCCTTGAACTCAGAAATCTGCTTGCCTCTGCCTCCCAAGTGCTGGCTGAAATATTTTCTAACTTCCTCTTTTTAAAAAAAAGTTATTTTTAATATTTTTATTTTATTTGAATGTTTTTGTCTACATGTGTGAAAATGTATCATCTATATGAAGTGCCTGCAAGGCTAGAAAAGGACGTAGGTCCCCTGGAAGTAGAGTTACAGATGCCTGTGAGCTGCTGTGCTCACAGGTATTAGGAACTGAACTTGAGTCCTTCTGGAAGAGTTGCTATCTCTCCAGCTCCCCTGGTTTTTTTCTTAACTGAAGACCTCTAGGACTTAGTGTCCTTTTTCAGGGAAGCTTTCCCTTTCCCAGGTCTCTCAACATTCTGCTTGCTCTTTCCTTCTTCCAGAATACTATTCCTTTCCTTTCATGGGCCCATATTTTGCTGCAAAGTTGTACAGTGATCCATCAGGTTTTAACTTATGCCCTGCAGGTTACAGGAGGCGTGGGTGATCCTATGATTCAGCAAAGAGAGCTCTGGTCTTTAGAGACTGAGGATCTATCTTTCCTCTGGGATTCATTAGCTTTGAGACTTGTATAATCCTACTGTCT